>NW_011888787.1:4454525-4470823 GCF_000151845.1 Pteropus vampyrus | reverse complement strand
TTAGCTTCATTCAGCCTCTCTAAAGATGTCCTGTGACTAAGCCGTCGCTCATCACAACGCCAGTGTCACTTGAAACATACTCCCCGGGGTTTGTTCTTCTCCCTTCTGTGCTTTATCCCCCTTACCCTCATTTTTCCTTCCTTGGAATTGCATTCCTTCAAGCTGTTTTCTAGGGAACTGGGCCAAGGCAGTGGTTGATAAGTGCTACAGAAAGAGAAAATTTAGAGAAGGGTGAGAAGGGGGTTCACGTGTCCTGTTGAAGGCCTGTGATTTTCAACAGAACTGTCTGTTGAAGCCTTGTTGAAAAGGTGGTATTTGAGCAAAGGCTTGGAGAAGGTGAGGACATTGGCCACTCTAGGGAAAGGGCTGGAGTGGAGGGAACGGCCAGTGCAAAGGCACCGAGGCTGCAGGCGGCAGGCACGGTCACGGAAATGCAGTGAGGCCAGGGCGGCTTTGGAGAGTAAGAGCGAGAGTTGCAGGAGATGAGGTCAGAAAGGTGTGGGATGGAGACAGGGTCATTTTAGGTCTCATAGGTCATTGTAATGACTTGAGCTTTTACTCCAAGTGAAATGGGAACCCGAGCTGCATTTTGAGCAGCGGCATGACCTAGCATCTAACAAGTGCCTGATCGATAGCACAGCGCCTGGCACATAGGAGGTATCCACTCAGGCTTTGTTGATTTGAAATAAGACATGCAGTTGATCTCCCGTGGATGCTGCTCATAGCAGCATCCTGCAGAGGACCCCAGCCCTGTTCAGGGCTAGAACTGAACTTGTATGCTTCTAACAAGAGTTGAAAACAGATGGAAACAAAATGCTAGCCGTAATCCAAAAGGCATGTGGAAGAAAGATCAAATGGGAGGAGAGGATCAATGTGTTTTCAGCGGAGCTGTGTGCTTCCTTCAGAACCAGATTTGTGGGAAGCCAGCTGAACCAACCTTGTGCCTCATGGCAGAGAGTGGGTTTCGACTGGAGCCCTAGAGTTGGTAAGAGCTCATCTATCTTCCCCACCCCACAGCAGTGAGGGGAGGGCTCCCCACTGAGAGCCAGGCAAGTCCTGTGAGCTTTACTTTTTGGAAACGCACTCATCAAAGCTTGCCGTAGTTGGTTCTGTGAAATTTCTTTTGCAGGGTCCTTTTAGTTTTGAGTTCTGTGGATCATACACTTTTTAGGTCCTGGATGGATCTAATGGCTGGTTCCTACAAGAGGAACGTGAGGAACAGGAGCCCTCAATGTGCATATTTTCTCTAGGGCTTTTCTTCCTCCCTTTGACCCTTCTTTTTATACTCACCTCTAAAAGACTATGCATGTCAGAAGGAGAAAGAATTCAAGGTGGAAGCTGGGAAGTTAGAGCTCTTGGAGCATAGATAAGGTAACAGGTTGTTGGGAGCGTCCCAAACATTCTCTCTAACAAATCTGGAGACCTGTACCCAGGCCAAGGACATGGTTGGGCTATTTGTCAAGAATCTTGCAAATCAATCTTTCTAATCATCTTATTTTGATGCACAGCTACCCCGCAGCTATGTTGCTAGGAGAAAAGACCAAGTCTAAGAATTCTCAGGTATTTTCCAAGCAAGACCGCATAAATCTTTGGAAACTAGAAAAGATCATTTAGTAATCAGTGAGGAAAGAGACTGAGACTTGGGAGGATAAATAAAGCACTGCGTGTCTGCAGATGGTCTGAGAACCTTACAAGTTGGAACAACAGGTTGGGCAAGAGCAAGTCTCATAGCTGCTTAGGAAGTTCTGCCTATTTCGCAGGTGGGCAACTGAGGTCACTGAGAGATCCATCTGCTCACAGGCATGGCTTCAGGTGTCACCTGGCATTTTAGTAGCTAGAGGAACATATTAGAGCCAAAATATGTATAGCTTTCATTTTATTATTGGGTTTTTGAATACCATGATATGGCTTCTAGAAATATAGGAAGCAGTATTTCAAAATTTAATTAATATAAAAGCAACGTAAAACCTTATTGCTACATCTTTAATTATGGGATAAGGGGAGTTACAGTTACTAAACTACTTACTGTCAGCCAGGGAAGCATCCATGGAATCCAGAAAAATGTAGAAAACAGTTCTGTTCTTCAGCTTTGGCCCGATGTCCTATCCCTTTCAGAATCCACAGGAGTATAAGTTTTGGAGCAGCTTCTGTATGCCACGTGACCATCCCAGCTCTTCATCTGTCACGAGACCCTTATTCTAAAGCAGGCATGGCAAACCACACTCCACAGACCAACCCCAGCCCTACCACCTGTTTTTGTATGTGAGCTAAGAACAAGTTTTACATTTTTAACTGGTTGATAAAACAATCAATGAGGACTATTTTGTGACATGCGAACATTTTATGAAATTCAAATCTCAGTGTTCATAAACAAAGTTTTACCAATGCATAGCTGTGCTCATTTGACCTACTGTCTGTGACTGCTTTTGTGCTAAATGGCAGAGATGAGTAGGTTAGATGGAGAACAAATGTCCCACAAAGCCTAAATGTTTCCCTTTACAGAACAAGTTTGCTGGCTCCTGTTCTAGCCCTGAACACCCTGGTGACGTTCAGGTTGGCAAGGAAATCTCTCACCCTGACCCCTTCCCCTTGACCCCTTGGTCACGTGAACACTTTTCTTCCTGCCCTCCCCCATCTTATTCTTTTTCCCTCCATAGCACAGCTGGTCAGTCAATCACATCTCCCTGCCACTGGATGCCAGGGAGTGGGGCTGCAGGTGGGGAATAGAAAGCAGGAGCAGAGGAAAGAGACTCCCCTTGCCTGGTCACAGCCTGGAGTCACCACATGACCACTAGGTCTTTTGTGCCATCAAGAGGGACTCTTCTGGATTATAGGCTAGAAGAATTTCCATGAAGCGTTCCCAGACTGTGTTTTCAGAGTACAGGTCTTTCACCTCCTTGGTTAAGTTTATTCCTAGGTATTTTATTCTTTTTGATGCAGTTGTGAATGGGATTGTTTTCTTCACTTCTCCTTCTGATTGTTTGTTATTAGTGTATAGGAATGCAATAGACTTCTGTGTATTTATTTTGTATCTTGCTACTTTACTGAGTTCTTTTATTAATTAATTTTGGCAAATTCTTTAGGGTTTTCTATATATAATGCTATATTCAAAAAGTGACAGTTTTACTTCTTCCTCTCATATTTGGATGCCTTTTATTTCTTTTTCTTGTCCAATTGCTGTGGCTGGGACTTCCAGTACTGTGTTGAATAATAGTGGTGGGGGTGGGCATCCTTGCATTATTCCTGATCTTAGAGGAAAAGCTTTCAGCTTTTTACCATTGCATATGATGTTAGCTGTGGGCTTGTCATATAAGGCGTTTATCAAGTGGAGGTAAGTTCCTTCTATACCTGCTTTGTTGAGAGTTTTTTTTTTTTTTTAAATCACAAATGGATGTTGGATTTTTTCAAATGCTTTTTCTGCATCTATTGAGATATGATATAATTTTAATACTTTTTTGTTGATGTGATGAATCGCATTAATTGTTTTGCAGTTGTTGAACCACTTGCCTCTTGGTATAAATCCCACTTGATCATGGTATTTAATCTTTGTAATGTATTGTTGAGTTTGCTTTGCTAGTATTTTGTTGAGAATTTTGGCATCCGTGTTCAGCAGGGCCATTGGCCTGTAATTCTCTTTCTTTGTAGTGTTTTTGTCTGGTTTTGGTGTCAGTGTAACATTGGTCTTGTAGAATGAGTTTGGAAGGATTCCTTCCTCTTCAATTTTTGGGAATAGTTTGAGGGATAGGTACTAATTTTTCTTTAAATATTTTGTAGAATTCACAGTGAAGCTATCTAGTCCTGAGCTTTTGTTTGTTGGAAGTTTCTGATTACTGCTTCAATTTCATTGCTAGTAATTGATCAGTTCAGATTTCATTTTTTCCTGGTGTAGCCTTGGAAGGTTATATGTTTCTAGAAATTTGTCTTTTTCTTCTAGATCGTCGAATTTGTTGGCATATACTTGTTCACAGTATTCTTTAATGATCTTTTGTGTTTCTGTGGAGTCAGTTGTAATCTCTCCTATCTCATTTCTGATTTTATTTATTTGTGTTCTTTTCTATTTGATGAGTCTTGTTAGAGGCTTGTTGATCTTATTTATCCTCCTGAAGAATCAGCTCTTAGTTTCATTAATCTTTTCTATTGTTTTTCTGTTTTCTATTTAATTTATTTCCACTCCGATCTTTATTATTTCCTTCCTTTTGCTTACTTTGGGTTTTGTTTGTTTCTCTTTTTCTAGTTTCTTTAGGTATAAATTTAAGTTGTTTATTTGGGATTTTTCCTGCTTCTTGAGGCAGGTCTGTATAACTGTAAACTTTCCTCTTATAACCACTTTTGCTGTATCCCATAGATTTTCTAAAGTTGTGGTTTCATTTTCCTTTGTCTCAGTGTAGTTGTTGATTTCCTGTTTCATTTCCTCTTTGGTCTATTGGTTGTTTAGAAGCATGTTGTTTAATATCCATGTATTTGCCTTTTTTCTAGTTTTTTCCCCTTGTAGTTGATTTAAAAATAATTATAGATTGAGTGTTTGCTCTATGTGTATTAGGTGTTCTAACACAAAATACCTAATCCTCAGCAGAACCCTGCAAGGTTCACATTATTCTCTGCCAAAGAAACTAAGGCACAGAGAAGTGAAATAACTTTCCCAAGATCATACAGCCAGTCATTGACAAAACTGAGTTGTGAATTCAGGTTTGCCTGGCTACAAACCTTGCCTCTTTCCATGTTATCTCTTTTTTTCTTACCAAAAATGTATACTTTAGAAATAGTAACAAAACTGTAAAGAAATAGGAAAAAGAGAGAAAGAAAAAAGGGAACTTTCAGCTACAATCCTACCACATGAAAAACACCCAGCTGTTTGAATTTGTCCTTGTTCTTGTCTTGACACTGTTCATATGTGTATCCAGCGAATATGGGCAGACATGCCATTTGTGTTCTGTTTTTTTTTTTTTTTTTTTTTTTACACACCCAACATTACATCAAAAACATTTTCCAATGTCTGGTCATAGTCTTCATAATTGTAATTTTAATGACTTGTACTTCACTTCTGAACTCAGCGTCGATACTAAGACTCATCTAGCTCTAGTGGCACCTCTGTGCCTTCTACTTTCTACTCGTTGCTCTGTAAGCGCATCTGGCCTTGATTAGAGGCGGCCGTGAAGAAAGTGCTGAACTTGGTGCCAGAAAAGTTGGACAGAGTCCCAGATTCGACAGTAAATAGTTGTGTGACCTTGGGCAAGTCAAGTTCATTCAATTTCGAGCTCCTCTCTTGGTCTATGAGCACCTTTATGGGAGGGACTGTTTTATTTCTCCTTCGTAGGACTTGAGAATACTGGCACAGAGTATGAGATCAAAACACGCTTGATGAAAGAGTCTCAACTTCCCCATTTGTAAAACTGGATAATTAAGCTTATTTCAAAGGATATGATAACTAAATGAAGTTTTACACACACACACACATGTGTGTGCATGTGCACACTCTTATACATATATGTACCCTGCTGTTATAAATTATTATGGAAATATAAGTTGATATAACTATTATTGCTAAGTTTATGCAAGTCACATAAAAGTCTATTCAATTATCTGGAAGAACAGCGAGCTTCCTGGCTGAATGTCGCATCTTTCATCCAGATGTTTGGTATCCTGTAGGCACAGTAGACCACAGATTAAAGGAATCGTCATTCAGTGTTTATGTTGAATTGTCTGTGTTCCTTCTTTATGATGTCTCTGCTTTGACAACAGAGGCTGCATGTGCTTAACTTGCTAGGTCCAACACCATGCTCTGCCAGGACTTTAGTGAGTGTACTTGGGTGAGATTAAAATGAAGGATGTGGAATGTTAAATGTTCAGGTCTAAGAGACATAGTGGTTTGTAAGAACTCATTCTAGTTGTTGCAGTCCTTCGCCTGGGGGCTGAAGCTGCTTGAATGGGTTGGTTTTGTCCTTAAGGAAACGGTCCAACAGTGTGGGAGCAGTTTTTCATTCTTCTCCAGTTATAAGGACAGTGACCTCACGAAACAAAAGGCAATAGTACAGAGACTTGTGAAATAATCCCTGTTTGATCTATTATTTTGATTATCTCTTTTTCACCACAAAATCTCAAGAGCCAAATTTTTTTCATCATCTACATAATATCAGCATTGTAATTCTCAGTCTTAACAAAGATTAAGTTGATTTCAAGGTTGGTTGACTAAAATAAAAAAAAAAAAAAAAAGACAGAAAGCTACCCATAATGCTGGGAAATAAATAAAAAGAAAATTCAAAATAGCCCTTTACCTAGGGACCTGCTTTACTCGTATGATTCTTGGCTTTGATTTGGTTCCTGGACTTCTGCCTATTCATCACCCCACTTGCTACCACCGCGAGATGCCCACCTTATGCCCTAACCTGGCCTATTCTCTCCATTCAGGTGGAAGCTCCAGAGAGGGTCTCATGCTCCCCACAAATTCAGAGAGGGGGCCTGGTAGCAGTGCTTCCAGGAGGAGCTGTGTCTGAGACATGTGAAGCCTTAATTTATTCATCCAGAATTAAGTGCCCACTTGAGCCGGCCGCTTCACAGGGTCTGTTTGCAGGTTGCCCAGCCCTGCTGTGCCCTTGGCCTTAGGGCAGCAGCACTGCCTCCGCCTCCTGCGTGGAGGGCCTGTGCGGCTCAGAGCAGGCCCGTGCCCCGTGCCCTCTTCGTGACACACCATGCTGGGATGGTGTTCTCTGTGGAAACCTCTTGAGCGCAGATGGCCCCTTTATGACAGAAACACCACAAGAACATTCCCCAAGGGCACTGTTTGCCGTGGTGGTTTGTCTACAGATTTTCCCACCAGGGTCCTGGAGCAGGTCCAGTGTAGAATTGCCACTGTCACGAGAAGGGAACAGATGACCATGGAGTTAAGTAATAGCTCATCCCTCTTTCCTCTCCAACCCTTTGATTTGGGAGGATCCATACTCCTTGTTTGTTGTCAGGGATCCCGCACCTCCTTTTTGAGACGTGGGAATCTGAGGTCTTTGGGGTCCTTAAAAGCAGCAACAAATAGCCCACAAAACCACTATCTGCAGCTTAAGCAACCCTTGCTATGAACCTCCCTGGAGAACAGCCAGGAAAACAATTCAAGTCAACCCCCAAAATAGGCTCCTTGCAGGCACTTTCTTAAAAAGAGGGAGGGAAGGGGAGAGAGAAAACTAAAAAATATTCCACTCAGAAGCAGTAATAATATTTGTAGAATGCATTTTTACTGTTGCTTCTTTGGCTCAAGTTTAAATAATCTGTGAAAAAATATGTTATCAGGCTGACACATAGCATGGCTGTCGAGAGATTCATCACTATTTTTTTTTTTTTTCCGAGAAGCAGCTGATTTCAGATTCAAGAGAGGGCTCTGCACAGTGTTGATTTTTCCAGTTTGATTTTGGCCAAAGCTGTCAACATCAGGGCCTGTGAGAAACATGGGGAAGACTCCTTCTGAGGGTGGTGCCCATGTTTTTCTTGCACTTTTCTAGAAGGTCTTTGAGATTGAATAGAGCAGGCAGCCATTTACTGGAAGAGGCTCCCATTGTGCTCGAAACCCTACTAGGCGCTTTTGGAAATGTGGGCTCCTTCGATCCCCCAGAACGACCCTTCTTGGTAGGTATCACCACTGCCTCCATTTCACAGACAAGCAAAAGGAAGATCAGAGCTGGCAAAGTGACTCGTTTCGTAAGTGACGACGATTCTGGTTTTCTAAGGCTGAGTTAGTATTCTTTACTCTCCTTACAGTGGCGCATTCATTTCATCATTTGACAGCTTAATGAGAGGAGTTAATAGAAGATTACACCTAATCACATCCACGTCCTGCCAGCTTTGACTTGTGCCTTGCACACCTGATCTCTACCCAAAATTCTGGAGGCATTTCTAACTGTCTACTCAACACCTTCATTGGATGTCTCACAGCCTTCTCCAACTCGACAAGATCAAAACAGATTTTCTTTTGAGTTTTACTCCCAAATCTGCTACTCTCATAGTCTTTTCCATTTCTATAAAGTATCCCAGCATTCATCCACTGGCTGAGCTAAGATCTCATCCATCTGAAATCCTATTGAAAAATATCTATTATCCTAATCCTTCTATCTATCACCAAGATTACTGCAGTAATCTCTTCTGGCCTTTCTATTTTTACTCTAACCTTCAACTTCCTTCATTTTCCATATACAAATCATATATGCAATTTCTTACTCAAAGTTCTTCAATGGCTTTTATATTAAAATCCAAACATGACTTCCCTACTGGACCTGCATCTCACTCACCTGCCATCACTCACCAGACTCCAGCTACTCTGGCATCTTCTCTGTCTAAACATGCCTTCAGGCATCTGTACCTCCTTTTTGCCCTTGATTTTTACATGTTTGGCTCCTGCTTGTCATTCAGATCTTAACTTAAATGTCCCTTCCTCTGAGAGGGCTTTCCTGGCCACCCAACTTGAAGAAACTGCTCAGTCATATTCTATTATATCACTCTTTCTAATTTCTCTTCATAGTAACTATTGCTATCTGGTTGTGTATATATATCGACATATTTACATCCTCCTGTACAATGTAGATCTGGACCGCTCTTTCTTGTTTATCTCTGTCACCTAGAACAGTTGTTCTCAACATGGCTCATAACAGGTACATCATAAACTTTGTTGATTGAATGAGTGAATGCTTTAGTGAGTAGCAGCAAAGGATGGTTTCTGGGAGGTCTTTCTGTGTGTCCTCTATGACCTAGTCCTCAAAGGTAGAAATGAATACTGTTTTGTGTTATTCACATCCAGACAAAAAGATGTCAATTCCAGAAATCAATGCCACATCTAAGGACATGAACCTAATCAGTGGTTGCATTACAACTAGACCAAGTCCTCTCTTCATGAGAGCATCGTCATCTTTCTAATCTCACTGTGCTTCTACAATGCCACAGGCTGGCTGTGTGAAGAGCGAAGCCCTCCTCCTTTATTTCTTTATTCTTATTTTAATAAATCTACTCATTTATTTAATTTGCCATACATCCATTAAACATATATAGTCAAAGCTCAATGTTTGCGGCATTTTGCTATGATGGAAAAAGGTGTGTGTTTGTGGTCTGCCCTTTATGAGAAAATAAATCATCGATTGTAGTTTCTGGAAGGTTTCTGGCCACTCAGAAAGAACACCTGACAAAAAAGGTGAGTCAGTCCCAGTGAGACTGAGAGTTGGCCGGTGGGGAGGATGCTCAGAGACCCAGCTGTCCCACAGTATTTCTCTCACCATATTTGTTCCCAAGAGTTATGTGGGTACCACTGTGTGTATATTCCCATAGGACAAGCAGATGCGACTCCTCCCCCATGGACCCCAGCTTGGCATTCCAGGGTCTAGTTGTAGCTTTACAGTTGTTTATAGGTGAAGGCAAATGGAATAGCACAGGACAGACCTATGATGGAGATAAATTGGACTCTGACCTCTTGGTCACTTGTTTAGTACTTTTCCCCAGTGTCCTGCCCTCCCCACATCTTAAATACTCTGAAGAAAGAAATCAAACGACATATTCTTAACAAATGTTACGTGAGTGAGGCCCATGCCGACTACCTCATTTACATTTGTAGCCCTTCCCCACCCTGGCACCCCCCATCCCCTATCCCTAATTAACTTTTCTCCATATTACTTATTACTCTCTACCATACTAGATCATTTACTTCTTTCATTATCAAAGCCTCCCTCCAGGGGGCTGTAACTCCTTCATGAGAGTAGAAATATTTTGTCTGTTTTGCTCACTGCTGTATCCCCCATACCTTTAACAGTGTCTGGACATTATAGGTGCTTATAACTATTTGTTGAATGAGTGAATCAATCGCTAAATCAAACACTTTGAAATGTACAGCATTTTTGGACCTAAAAATTTTGTCTTTAGAAATCCATTCTTCACAAATTGGCTCGAATAAATGGAAAGCATGTGAACTAAGATGGTTCATTTACTTATTATTTTTATAAGCATGGAAAATAAGAAACAACTTAATCCTTTAGCAATAAGGGATTATGTAAATAAATTATGATATTGCTATACAATAGAATATTATGAGATCTTTGAAGAGTATTTAGTAACATGGGACAAAGTTAAGGATGTTTTGTTAAATGAAAATCGTATCACATAATTTGATTGCAAATTTGTAAAATGACTATGTACATATGCATTGACAAAATAATGGAAAGATAACAGTATCTGTCAGAAGCAGGATTATTTGTGGTTATTTGTGGGAGGTAAGGTTGTAGATTACATAATTTTTCTTTTTCGTGCTTTTCTCTGTGTTGAAATTTTCTAAGACGGAGAGGGGAGGAGAGTGAGGGTGTTGGGATGTCTCCCTGCAGCTCCAGGGTTTGGGAAAACGGCCTCCTCCTGGTTTCCTCCTGGTAACACGCCCCCAGATAGACTCCGCCCACACTGGCTCTGGGTTAGGTCGTATGACTTGCTTTCCCCTATGGGATTTTAGCAAACATGAAACAGAGGTTGGAAAATAACTTGTGCATTGGGGTTCTGTTGCTTGGTAGGAGCTCTTCCTCTATCATGCAAACAACTATGGACAGGTCTCCTGGAGGGTAAGAGGCTATGTAAAGAGAAGCCCCAGGGCTATGTAAAGAGAAGTCCCAGTCATCCCACCGAGACCTCAGATGTGCCAGTGAGGTCATTCTAGGCCTACACTGTCCTAGACGGTTCCTCTTGAGCACTTTAAATGTGGCTAGTACAAACTGTGATGTACTGTAAGCGTAAATTGCACACTGGATTTTGAAGACTTGTATGTTAAAAAAATAGAAAATAATTCATTTATAATTTTTATATGATTACATATTGAAATAATATTTTGGATAGATTGAGTTAAGTTAAAATATATTATTAAAAGTAACTTCACCTGTTTCTTTTGTTTTTGTAAATGTGGCTACTAGAAAATTTCAAATTATAGACGTGGTTTGTATTATATTTCTATTGGACAGCTCTATTCTAGACCATATAGCCACAGACAAGCCATCCTAGACCAGAAGAAACACTCAGCTGACCCACAGAATTGGAGCGAATAAAATGGTTGTTGCTTTAAATCACCAAGTCCTGCCATATTTTGTTATGTAACAAAAACTGTTACCAGAAGTATGTTATGCTTCGTAGACTCTACCAGCTCAGCTCCTTGGCCTCAGCAGGCATGAGCCGGAGTCCCAGAGAGGCTTGGGAAGAAAGCAGGGCTTGGCAGAGAACAATGACCAGTGGAGCCGAGCACTGGCGAAAGGTCTGTAGAGTCTGGAGTGCGTGGAGGCCATTGAGAGATCGCCACCTTCTCAGATTTCCAGTCTGGGGGCGAGCCCTCTCCGTCTGCGGTTCTGGGGAACAGGGCTTGGGAAACCGTGGGGGAACTCTTCCTCCCCTTTCCCGCTCACACTCCCCTTCCCTATCAGTTCTGTGTGCTCTGTGCCCTATCCCACAGAGCTCGGTGGGAAAAACACTGCATCAACAACAACAAGATAATAAAGGGCATGTCAGTGAGTGAACAGGAGGAGGGAGGAGGAACGGGTGATTTTGGCAGCAATACCCCATCATCTAAGGGCTCTACGCTTCCCTCAACTCCCTCCTCCTTGAACCAGATGGGGTTAGAAGTCAGAGCCGGAGGAAGAAGCCATAGAGATCGCCCAACCTAGCTCTCTTCTCTTACACAGGAGGAAACTGAGGCCAAAAGGTGTTAAATGACATGCCTAGGGTCACACAAGAAGTTAGTGATGGTCCCCTCTAGAATTCGATTTCCAGACTCTCGGTCCAGTGCTCTTTCCACGGCTCCCACGGTACTGGGTACTGACTTGTTGGGTATTTGCCACGTTAACCTCACCCGGGACTTCCCGAGGCTCATTTGTGCCTGAGAGCAGGGTGAGTCCAAAGGATTCTCGTTTCCTGGGCACCATTTCTCCCTCTCTCATTCCTCCTCTGTCTCTTAGGCTCTCTGCTACTTAACTTTTGCTCCAGGATGAGAGGGGTTCAGAGTGCATGGCCTTGGGGCCTCTCCCATAGTGCTGTGGTGCTCTTCTTGAATGGAGTCTTACTCATGTCCTCACTTACCTTCTGCTGAGTGCTGATCGAATGGAGCTATGGGCTCTGGAGTGGTTCCCCCCCTTCCCCCGTATCCAGCACCCAGAGGCTGATCCTGATGCATAGGTTCAGGGATCGAAAGCTTTGCCAGAACTCTGAGTGCTAGGATGCGGGAGTGAGATGGGTTGGAAGTAATGGGGAGGAGGATAAGGAAATCCCAGAGGCGCTACTTCTCTACTTATAGGTGCGAAACTTAATCGTTGGTATAATCGTTGCCTCTCCTCTCTTCTAGACCATCGCTCTACCTTCTTCTGGGTGTAGCACCTCTTGGGAAGGCCAGCCCACTCACACTGCCCCATTTCCTGCCTCTTGCTTTCATCATTTACTTTTTATGGACAATCTTGGCTCTTCTCAATGACTTGAGCACATGATGAGAAGCCGTGATCACCCCAGGGACCTTGGCATCCATATGAAGGCACCTCTGCCCTCTCGGCTCACTTCCTTGATGGAGTCAGTTCCAGTGATCTTTATCTCTGTTCTCTTCAGCTCCACGTCAGCCATATCTTTGGACTGACTGCTACACCATGGCTGCACTCAGAATTGCTTATCTTCAAGCCTCGAAAAATCTCTGACCCCAGCCTCCTGTCCATTGAGACTTCTTACCCCACTGCCTATGTGAAGTGTTCTTTTCCCCCTAGATTTTTGTGCTGACTCGGTCCCCTGTTAGGACGAAGGTGCTCAGTGCTTCCCTTCTAGGAGCTTGCTGCTCTTCCTTGGAACAAAAGAATTCTCACCTGGAAGGTTGCTTATTGCTGACAGAGCAGCACACAAAGAAACACTGAAACCAATAACCCAGGAAGATCTAGATTAAAGAAATATTCTATCAGCTATCTGGAAGCTTGTTAACCATGATGCTAAGTAAGCATCCTCATTTTCTGACGACTTTCTCCTTTTCGCCCAGATGTTTAAAGTCAGGAAGATGCATCTAATATTGTGTAACTACAAAGCTGCTCACTCTCTCAGTATCAGGAGGCAAATAATGAGAACATGGCCCAACCCAGGGAAATAAGACAATGGTAGATGATGGCCATCATAGATCTAATGAGTTGGCCTTCAGTTTGATTCTGGTCTCGATGACAAGTGTTCAGGGTCAGTGTCTTAGTCCATCTTGTCCGCTGTAACAAAATCCACAGACTGGAAATCTTATAAACAACAGAAATTTGTCTCTCACAGCTTTGCAGGATGGAAGACTAAGATCAGGGTGCCAGCACGATCGGGTTCTCAGAAGGCCCTCTTCCAGATCGCAGACTGCTGACTTCTTGCTGTGTCCTCACGTGGTGGAAAGTGCAAGGGGTCTCTCTGGATCTTTGTTACAGGGGCATGAATTCCATTCAGTTCAGGAGGCTGGGAATTTCAAGATCGAGGCATTGGCAGATTTGATGCCCTGTGTGGGGCCACTTCCTGGTTCATAGGTGGCCGTATTCTTCCTGTACTGTAGAAGGGGTGACAGAGCTCCCTTGGATCTCTTTTATAAAGGCATGAATTCCATTCATGAGGTCTCTGCCCTCGTGACCTCGTTATCTCCCAAGGATCCTAGCTCCTAATATCATCACCTTGGGGGTTGGGATTTCAACCTATGAATTTTGTGGGGGTCCAGACAGACTATAGCAGTGAGGCAGAGCAGAAAAGCTATAGGAAGTAATATGAACATTGAAAAGATAAAAAAAAAGTATGTGATGCTATCCAGGAATCATCTAAGAAAAAACTCTTGCCAGACAGATTGAGAATTTTAAAACAACACTCTCTCACCCAACTGCCCCATGACATCTGTTAACACAAGAGGCAGAGCTATTTCCTGGAAAGGCTCCTTGTGTTTACAAGGGTGAGACCCTCTTGGTGTTTTTGCAACTTTAATTAAAGAGCCGAGGGGTGGGTATACAACCCTAGTGGTTCCCTTGAGGGAACACACGGGCTGATTGTATTTAATGCTTCACATTTGAATGAAAAGAGAAAAAGTCAATCAATTATCCAGATGTTTTTGAATTTTATGTGAATATAACCACAGTGGGGATTTGATCCTTGATAATAATGCATTATTCTTGCAAAATGGTGGAGAAAAACATTCTTGAAGGAGAAGAGAGTGTTTTCCTAACACTCTCATACTTCCTTCTCCTCTCTGAGTTTATACTTAACAACAATAAACAAAACAGAACATGGAGACCGAGTACAGAAAACGGAAAGAAGCATAGGACATAACCCTACTCCATTCTGCAGTGGGGGCTCCTGTTGGCCGTATTCTTCCGGTTGGGGTAGAACAGCCTTGGGGTTGGGGGAGAGGTAAGGAACGGTAGTTAGGCAGAGTCTGGCTGTTCTGAGATGTGCAGACCATGCTTTAATGGCATTGCACATAAGAGTAGTTCTTTAATCTTTTTTTCTCTGAAATTTTACCATTAGATATCTAGTTCTTTGACTTAAGGAAAATGTTCTCAGGCATAGTGTGCATAAGAATCATCCTAGAAATTAAGATGTTTCATAGCAGATTTCTGAGCCCCATTTTTAGAGGTTCAGATTTAACAGGTCTGTGATGATGTCCGGGATTCGGCACTGTGAACAAGGACCCCCAGAGGTCCTACGTGTCTCTGTCTTCTGAAGCAATGAAGGGAGTAGCCTATCCCAGCTGTTCTCTTTCAAAAGGAGACACACGGGCTCAAAGAGCCACTGTCCAGTGCAGGGTGGGAACCAGGATCCAGGTCTGGCTTCCCATCCTTCTAGCTCTGAGGTCTAAGGACTTTAAATTCCTCATTCATAAAATAGAGAAAATTTCAGCCCTGTCTCACTAATGGGCCCATATAAAGAAAATTATCAAGTGAACTAATTAATGTAAAAACTTTTAAAATCGTCTAGTGCTTTGAAAAGTATTTTATTCTATACATGTGTCATTGGTTGTTATTGTTACTTCCCATTATCATCTATTAACACATCCATTTTAATGAGTTTGAGAGATTAAGTGATGGGGCAAGAGGTGAACTTGGAGCTCAGAGAATTGCTCAGGAAGGGAGGGAGTTGGGGTATTGCCAGGGTCTTGCCCCGGCTGCCAGGAAGGCCCGAGGTAGGGGTTATCAGGGCGGGGAGAGAGGCGAGCAAAGTGTGTGTGCGTGTTGTGTCTGCGTGTGGGGTGTTGGAGAAAAACTTAAACTCACTTTATAGTTTTGTTTCAGGTTTCAGTTTATTGGGCACTAATCACATGCTTTGGGGAGTTCTGTGTTTTTTTTATCTTCCAGACTTTTTAAGCCTTGAGAGTCACAAACAGTAGAGTATAGGAGGATGGTTTTTCATGGAAAAATATATAAAGCAAGGGAACATTATGGAAATCATATGGGAAAAGAATCAGCTTCAACGTAAAACTTAAAGAATGTATTCAAACCAGCCACAGACGGCCTCTCACCTTCTGGTTATTCTCACCCTCTTTTTGTACAACAAGAATGGCCAGCTATCTTCATATCCCCCAGGCTGGTTTCAAAATAGCCACTTCCCTTGGGAATTCAAACCAGAAAACAACCCTGGCTTCCAGGGACCAAGAACCGAGCGGAGTGGGAGTGTACCTCTCCCACAAGCTTGGGGGGTCGATACCTCCATCTCCCCTGCTGTTTGTGATTAGTGAACTTGGGAACAGGGCGTGATGCCCGTTTCTCCATTAGCACGGAGCATCAGAGGCTCAGAGATGTGATTCTTACAGGAAGGGGAGAAAGTACAAGAGTGCGGAGGGGAGCAGAGCCAGTTACGAGGAGCCCCCAGCCTGAGAGGTCTGTCGAAATCGGCCTCGGGGACCCTCAGATCACTTCTCGGCTGGTTAGACTTCACTCTGATGGGAGAAGGGACCCGAAGCTCCCACCAGCGCTGCCAGCTCTGCACACCGATTGGCGTTTGTGCAGCCGCTTGATGTGGCACCATGGGTCACTGAAGGGCATCCGTCCCCAGAGGGTGGGAAGTGGCAAACTCTTCAAAAATCAGTGGAGACAGTGAGACAGGAAATGAAGAGCAACACGTCTCCCGTTTACAATTTTGTGGGAAGGGAAATGAATGGAGTTTGGCTTATCAGCTCGGAATTCGGCTTGGAACAGCGGAGCCCGGAATGCTGAAGGGATGTGGTCCAACCTGCCTGCAGAAGGCCAGGGAGGCCTTTTGTGGTCAGGGAGAGTTGGGCCCAGAGGCCTGGGCTGATGGGCTGGAGAGGATGCTGCTTTGCCAGTGAGGCCCCAGTGATA
>NW_011888787.1:4424357-4454475 GCF_000151845.1 Pteropus vampyrus | reverse complement strand
CTTCCAGGGACCAAGAACCGAGCGGAGTGGGAGTGTACCTCTCCCACAAGCTTGGGGGGTCGATACCTCCATCTCCCCTGCTGTTTGTGATTAGTGAACTTGGGAACAGGGCGTGATGCCCGTTTCTCCATTAGCACGGAGCATCAGAGGCTCAGAGATGTGATTCTTACAGGAAGGGGAGAAAGTACAAGAGTGCGGAGGGGAGCAGAGCCAGTTACGAGGAGCCCCCAGCCTGAGAGGTCTGTCGAAATCGGCCTCGGGGACCCTCAGATCACTTCTCGGCTGGTTAGACTTCACTCTGATGGGAGAAGGGACCCGAAGCTCCCACCAGCGCTGCCAGCTCTGCACACCGATTGGCGTTTGTGCAGCCGCTTGATGTGGCACCATGGGTCACTGAAGGGCATCCGTCCCCAGAGGGTGGGAAGTGGCAAACTCTTCAAAAATCAGTGGAGACAGTGAGACAGGAAATGAAGAGCAACACATCTCCCGTTTACAATTTTGTGGGAAGGGAAATGAATGGAGTTTGGCTTATCAGCTCGGAATTCGGCTTGGAACAGCGGAGCCCGGAATGCTGAAGGGATGTGGTCCAACCTGCCTGCAGAAGGCCAGGGAGGCCTTTTGTGGTCAGGGAGAGTTGGGCCCAGAGGCCTGGGCTGATGGGCTGGAGAGGATGCTGCTTTGCCAGTGAGGCCCCAGTGATACGTCTCTGGTGCCTCCTGAGCTTGGAGCACGGAAGGCGCCATGCAGATGTGGAGCCGTTTTCACATCCCTAACACATCCCAGATTTTTGCTGTAGAGACTCAGGTCCAGTTGTGAAATTGCCGCTGTTGGCTCTTTTCTAACAGGGCCACAGGGTGAGATGTCAGCTCTGTTTCTTTAAGCAGGAGGATAGAATGTGGCACAGTGCAGTTGACCCTAGAAGAACAGTAAAGTGGATAATCCTGAGCTTGGGAACCGCCACCCCCTCCCCCGCCCCCATCACATATAATGAGCTTTGGAATGTGGGTGGGGGAAGGGAGAACAGCAGGTTTAACTGTATTACGCTCGCTTTAGCTGATATTAAAATGCATCAGCATCCCCTGAATCCTCACCAATGACAGTACACCCTGCGGTGTTTGTGGGCACAGGGGGATGTCACCCTGCGATGGCCGTTGGGGTGGAAAATTTGCGAAATAGCAAACTTACACATGTGTAATGAAGTGTTTACTGCTTTTGAGGGTTCCTTTTAAATTGAGCATGATGTAAACTCTCGCTTAGGCCTCTTGTGCCCCTTTCTCTCTCCTCATAGTACCTGGCAGTGAGAGGCTTTCTCCCACATGCAGAGTGGGTTCTAAGGCCCTTGAGGATGAGCCTGTCCTAGAGGTGGCTGCCGATCCTCATGACTGATTTATGGATGTTTTCCGGGGAAGTGTGGCTTCCAGGAGATGGAAGCAGATGGGCTTCTGACAACTTCGGTAGAAGTCCTCCCGAGGAGCACACGTTTTGTGAGCCCTGACTTGGGAACTGTGCTTTCACTCCCCCGGGACTGCATATGTGCTACTTGCTACCTAGAACAAGACACATTTTGTAGTGCTGCGATTTCACTAGAGTCCTGAATGGGGGAAAAAAATCCTCTCTTTTTTACATCGTTTCTGGTGTTAACTCTACCCTTTCTGGGCTGAGTGTGGAATTGAATTCTCTGGTGTGTTAGGATGGTCTATAGCTTGCTCACTTAGGCTCTTTTTAAATGCAACTTCATGCTCCCCGTTCCCCCACTTACTTTACACTGTCCTTTGGGAATTTCTGGAGAGGTAGGTTGGCGTCTCCCCTAAACTTTCTTGCAGCCCAGCCAACCCACCCACCCGGCTGGATGTATTTATGAAGGATCTGCTTTACGTTCTCTGTGGACAGGAGGACTTGAAGTGTAACTTATGGGCTCTGTTACTGAACAAGAGTCTGCCGCCTGGTGTGCATAGGAACCCAAACTGGGACAATGGCTTCTAAGAAAAAGAAAGAAACTTTATTATTCAGGAGACAGGAGATGCTGCTCCAATCTGTCTTCCCAGTCCAGAGTCTGGACAAGTTTTAAGGGTTAGAGAGAGCAGGGTGGCATGAGGTAATGCTGGCGGGATGAATTTTGATTGGCGGAGCAAATTTGATTGGCAAATTATGGTATAGGGCTGAGGGGTGGGGGAAAGCACGGAGGACTTCTGGTCTGACAGAGTATAATCGGTCCATTCTGTATTTGTCTATGTTTGCTCTGGCACTGGAGCTTCCTTACTGAAAGACCTCTTGCTTGTAAAGGGCTCTGGGTGGCCACATTTCCATTGCTTGAGTGGACAGGGTGACACACCTGCAGTGCTCTCTCTAAAATAAGTCAAAGATCACATTAATCACCAATCAGCTTTAAGGGAGTAGACCCAGTCTTCATCGGAACAGTGTGATCTGTGTGCTCTTTTAATTCTGTTCCCCAAAAGGTTATAATTTCATGAAAAGGACGACATATCTAGTAGACATACAAATAATTACTTTTAAAAAATGGCCATACTGTGCTGTAGTCCGAAGAGGAAGGTTGGCAAGGAAGGCCTGGATCCTCCGGAACATGAGTGTTTCCTCACGCTCGTAGGCAGTCTTCAGAGAAGGCTGATGTAGTTTTCATACCTCTGGGTGTCCCACAGCCAAAAGCTTATAGATCCGGGTAAGTTTTAAAAACTTGGCTCTGATAATAGCACCCTAAGTTGAAGTCCCCGACGAGACCCTTGCAGTATTGGGAAGGTCATTAGACTTGCCAAAGGATTCCCTGATAGGATTCTTTTCTCTCAATCATAGCACAGATCTGAACCTTTACTCCATCATTTATATTTAAGTGATCTTGCCTTACTGATCTATAAAATGAAGACAGTACCACCTACTTGCAGGGGTGCTGTGAGGATTCCGTTAATGAATCTGGCTGCTCAAACACATGGCTCGTAGCAAAATCACAATTGGCTGCAACCATTACAATTATTATCCAGTCTTCAACTCATAAGACAGATAACTTCTCTGCCATTGGTCAGCTAGAGAAGGTGCTGGGAACTGCCACAGTACAAACAAATGAATTGTACCATTTTATTCACTTAACAGCTCTGGGGCTGAGAACCTACATAACCTCTCTAAGTCCAAATGTCTTCATCTATATTACCTACTTCATATGCTTGTTGGAAGGATCAAAACAACAATTGTGAAAATGTAAAAATCTCCAATATGATCGAGTCGAATTTCCGCTGATAGGTATGTTCCTTTAGCAAAGCTGCAGGAGTCTCAGGTGTGTCTTCATAGTTCTGAAAGCAATTCCTGGGCCAGAAGGGAAGTAGTGTTTGCCATTCTTTGTTATATAAATAAATAGGAAAACTGAGACTTAGAGAAGTTGCAACATGCCCAAGATTGTGACAAAGCCAAATAGGAACTTGGCTCTCCAATCTGGCAGTTTCTGTCAGACAACTTTAAAGGCAGGAGATGGACGAGTGTGACTGAAGGAAGGTTCCCCACCCTTTCCACTCCCATTCCACGAGTGACGTTTTCTCTCATGCTCATTGAGCACGCAGCCCAGCCCTGGCGAGAGTTTGTCAAGTGCCTCTCCTGTCTCGGAAAGTTTACAGTAAACGGAATTTCAAGAAATCACGGGGATTGATTTTAGTCTCAGGTACTGTAAAGAAAGTACTTTTAAGGTTCTTCTAAAAATAAAATTCCTCTGAGGAGATGTTTGGCCTTTGGCTAATGTGTTTGGAAACATGTTTTCTGTAAAACTCAGCCTCATTAATCCACTTGTAAATCCAGAAAGACAGCTTTCATTGCGCACATCAGGGCTTGTCCCAAACTTTCTCTAGTCCCAATGGGAGATGCAGAGAAATGAACCACAGGCACAAAGTGCCTCCCACTCGCTTTTCCCCAAAGAGTTCAGGAATTGAGGACTGGAAGCTGGCACTCTGGGCTGGGGCACCTCTAAGAAAGCTATTTTCTTTCCCCTTGTCTTCCCATCCCCTATGCCATGGGGTGGGGGTGGGGGCTTGGAAGGGGCTGAAAGCTGTCACCCTTTGACAAATCAAGGAGAGTCCTTCCTGTCCAAGGAAGGCTTTTGCCTCCCTCTGGGCTCTATCTATTTCTACGGCTCCTAGAGAATCGGCCTCTGATGTGTCAATTATTCATTCATTAGAACTGTCAAACCTTGTGAATCTCTTCTCCCCTCCTCTGGCTGGCTCACTCTAAAACACTCACCTTCAGCAAGTTTTGCAATTGCCGAAGACAGGGAAAATTGCAAAGAACTCGATTCCAACTAACACTGTAACCTCCTGCTATATAATTGGGGGAGTTGCCATTTAGTAAATGAAGGCGACTGGCTCACAAAAAATGAAGTAGTCAGGTGAACTCAAGGACCAGGACTCAAGAGCTCACCACCTCCCACTTTTCTTCTCTATTTAGGATGAGATTGCTTATCCAGGCAGAGAGGGACACGTTTTTTGTGTGGCATTCATGGGATAGAGAGAGGTGGTGTGGGTCTCCAACAAAGTCCCAGGGCATCCTTGATGAACCTAGGATTGAGTCCCACACTGCACAGACTGTGCCAACCTTCATCAGCTTTGCTCAAGACATTCTCCTTCAATATCACGCCTTGAACTGATGTAACTCATTTTTTTTTTTTTTTGGTAATAAAAGGATTAAAATCCATCCTTTTTGACCTGCATATTCCACACACATATTAAGTGGGCTGTCTTAGGAGCAGCAGTTTTATATTGAGAAATCTGAGTCTGGATTGTGTGATGGGTGAGCTTTATGAGGCATTGCACAATGTCTAGGTTTTCATTTTGCTTTTATTTCAATGTGACAAGACATGTTGGTCTGAGATGCCTTTGGGCTGTGGCTCTGGAATTTATGAACAGAGAATGCCTTGGGGTTATGGCATGGGTGAGACTGGGAGATGTCACCCCCGCACAAGGGTTCAGCATAATAATCTATGTTAGAAGAATCAACTAACATTGGAGGAGTAAACACACACACACACACACACACGCACGCACGCACGCACGCACGCACGCACGCATACACGGCATACAGCAAAGCCAGTGTCAAATCCCGGACACCCCTTCGTTTGGTCCTCGTGTCTGCCTTTTTCTGTTAGTCTCATGGAGATTGTGAGCTGTTTTCCTGGTGCTGTCCTTTCTTTCTCCTTCTCTCATGTGTAAGAGGGGACAAGTGCTAGAAGCCAAGTGTTTGGCCCCTCTCAGCGTGCCTTCATTTCTACCTATTATTGGAAGTAATTTGCCACTACTCAGCCCTCCCTCTTAATCTCTCTCTCGAGCCTTCCCCTGAGCTGCCTCGAAGATGGCAGGTGACAGACTGGCCTGGCCAGGTACGAAGACAGTTATCCTTGGCTACCACCTGTCTCCCTATGGGTGCCTGTCCTGTCTTGTTGCACACCCTCTATGTGTCTAATTTACACAGCAAGCCCTCTGGGCAGGGGCTTTTATTATTTTTTTTTAATGCTCTGCTCGCCTCTGTGGTTAGATGGCTTATGTTTGATGTTTAACTTCTCCACCCCCCACTCCTCTTCATTCTTAAAAAAATGCCAATGGAAAAAGTATTTAAAAAGAACACATTTGATTGCTGTTAGATACACAGAAAAGAAGATAACATCGAGTATGGGAGGTGCCATGGTCTGAATGTTTGTGTCCCTTCAAAATTCGTATGTAGAAATCTTGACCCCCAAAGCGATGGTGTTAGGAGTTGGGGCTTTGAGAGGTGATTAGGTAATAGATGGCAGAGCCCTCGTGCATGGGATTCGTGCCCTATGAAAGAGGCCTTAGAGAGCCCCCATACCCATTCCACCATGTGAGAACTCAGCAAGAATATGGCCATCTATAAACCAGGAAGAGGGCTCTCACCAGACACTGACTCTGCTGACACCTTGACCTTGGAGTTCTGAGCCTCTACAACTGTGAGAAATACATTTCCGTTGTTGATAAGCTACCCGTTGATGGTATTTTGTTTTTGGCATCCTAAACTAAGATGGGAGGCTTTTGGTGGCTATTGGTGGGTGCCTGGGAGATGAGCTGAGTTAGTCAAGGATGTGTCTCCTTGGTCATACTGAGAGTGGTGAGCAGAACAGGTGACCACCTCAGACCAGGACTTCTGATTGCTTTGCTCAGAACAGAAAAGACTTTATGATTTGGATCTTGAGGTTGGACGATTTCCTGTGGTAGAAAAACTGACTGGCCTCACGGCCAAAGGAAGTTACCTTTCTTGAGGACTTTTTTGAACACCATGCTTAGGATTCTTGTACCAAATATAGGAATTTAGGGTTAGACGAGGTCCAGGGCCTGGTAAAAGTCACTATTTATGTCTTTAATTCATGCATCCATCCGTCTACTCCAGTGAACTACAGTGAAACGGGGAATTTTTAGAAGCTAAATGTGGGATGCTTCAAAACTTCATCTACCTGCACATAAATCACTTTAGTGTGGCCAGAAGACTAGAAGGCTGAAAGCGAAAGGAGAAAGGCCATGATCTGGGTTAGGAGAGGTCACCTTAGGAAGGTTTCCTGGAGGACTGCTCGAGGTAGAAGAGAAGGGACGTGGAAGGAGGCGGAGCCTTCCAAGATGGGAGGGGGACCTATGGAATGCTGTGGGTGGTGGGGAGAGGGCTAGTGGACATGGGCCAGGCCTTGGAAAGGCTATCCATGGGCAGGATGCTCAGTGATGAGAGCAGTAATGACAGCTGGGGGAGAACTAGAAGACTAGATGAGGACAATGGGACTTGTCGGGATGCGTTGAGAACCCCATGAAGAAGTCATAAACTGTGGGCCTAGAGGCTCAGTTAGGGAGGTGCAGCAAGCAGAGGAGTGGTTCTCGGTACAAGCAAGGATGAGCATTCCACGTGAGGCTGAGGGCCCACACTTGTAACTCGGAGTCTGTGGCGGAGGAAACGGTTTGGTTGAGACAGTGACAACATGCACTGTATTCATGCCTGAAGGGCCAGGGGCTGCCCCTGTGGCACAATGAAGGCATTGAGAATCAACTGTCTCCGAGACTAGGAGCTCCATCAACATGCCAAGGCCTAGGGAAACAGAGTTGAGCACTTGCCATGAAGGTGCCGAGATCTGTGGTCTCAGCCCTTGGAAACATCATCAAAAGAATCTATTCAGAGCAAAATGCATTCCATGTGTTGGCTCTGCTCATGTGTTTCTTGTCAACGAGGTTGATCTTCCTGGGTTTGGAGGGTTTCTGTTTGAAATTTTATGATCCTTGGCTGGGAAGCAGCACTTACCCCGAGTTGTGGGAGTTAATGGCCTTTTCAGGCGGCACGACTCTGGGGGCCTAGGGGAGTTCCCAAATGCCAGGCAAGGAAAAACCTATATATTTCAACCTAAAATTGCCAGAGACCAAAGACTCCCCAGGGCCCTTCGGCATCACCTCAGAATCTGATGGAGCGTATCTGGGCTCACAGGGCCTTCCTTGGGTTGGCACTTAGAGCTCATGGCAGCACTCTTGCAGGGGAGATGCTCAGATTCGGGACCCTTTAACCCCCCTAGCCCGTGTCAAATAGGGATACTAGCCTACATCCGGAGCAGAAGCTGCGTTTGTTCCTTAGTCTTCCATTTTTGTGATTTAAATAGAGAAGTCAACACTAGTGCTTGGCACACTGATGTTACTTAATTTAGTTTAACAGACATTCATGGAGCAGAGACTGGAAACTAATCATTGTATTGAGCACCATGGTGGACAGAAAAGGGACAAGAATGGGATGGGCCATCCAGAAGATCTTGGTTTAAGCCCGTCTTGCCATAATCTCTCAAGTTCTGACACTGTGACAAGTATTGCCCCTTGGGCCCCTGTCTCCGCACTTGCAAAATGAGAAACTTGGACCAATTAGCACGAGTGCTGGCAGGAATTCAGTGTACTGGAAAGATTCTTAAAAGTATTAGTCTTAGGAGGGTAATTGCAGGAGACTCGTGGATTTAGGCAAACATTGGTATTTTGTATGAGTGTCATTTAACTGCTTAATACCTGTGGCAGATCATCTCCTGGAGGAGCTTCAGAAAGACTCACTGCTGCTGAGCTTGGCCGTCTGGCCCCCTTTGCCATCCTGTGTCTTTATGCCAGCCCGGTATCTCATACGCCCATTCCCCACAGACGAGCTGTTGTTCACGGCATTGATCCCAGACCAGGTTCCCATGTCAGTGTTCCTTCTGCCTGAGCCTGACTTTGGCCCTAGTTTCTGTTTATTGTTTCCTGTCCTTTGGATTGAGATTGCTCTTTGTTCTCCCCAGCTTGCTGCTTAGCTTTCCCTCGAGGTCTTGGCTGGGACCCACCCACGGACTCATCTCTTCACAATCGGCCTCAGACAGGATTTGAGGTTCCCGTTTGATCCCTCATGACTCAACTCCTGTTGCTGGGCAAAAAGGAATGAAAAGCAAGGGAATCAGAAACTCTTGAATATAATTCTCCTAGCTGGGCAATAAGTATCACACCAGAATTTTAGCTAAAAGGAGTATATATAAAGGAAACTGTATAAGGTCAGCTGAAATAGGACTCACTGAGGGTTCCAACCTTTGGTCCTAGTTTTACCTTTTGAGGTCACATGTGAGCAAGCCTAACTCTTTCTTTGTATGACGGCTCTTCACACAATTGCGATTATCTAGCCCTCAGCTTTCTGTGATCATCTCATACCACTGCCAAGTCAGTTCTTCTTCAGGCAAAATATGTCAATTTCCCCAACATTCCTCAGATATTATGGTTTTGAATCTTTTTTGCCAACTTGACTGCTCTTCCTAATCCTGTCCACTGATCTCTATTGCTCTTCCTTTGAGATGCTCGGAGCTGCATGCCACACACCTTTATTTAAATTAAGCTTCCAACGAGAGCTCCAGTCATCTCCGCTCCTGTGACATGCTCTGGGGTCAGGGGTGGGTGGTCAATTAATTTCATAGTCAAACATATTTGAGAAGGGGGTGGGCAGTGAGATGGATAAATAGCTAATAATTGAGCTGTATAATTACCACTCGAAGGAGAAAATGTGATAAATGTTAAATGAAAGGAGCGAGCAACGTAGCACAAACTTTTCTTACCACGGGCATTGGCGGAGGCTTTGCAACAGAGGGTGATGACCTCTGATCTAGCCATAAGGGCTGGTTAGCCTCTGCCAGACACGGATGGAATGCTTCAGAATTCAAACCTTTGGTGGTGGAACAGATCTCACTGATGATGAGGTCAATATGATTAAGGGGGATAAGACTTGGTTGGGATGGGGAGTCACTGGCGTGACATAGCGGCAAAGCATGGAAAAGACCCCATCCTGCAGACAGTATTGGAGGGGCGACTGGGGTGGCAAGAGCACCAGAAACAGGTACAAGGGGGTGAGGGCCTTGCTTGGGGCTGTAGCCATTTAGATGGAAAACCAAGAGCAAATGTAAAGGTTTTTTTTAAAAGAAGAAATAGTGGGATATAATGATAGTTGGAATCAGGAATAATGAAAAGAATCAGAAATGCTTGTGAAGCTTCCAGTCTGTGAGGCTGGAAGGGGGACCATGTGGGGTGTCATGTGGCAGGGGGAGGGAGGGTGATGAGCTCAATCACAAGGAGGGGGCTTCTGCTGGAAAATGCCCTTGTCTCCCTGAGTGGGTGGAAACCCTGGAATTGAACATTCTGTGCGTTCGGAGTTGGTCCAGGGCCAGTTACGAGTTTTATTTTGTTTTAAACATTTCTAGATGTGATGGGATTAGCTCATGTCATGTATACGAGCCCGTCTCACGGAACAGACACTTTTTCGTATTTGCTGAATACGAGGAGGTGCAGGAAGTAATTCTGGCATATGTGGCCCTGGAGACGAATGGCTCGACAGGGTCTTTTTTGGGGGGTTTTCCACCGTGGGGCATTTCACATGTTCAAACACTATAGCTCCCATTCTGGGGCTGACGCGGGTCTAAGTCAAGTCCGTGTAGGTCCCTAGAACCTCCACACTGGCTCTCTCTGGCTCTTCTGCTTTGATGCCCCTGTCATCGGTCCACTGAAGAGCTAGCTGCAATCGTCACAACCCACTGATTCACTGATTGATCACGTCTTTCATTCGAAGACATTTTACCTGCTCCTTTCTTACTGGTCCTTGTGGGAAAGAATCAGCTGTCATTTCTCCTAGCTATTCCTTCTTCCCATCTTCTCCAATCTCACATCATACTTTTTGTCTGTTTTCCCACTGGTCTCTATTGTCTGGATGAGGACCATCGAAGAGGAAGCCTGCATGGCGAGCTGTAGGACATGATGCTCACCTACTGTCATTCATCTTACGAGGCTGCCACATGCTCATCACCTCTTCACTCCCAATAGGGCAGCTAGGGGATGGTGAGGAGCTGTGTGGACCCCTCTGAGCCTCATCTCTCATAATGAATGACTGGCTGACTCTGTCCAGGCCAGTGCTCCATTCAGTAGCAGCACCGAGGGACCAGGGGACCAGTGGCACTGTGAGAGCGGTAGATTCCTCGCCCATGGTCCCAGTGATTGTTCTTTAGCCAGAAAGGTGTCCTAGAGCAGATGATCTCTGTTCAGAGAACTGGCCTCTATATACCCGCTCCCTCCGTTCTCCTCCCCAGGTCCCTGCCCCCGGTCCTGCTTCCCCTTAGGGGGACCTGAGGGACTCTGTGTACCCATTCTTTTATACAGTAATACAGTTCCTCTCCAACATGCCTGCTGTGCCTATTTTAAAGGAAGCAAGTTTTCATCTGGTGGGAAATTTGGGGGCCTTAAGATTTATTTAAGAAAACTTTACATAAAATCGTCTGAATTTATCAAACAAAAGAGTGTAGGGTTTGCCACAGGACTCACCACAAGTTCCCAAAACAGTGATAGTTATAATCTAATCATGCTTACTAAGCAAAAAGATCTTTGCACTCTTACATTTAATTCTTACAACAGCCAATGAGATAAGCGATTAGCCCCATTTTACACATCAGAAAAGATCAAAGGGATAGGAAGAGATTGAATAATTTTCCAGAGGTCACACAGCAAGTAGGTAAAGGAGCCAAAATGCACCCAAATCAAAACCGAGCCCTTTTCGGGCCATGCTTTAGCTTGCACACTACATGACAGCCCCTTGTAAACCTCAAATGTTCACATATGTCTTCCTTGGAACACGTTCTTGGGGCAAATCCCTCCTTTCTCTCTCCTTTCCCTACGGTTACTCGTAGTATTAGAACAGCTGCTACCTCCTAGCTCTGTGTCCCCGCCCAGGTCTGAGAAGCTGGTGTAAAGTTCTCAAATGATAAACTGTCAACAGTTAGCTGTGTGTGAGTCTCCCCAGACTCCTGACCCTTTGCTCCTCCCTGTGAAGCCGGGGCCCAGGTTTTGAATCAGTTCAGAGCTTCGTGGAGAAAACTCGAGGCTGTAGGTGCCCATCTGTGAGGTTATCAGGGTGTGTGTGGTTCTGAAGGAGTCACTCTCCCGCGGGGAGCTTAGAGTCCCTTGGCGCCTGTGGCCGAGCGGGCAGGGTTGGGCATGGGGAGGGGGCGCAGGAAAGGGCCACAGGAGGCTCTGTGCCAGACACCAGATTATGCCTTTCTTAGCCCCAGAACATTTCAGGATTTGGGGATTCTTCAGGCTTTCAGGATATGAATTGTTAATAACTAAATCTCCAAGGAAATAAATAGCAATTAATCTGTCTTACAGTTACCTCGGGGACACTATTACATTCGGCGCTGCCCATCTGAATTTTGCTGAATGTATGGCTTAGAACCGAGGGACGCAGACATTTGTCTCTGCTAGGGGGACTGTAGTGTAGGGGTGGGAGAGGGAAGGGAAGATGGAGGTCAGCGCCTGGGAAACGAGTTGGGCTGACTGAGCTGGGAAGGGCTGACGTGAGGGGCCAGCAGTGCCTCGTGGATCCCACCGCTGAGGGTCAGTGCTCCATGGGTGAAGACAGCTCTCTCCTCGTGCACAAGACCCGTAACGGCCACACTGGCTCTGCCATTCCTGGGATGCGGGTGGACGTGGTAGGTCTTCACGAGTCATCGAGGCCACTGTCTCATTTAACCCAGGAGGCACCTCCATCCCACAGAAGCTAGGTGTCTTGCCCAAGATCACCCAGCTCATTAGGGGCAGAACGGCAGCTAGAATCCAACTTCCCAGACTTGCAGGTTCATGAGCTCTGTGTTGGAGCTGGGCAAGGAATCTTAGACGGAGCTGGGTTTTAGAGTCACCTACACCTGTGACTGACCAGTCACTGACTGGTGCTGTGACATTGGTCTTTGCCTGAACCCCACTTTTATCATCTATGAAATGAAGGTAGTAGTGCTACAGTGGTGGTAAAAATTGCTTACATAGTGTAAGTAAATTACCTACTTACTGGAGAGCTTAATGTACCTTCTTCCTCCCCGCTGAGACTGGCCTCTGCATCTTATGCATGGGCTGTGTGGGGAAGACCTGGGAGCCCCTGAAGAAAGCCTTCCTGTTGACCCTGACCTGGGCAGGAGAGATCCAGGCTCTGCACCCCTGTCGCTTCACCCCGATGCTGCTGTGGCCCTCCTCCGCCCTGCGTGGGGCCAGGCGCATGGGGCACCTCCTCCAGTGGCCTGCAGCATCAGTGTCATTGCCTTCTGCTCCTACGCCCTCCCCTGGGGGGCTGCCCCTGGCTCCACCCATCTGAGCCCAGTGGACACTGGATGTTGGAGGAGAGGGGGCTCTTTTTCCTTTTCCTTTTTTTTTTTTTAAAAGAAAATAATTTATATAAAAAAATCAATGCACTTTATGTGTACTCTTCCTGACTACCTCCCCTTGCCAAAAAAAAAATTTCTCCCACCACTCCAAAGAAAGGAGGACAATTGGCACCTTGATCTGTTGACCCAAAGACCCTAGACCCAGACTCTCTCTTCCTTCATTCAGCTCTGACCAGTCTATTGGCATTTTAAATTCTTAATGATAATTGGGCATAGTTGTTACAACAATAACCGCAAGAGTTAGCAATTACTGTTTTGTGCAAGGTTTTATGCTAAGTATATGCCTCATTAAATCCTTTAGAAACTGTGAGGTAGGGATTATTACTCTCCTTATGTATAGAAGAAGGAGCCGGGGCTCAGAGAAGTTGCCTGATTTGCTCACAATCGCACACTTGGCCTTGGCCGGTGGCACAGCTTGGATCTGAATTTAGATCTGGCTGACTCTGGAGCGCCTCTCAGTCACCTCATTTGTACGACATACTTAATATAAGTCTGCTGTGAGCCTGCTACCCCAGATTGGGCCCACGCTGCCCCTACCCTGCCCAGCCCCAAACTCTAGATCTGTAGAGGCAGCTGCCAGGAAGGACCAGCCTTCATCACTTCCACAGAGACTGTGACAGAAGTAAATGCAACATGCAGAGGAGGCTTCCCAAAGCGCCCAGCCGCCCCGGCCCGTTGAGCTGGCTGTTTTAAATCTTCCAGCCACACCACGAAGGTCATAAAATGAGAGGGCTGCAATTTCCGCCCTTCGGCCCTGGCGGCATAATGAATCCATGGAGGAAGGGGATGCCTCCCCAGCCTTGACCCCTTGCCCCGCTGGGCCTGGGGTGTCTCACTGGCTGTGCCGCAGTTGGAACAGAATAGAGTTTCCATATCTGGGGCAGAAACTTGGGAAATGGTGCCTAAAAGAAGAGGTTAACCACCACTCACATTTTGTGGAGTTTTATAATTTACAGAGCATATGTGCTTTATGCTTTGTACCTGTATCTCCTGATTATTTCCTGAGTTTTCTGGGCCAGAGGTCGTGAGTCTTTTTGACTATAAAGGTTGAACTTTTCCATAAAGGCTAGAGAGTGAATTGAGAAAATTGTTGTCAAATTATTTTGGTTCCTGTGCCCTTGAAGGAGCACTGGATTAGAAGTCAGAAGTGTTAGATTCCAAGCCTTAGTATTCTCATCGGTAAAGTGGGAATAAGATTGACCTTGCCCATTGTACAGCAGGTCCTTGAAAGGCATCATTTTGTTCGATGTCACTTTGTTATAATGTTGACAGTGCCGTAGGAATTTAATTCATGTCAATTAGCCTATGGTAGAATTTATTTTGTCATATGTTGTTTCACTTAAATTTATAGAATCTATCAGCAGCATTAAGTGAGGACTTACCATACATGGATTTTGTAAATAGCAAATGAAATGCATATAAATAGGTGTTGGAAGCTCTGGGGTTCTAACACCACTTAAGATAAAGTTAACCCATTACTACTACTACTTATAATGCATGCCTTTAGCTTCATATCCATGCAATGCATGTATTTTGCTATCCGTCCTTAAAATTTATTTATTCTTATTTTTCACTGTAATAAATTAACTTTCACTCGTTTTTCAGTGCATAAGATTTTTTTAAGACTTCACTTTTTTTAGAGCACTTTTAGATTTACAGCAAAATTGAGAGGAAGGCACAGAGATTTCCCAGATGCCCCCTACCTCCCTGCCCACACAAGGCACAGCTTCCCATTGTTAACATCACTCACCAGAATGGTACTTTTTTTTTTTTTTTTAACCAAGGATGAACCTACAGTGACACATCATAATCACCCAGAGTCCATAGTTTACCTTTAGGTTCACTATTGGTGGTCCACATTCTGTGAGTTTGGACAAATGTATAATGACATGTATCCATCGTTATAATATTGTAGAGCGTATTTTCACTGCCGTAAAAATCCTCCGGGCTCTGCCCCGTTATCTCTCCCCACTCTTCTGCACCTCTGGCAATCACTAATCTTTCACCGTCTCCATGATTTTGCCTGTTCTAGAACATTGTATAGTTGGGATCATATAGGATGTAGTCTTTTCAGATTGGCTTCTTTCAGTCAGTAATATGCATTTAAGGCTCCTCTATATATTTTCATGGCTTGATAGGTCATTTGTTTTTGCATCAAATAATATTTTATTGACCAGATGGACCACAGTTTATTTATCCATTCACCCACTGAGGGACATCTTGGTGGCTTCCAAGTTTTGGCAATTATGAATAAAGCTGCTGTAAACATCCATGGGCAGGTTTTTTGTGTGGACATGTTTTCATCTCCTTTGGGTAAATACCAAGGAGCACAACTTGCTGGATCATATGGTAAGAGAATGTTTAGTTTTCTGAGAAACTGCCAATCTATCTTCCAAAGTGGCTTGCTGTTGTCAGTGCTTTGGATGTTGGCCATTCTAACAAGTGTGTAGTTGTATCTTATTTGTCATTTTAGTTTGCATTTCTCTGATGACATATGATGTGGAGCATCTTTTCATATGCTTATTTGCCATCTGTATGTCTTCTTTGGTGAGGTGTCTGTTAACGTTTGACCCATTTTTAAATCAGGCTTTTTGTTTTCTATTTTGAGTTTTTAAAATTTTTTTGTATATTTTTGATAATAGTCCTTTATCATATGTGTCTTTTGCAAATGTTTTCTCCCAGTCTGCGGCTTGTCTTATTATCTAGATATTATCTTTTGCAGAGCAGAAGGTTTTTAATTTTAATAAACTCCAGCTTCTCAAGTATTTCTTTCATTAATTGTGTCTTTGGTGTTGTATCTAAAAGGTCATCACCATACCCAAAGTAATCTAGAGTTTCTTCTATGTTATATAATTTTCTAGGAGTTTTATCTTTTACATCGAGACCTACAATCCATTTTGAGTTAATTTTTGTGAAGGGTATAAGGTCTGTGCCTAGAGTCAGCTTTTTGCATGTGGTGTACGGTTGTTTCAGCACCATTTGGTGAAGAGACCGTCTTTGCTCCATTGTATTGTCTTTGCTCTTCTGTCAAAGATGAAGTCACTATATTTACGTAGATCTATTTCTGGGCTCTCTGTTCTGTTGCATTGATGTATTTGCCTATTCTCTTGCCTGTTCTTTGGCTCATTCTTGCTAATCCCATGTTGTCTTGATTATTGCAGCTTTATTGAAGTGGGGTAGTATCAGTTGTCCAACTTTGTTCTTCTTCAGTATCGTATTGGCTATTCTGGATGCTTTGTCTCTCCATAGAAATTTGCTGTTATTCATAAAATAACTTGCTGGGATTTTGATTAAGATTGTATAAAAAATAAGGGATTGTAAGCTGACAAGGTCTTTGTAATCTGTGAGGTCAACCAAGGGTTGCCTCACCTAAAAAAAATAAAATAAAAATAAAAATGTTGAAAAAAAAAAAGATAGTGTTGAATCTGTAGATCAAGTTGGGAAGAACTGACATCTTGGCAGTATTGTCTTTCTATCCATAATTGTGGGATAGCTCTCCATTTATTTATTTCTCCTTTGATTTCTTTATAGCTTTTCTGATATCCTATAACAACTATGATCAGTAACATCCATTTAGCAATAAATCATATATTGTTTCATGATATCTCAACTACTATTTTGAGCTCTTATTATCATTTAGGATTTTGTGTAATAATAATTTTATCTTTTCCAATTATATTATAAATGTCATCCTGAAGGAAAATAAATTTTAAAAAGTTTTAATATCCTGTTTAGTGTCACATGTGGCTCATCTAGGTAAGAATTTATTAAGCTTTACTGAGCTTCCCTCTCTTGGCACTACAGCTTTCACTGCAAATGCCAGTGGGGTCCATTTCAGATATTTCTTTTTTTAAAAAAATTAATTTATTCACTTTTTTATAGTGACATTGGTTAACAAAATCCAATAAGTTCAGCTGTATATTTTAAAAGTAAGGCATATACATATATTTACATTGTATGTTCACCTCCCATAGTTAGATTTCTTTCTGTCACCACATATTTGACCCCTTTTACCCCATCTACCTCCCTCCCTCCCTCCCCTCTACCCTCTGGTAACCACGAGTCTATTGTCCATGTCCATGAGTCTCTGTTTGTCCTGTTCATTCTTGCTTTTAGGTTTATATCCCACAAGATATTTCGTAACAACATTCATCCAAATTCTTTTATGTTGACTTTCAATAAAAGCTTCAAATGGATGAGTTGATGTGAACTGAACTCATATTATAGAAGGAACCATGTAGAATTTATTAAGCAGTTAATTTAAGAGTATATGTGTGTATACCCCAAAATACATACAAGCTAAATTAAAAGAAAAAACAAAAACCAAACAAACAGAAAACACCAGAGTAGTACAGTTCTGGTTCTTGTGTTTACTATAAAAAATCATGTTCTGTAGAGTACTAGTGAAATCCTGAGCCAGGAGTGATTAAGGAGCATTTTTCTGGCAGATTCTGGGGCCTTTGCCTCTGTTGTTCTCTTCTCGGTGATTCAGGATGGTATGTGCACGCAGGTCACTTCCTTTGATTAATCCCAGGAGTTTATACTAACTTAGAGAACGCTCCCTTGTGATTCTCTACCTATGACTGGTTTAAGGTACAGAATTGCCATCCCCCTTTTTAAATGCAGTCTTAATTCTTGTCATGCTGTTTATTCCATTTATTTTCTCAATGCTGGACCTAAAGACAGAAGGACTTTGCTTCATTGTCTTTTCTGCAAACTTTCTTGCTTCGATAGCATATTACAGGACACCTCCTCTCGATGGCCTGTGGCATTCGAAGAAGATATATGAGGTTCCATAAGAAGAGAACAACTTTAGGACTGAGCGACGCTGTCTTCGCCTTCCCCCATCGCTCTGGTTACTTTCTGGGCTCTGTCACACCCGCCCTCCGCACCTGGCTGAGTGTTGTTGTTGAACAACTTCATCTCTGCTGTAGGTCTTACACAACTTCCTTCATAAATTTTGTTAACATGGTTCCTATCTTGGTTTAACAATGTCTGTTTTATCGTGTGTCCTAAACAGAATTGACATGGGGAAAATTATAAAGGGAATGAGGTGGGTCTTTGTGCCTCCCTACCTTTCCTTTTCTCTGTCCTTTACTTTACTGGGAGGGCTGAGGGTCCCTCCCAGGTGTCCAGTGATCTCATGGCCACCTCACCCAGATAACAGTCTGTGGTTTGGGCCAGCTTTTTCTAGCTTCTGGTAAAAATCTGTTCTCTGCTAGTGGTCACTACCAATATGGGCTCTAAGTAAAAGCATGTGCCTTTCAGAAGGAAAAGGCAAACAGATCTGAGTAATGCACCATTGTGTCCCTGCTTATTAGAAAGAATAAATGACTTCTAGACTCCTAGACAAGGTGGAAGAAGTAAAAGAAAGACAGAAATCAGGAAGAAATGTGTTCTGAGAAGGAAGACAGGGATGAAAATGAGTGCCGAGGACCACACGAATGAGAGAAAGACCGCGACATGGGAGAAAGAGTGGGGAGAGGAGCAGTGCCCTGGAGCTATGTGTATGTAGCAAGCGCTGTGGGTACGCCCGGAAAGTTAAGGCAGAAATGTCTGAAGAAGCAGAACCTCTGATAAATTCTGATGTTACTCTACCAACTTCTCCCTTAGAAAATGGAGGAAGCCGTGAGGTGAATTGCCATTCTGGATTTCAGTTTTTTCATGTGCTGTTTTATTTTGACAAACGTGTGAAAAAGATCAAGAATTATCTAACAAAAATGGATGTACTAACTGACTCCTGGAATTAACAAATGTTACTGCTGTGAGATATTTGCCCTAGACTTTTACTGGAGAAATAAACCATTCTTAGATCAAGTAAAGATCCCTCTGTACCCCCACCTCAGTTCTGTGTCCCCAGAAGACTGCCACTATTTTGAATTTGGAGGAGTCCTTCCAGTCTCTAGACTCAAAGATGATCAATAAGAGACAACTGATTTTGAAGACAAAGAAATGATAGAAAATTTGGGGGCAATCGTCTTAGGTAGAAGTAGCTAAAAAGGGAACCCTGGCACCTTCCCTAGGTTTAGGGACGCAAATGTCATAGAAAATCAGATATAAATCTATGGCTCTGAATAGCAGAAACAGATTTAAAAGTCTAAGAATTATAATTGTGGCTGTTCAAATGAAATGGGCCTGATAAGGAAAAAAGGAAAACAACCTTTAGAAATAAGTAGTTGCTTTAGGAGTTCTCCCTGGGTTCAGCTTTCTGAGGGCACGTCCATGGGTCCGGAAAGGAAGGGAACCTGTCCAAGAGTTAGCAGAGACCTGTATGAAGGATGAGTCAGAATCCCAAAAGTGCTGAAGGAGATGAAGTTTTCAAATAGTGCTGAGAACAAGAACCAAAAAAACAAAACCAAACCAAAAACCAAACCAAAACAAACAAACCTCTTAAAATTATAATCAGAACAATAACAACTAAAAAGATCAAAGAAGTCACAGACCCACAGACCTCTTGGGGACAGACGATGAAATGTTAATGGACAATAGAAAGAACCCAGGACTATTCAGATTCTTTATTTGTATTTATTTTCTTCACGAAGGAAGATGTCTTCTACATAGAAAAAATGTAGAACAATCATATTAACGCAGGGGCTGAAGTCCCAGAGAGGTGAAGAGCTGGTAGGAGAACATGCAACTTCTCCCAATGAGGCACAATCTCAGAGCCAGATGAATTACATCCCAGGGGATGAATACAATTGCAGATATGATTATAGAATTTTAAAGGCTTTAAAACGTAGGCTGGGTGGATGTCTTAATTTTCAAAGTGATGGAGAAAAGTATCTTCAGGAATTTGGAGGCCAGAAAATTTGCTTTCTTTCTTAGGCAGGATGTGCATAGTGTGCTATGGAGAGAAGCCCAGGGCCAGATCTTTACCTGAGGAATTCCAGTTTCTGGTAGCAGAGGAGCCAGGAGACATAATCCTGAGAAGATAGCCCTACCTTTAAAGGAAGAAGTTCAGGGTGGGGAGGGGGCCTACCAGAAGCAGTGAGTTCATACAGAACTTTGCTGTCCATCTCTGAACCGCTCTCTGAAAGTCTCCAGAAACCCTTTCAGAGCCCCTTGATTTGACAGCCATAGAAGTTTGGGTGCCTGGATTGTCAAGGGCCAGAAAGAGGAAGCAACCCATCCAAGATTACACAGCTTTTAATGGCTGAGCTGGTATCAGAGCCGAGTGAGCTGATACCACCTGGGGTTCTTCTCCTTGGTGCTGCACCTGCACTGCCTAGCATGCACTTTTCATTTGTGCCTTTATGTCTTTCATCTCCCTAATAAGACTGCCTTCGTTTCCCACTTATTGAGCATTTATTGTGTGGCAAGCAGTATGCTAGCTGCTTTGTAAATATAAAGATGATTAAAATCTGGTTCTTGGATTTAACGATCTAGTGTAGTGAGGGACATAAGCAGTAACCCACTTACGCCATGAGACTCCAGGGGAAGGGAACAGGTAGAGTGCTAAGGGATCATGGGAAGGTGCCATTGTGACCTGGAGGATTCAAGAAGGCTCTACCAGGAAGCATGAGCTGTCTATAGACAGGGTGATACCTCACACAATTTCGTGTTCTTCACGGAGCCTTGCACAGTGTGATGAAAGCCAGGAAAACTGGACCGCCACAGTCATCCAAGACCTGGCAGAACTTACTGTTTTAGAATTTGGAGAAGTAGCTCAACCTACTCTTGACCCCTGCTCTGAAGGATATTAGAGACCAACATAGTTCTTTCTCCTTCCCATCTTTTGTTTTCTTTGCCACTCCTTAGCTCCTCTTCAAAGATTTGATGAAGATTAACAATTTTATTTTTGAGCCAGGATGTGTCACTAGCTGAGAAGCAAGAGGCCAGTGAATCACCCCAGGAGGGTGCAAGTTTCTGCTGTTTGCACTGGCTCCGAGGTTGGACTGCTCCCAGAACTGTCTGCGAGAATGAGAAGAGGTTATGGGGCCTCCTCTCTCAGGCAGTATGGAAGCATCCACAGCCCTTCAGGAAATTCAGAGAAAGAAATGGAATCGATGCCACGAATGTTGGGAATACTACATTCTTTCCCTTTGAGACTTACTCCCTGGGATGCAGGTGTTTGGGGTGCTTTAGGACAGAGACAGCTCCCTGGATATCCGGACTGGGCAGGCAAGGCCTGAGATTTGGCCTGGAATCCCATCAGGTTCCAGAGGCCAATGGTGAGTACCAGGGTACTGTGGGGGCAGTCTGCTGGGGTCTCTGCCCTCAGGGCCAGGCACCTGTTAATCCGTACTGAGTGTCTGCCTGCAGCAGGAGCTTGGTCTAAACTAGGTGGAGAGGGTTAAGGAAAACAGAGCAGTTAGAGCCATTAGGTTTTAAAAGTCAGCTTCATTTTTCTATTAGGTTGACCTTCAGTCCAAGTGCATATACCTAATTCTCCAAGGCTAAAGCTCTTTCTATCTCTGGGATCTGGAATTCCATAAGACTTTGAGAAAGCCCATTTGTCCTCTTTTCTATCTTTGTCACTATGTCGTAATCTTTACTAGTCATGTGACCTTCTTCTCTTCTCCAAATGTCAGTATCTTCAGTTGTAAAATGGGTATAATACTTTCCAGGGCCCTGGGTTGTCGCAAAGACTCAGCGAAACACATGTAAATGTGCATGATTAAGCTTCATAGGATAAAACTTCCTCCCTTCTCTTTTTTTGTTTCCTCTCTCCAGAATCTTTCAAAGATACTGACTCAGTCAAGCATGTAAACTGAAGCCAAGCTTCAAAATAAAGAAGTTGCCTTAGTGAAAAAGCATTAAGAAGACCCTCCTTGCCCTACCCCAGACAAAAATGTTATCTCCTGTAAACCTTGTGATAATGACTGTGATAACGCCTGGCCTGGAGTGATGGTATTAGTCATTGTTTTTATCCTTGGTATCATACTATAGATATTAGTCATTAAAACCCTAGTGAGAAATAATTTAAAAATTATAGCTTCTAAAAGTCACAGGTCCAACTCCTACTCCCCTGCCCCCAGTTTTTTTGATAGCTCCATGACAGTTGGTCATCCAGACTCTCCTTGAATAACTCCAGTGATCAAGAGCTCACTACTTTACGGGGTAGCCCAGGCCACAGTGGTGCAGCTGGAGTTGATGAAATACCCTTTTATAAGTTGAAGTAAGTCCACCTCCCCAAAACTTTGTTTCATTGGCCAGAGTTCTGTGAAATAGGGTAAATCTGCTCCCTCTTTCATTTGACAGCACTTTAAATATTTAAACATAGAGACCTTCTCTTTTCCAGCCTTTATAACCTGGCTTAACCTGATTGTTTCTCCTGGGATAGTTTGTAGATCCTTTACAATTCAGGCTGCTCTTCACTAAGGATGCCCACATTTCCCAGTGTCCTCCAAAGATGTCACCTGAATGTTACCCCCAGGATGGTTCTAACAGTGTGGAGGATGAAAGGTTAAAATTTCCTTTGGTCTGGATTTAGGCTGACGGCGTTACAGGAAGAGCTGGAGAAACTGGTGGTGGAGCATTGCATTTTGATAGGTGTTCTCATGAGTACAGTAGTCGCAGAGAGAAAAACATCGTTGATAACAGTACATGCTGGAAGCTAGAGATTTTCTTAAACCACGTTCGTTCGAAGCATTAGACCTGGAACAATGAGAATAGGGGAAAACGCGAGGAATGAAGCTGACCTAGATGAAAGTTCATTACAAATTTTGTAGCAACTTGAACTGAGAACATCAACTTACCTTTCAGCTATAGGACTGAAGAGAGGAGTCATCCATTAGCCTAGAAATTAGAGCGGGGCCGAGGACAATTCATACATCCTGTATACTCTGCAAAGATTCAGAGTATACAGATCTTGCCTTACATAAGGATGAGTAAGGAGGAAAATTGTCCATGGAGACTATTTAAAAAAGTACCTAGAACAAAGAAAATTGGACGTGATTGTGAAAACTCAAAAGAAGAGAACTTCTATTTCTCATGACAAGGCAGAGACTGGAGAAACTCTTCAGTTCAGAACACCTAAAGATGCCAAATAATTTATTTAAATGCCTCCTTGAGTTGGTAGAAAAGTAAAAGAAATCTTCAAAGCCTTAAAATAACAAGAAAGTTCTAGCCAGCATTTGCCCCAGGGCATATGTGGATCCCTAGACTTTAACTGGGCAGGTGAGTCGGATCTAAGAGCCCTGCATGAACAACCTCAGTGGTAAATTAAGGTAAAATACCCCACACCACACAGATAAACGGTGAGGAAATTTTCATGTCTTGGCTTTGGTTCTGAGTCAAGGAAAAGCAGAAGTCTTCTACAAGAATTTCTAACTTCAGTCTTACCTTCACACACACATGGCAACAAAATTTACAAAAACTCTTAAGATTTGAAAACCAACCTCCAAGCTGAATACTCATTATAAAGAGGTCTCAGGATTGGTTGTCCACCCAGGTCCCTAGAAGAATCAAATGAAAATATTTAAAAAATATATATTTTTTAAATTTCAGCACTCAAAAATTCCTATAGATGCATTTTTAAGGACTATGAACTTATAAACACAAACACACACACACACACACACACACACACACACACACATAGCACAGAAACCATTGTGTGCTGGAATCAGAAGACACAATAAACTGCAGAAACAGAAGGATAAAGCTTGTCTATATTGGAATTGTCAAAAATAGAATGTAAAATGTGTTTAATAAGCTTCAAGAAAAAAAGAGGGCATTTAAAAGGAAAGGAGATTATAAAGAATGACTAAAAATAATGGATAAGGAGCCAAATAGAATTTCAGCTTGATTCGAGGCATTAACAGCAGTGCTGCCACCTGGCCTCTGTTGATCAGGGTCCTGTCATCTCCATCACTATCAGCAAGCTAAGCTCTGTAACAACCTCTTTCACTACAGAGTCTGAGAAACTCTGCTGGGCTTTATGGTTATGTTGGGGCCTATTTTACCAGCACACTTTTTGTGAACTTTGTAAATAATGTGTAAATTATGTTCTAGTGGAACATAATCATCTAGCAGGTCTTTTAGTTGTACACAGTATATCTATTCCAGCATGCCTGATACCTTGAGATTTTTTTATCTCTTTGTCTGCCATCTGTCATGGCAAATCTAGCATTTCAACTCTGCTTAACGTGAGCCACTTCTTCTTCAGTGCTTCTAGAAGCCCTCCTAGCAGGGGGTTGGACCATCTCCTGAGGTCCTCTCAGTATATTAAATCCTGTCTCAGTAGAATGCTCCCAAATCAATGAACCCTTCCCTATCCAAGTTTATCTTCTGGACTCTTGATCAGTCTTGCTCTTAGAATCCAGACCCAAGCAAGCTCTTCCTGGAATTTACTGGTTAGCTCTTGAAACTGTATGAACCCATTTCTCCCTTGCCAGACCCAGCAAAAACCCTGCTGGATTTTTCTGCAACTCCACCCTAGTTCTAGGCATAGTGCATGGTTACGAGAAGACGAGGTGGTTACTGAAAGAGAAACATGTTACTTTGCAGAGATAAACACTCTGTGTTCTTTTCTAGGAATGCGGTGGGGGGAAAGTAAGAGGGACCGTGCTGACTTTTAATAAGGGCTACATCTGCACGGTCAGATGCTTCAAAGGACTCTTGGGAGTCAAAATCTTCAGGACCAATGACCAAGATGTCTATATCACGTGTTTCAAGGTCTCAGATTTTCCCCAAAAGGGTCCTGATTTTGTCATAACCAATCCACCTGGTGTGTATTTAACTATCTTTGAAATTCGGCCTCTATCCCCATTGCCAGACAAGCAGTGAGTGATCCTGCTCCAAAATATCATCTTATTGCCTACATTCTCGGATCACTTCTGGTACGAACTGTTGTAGATTGGGTCCTCCAGAAACAGAAGCAGATGCTGAGATTGAATTTGGGGCACGGAGGTTTATTAGGAAGTGAGGAGGAGAAAGTTGAATGGGGCATAGGAAGAAGTTTAACCATCATGCAAACCCAACAAAGTCTTGACCAACTTGGGAGGAAGCTCTGGAGCAAGTATCGACCATCAGAGTATCTGTCATTAAGCCAAAGAAGCCAGGCCTTTATAGTCTACCTCACTTAATCACTAGGTAAATTCTGCACTAAGAAGGGCATAATCTCAGGAAGACAGCTCTCTGCAGCTGAGATAGACCTGATGTAGCTCTCAGGTATAGGCTGACTACAATCCAACTCTCCGCAGCTGGGCAGCAAGTCCTTCTTGGAAGGGGGATCTGGGCAGTTACCCAAATATGTAATGGCTACAGTCTTTGAGAATGTATATTTTAGGATGGCCCAAAAAAATGGCATACGCAGATATATTTTTACATCATAATTGGTGGTGGTAGTTGTAATATTGCTATGCTAAGAGAGGGAATGTGTCAAATGTGAGATAAAACAAATGAGTAGTAATAGGATGTTGTAATTCTGTTATCCTTTGTGTCCTTGGGGGAAAAACTATATATATATCTCCACTGAAAAACACTCCACCATCTGTAGTCTTGCCAAAGAGATCAAACCTGAATCCGTTCAAGCCTCTAGATCCAGCTGCTAACTTTTAGGAAATACAGGGGACAGAGGGACATGTTGATGCCCACCATGAGTGCGTGATCAGTAAACTCCAGACTGTAGGAAACTTTACAGGTCAAAAGGCTTGGGTTCTTCAACAGATAAATTATAAGGAAAAGAAAGAGACGGTGGGGAAACTGTAGGGTAAGAGAAAGTTAAAAGACCTAACTAACGAAGTTTTTAAGTGGGCAAGACTAAATATTATAAGGATGCATTCTTGAGTGAAAAAAAAAAACCACATTAAAAACGTAAGAACGTGATTACCATTAAAGTCAGGATATGGATACTTTTGAGGGAGAAGTCGCTGAAATTGTGTCAGGGCACATGAAGGACTCCTGGGTAGCTGGCAAAGTTCTATTTTTTGTTCTTGGTACAAGAATGTTGACTTTGATGTTATTTCATTGGGCTATCCATTTTGTTTATGTAGTTTTCTGTATCTCTTTTATTTTGTAACAAAATGGCTAAAAATTTGAAAGAAAGAACAATAAAACAACTTGTAGGGTACAACTTGTAGAGAAATTTATAGTCTTAAATATTTACATTAGAAAAGCAGTTAGATGATAATTAGTAAATTAAATTAGAAAAAAAAAAACTAAACCAAGGAAAGTAGAATGATGGGAATTATGAACATAGGAACTGAAATTAATACAATTAAAACTAAGATAGAAAAGCAATACAGCCTAAGCTGAGGCGTCGGAAAAATTATAAAAATTTAGAATCTCTGGCAAGATTGATCAAGAGAAAAGAACAGATGACATAAAAATAATAACATAGAATATAAGAGAATATAATTTTAAAAATTTTATGCTAATAAAATTTGAAAACTTATGTGAGTTGGAAAAATTCCTGGAATCAACATTGTAAAAACTTACCGAAACTGATCCAAGGAAAAACCAAAATATGAATGTTTCTATAGCCATTTAAGGAATTAAATATTTAAAGATTTGCCTAAAAAGAAAACATCACATTTAGACTGTTTTATAGGCAAAATGTGTTCTATCATCACTTTTATCCAACATTTTGCCAGAGGGCCTACCTCACAAATAAGACAAGAATTATAAAGGAAACTTATAAGGTTTGGAAAGGAAGAAATGAAACTATTTTCAGTTGATAGTCTTACTGAGATAGAGAACTAAAATAATCTACAGGCAAATATTAAAATTAAGAAAAGATTTATGAAGTTTGTCAAATATAAGATCAATATGTAAAAGTCTATTGTGTATCTACAATGGCAACATTAAGTTAGAAAATGCATTCACATTGAAGATGAAGAGAGCCCAATTAATAGTACCTTTCTTCCTAGCCTGAACCAGCCTAAAGAGTAGGCAGATAGAGGCTAAAACACTATTATCAATAATGTTAATTTTTTGAGAATGTGGTTATATTTGTGCATAAGAGAGATCCATGAATTTCAGAATTAGACAGCCTTATCCAATGAGTCATTAGCAGCATGGGAACTCCAAATACCTTTTCTATAGGGGAAGGGTCTTTTCTGTTAAGCTTTCTGCATGGCTTAGGATAATCAAGACCACATGTTCTCATAGACAGAGTAGCTCGCAAGAGGCAGGGAAGAAGGGGCCAAGACAAGAAAGCTAAGTTTATCCTTCCAAACCATTAATCAGATTATGTTGCTTCTTCTCCCTCAGGGCCAGCATGAGTGAGGGGTGGAGACAGGCCAGGATTGTTTCACAGGTGAAGTTCCTTCCACATGGAAGGAAACACTCAGAGTGGGGAAAGAATTCCTCCCTCCTTCCCCTCCCAAAAGAATTTATAATATCCCTTTTTGCCCCCTACCTCCACTAAAAGTTCAGCCCCTAGGAACAGATTTAATAAAAGATATGTAAGATCTTTATGGAGAGAAGAATAAAAATGTATTGAAAGACATTGAAGAAGACCTAAATAAATGAAGAGACATATCATGGTCACAAACAGCAAGACTCAACATTGTGAAGTTGTTAATTTTCCCAGAATCAACCCATAGATTCAACGTAATCCTAATAAATTTCTAAACAGAGGATTTGGAGAATTTGATTAGCTATTTCTAAAATTAATCTGGATGACACAAAGACCATAAGTATCTAGAACACTCCTGAAGAACAACGCCAAGGGAAGTGCACCTGCACTACCAGATCGAATCTTATTTCAAGCTACGGTAATCAAGACAGTGTGGCTTGGGGGCAGGGATGGGAAAACAGCCCAATGGAACAGAATAGAGAACCCAGAGAGGAACTCACACACACCTGATAAAAACCCACCATGGGAAAAGCCAGCATCGAGGATGAATTAGGAAAAGATGAACCATTTAACAGATGACATTGAAATAATTGGTTATCCATGTGGAAAAAAACTTTGGATTCTACCGTACATACACAAATTCTAAATGATTGTAGGACTTCAGCTAAAAAGGGAAAGCTGTAAAAGTTTTAGAGAAAAATATAGGAAAATGTCATTTGACTTTGGGAGTTAAAAGGGTTTCTTAAACAAGATTTACACTTTATAAACATTAGATTGATAAAATTGACTGTTTTATAATAAAAAAAATCTTTTTTCCTTCAAAAGAAAGTAAAAAGACAAGCCACAAATTATAAAGAAATAGTTGCACCATGCTAACCAATAAAGAATTAGTATTTAGCTCATAGAAAAACGCCTGTGAATTAATGAGAAAGACAGCTCATTAGAGAAACATGGGCAAAGGCATGAACAAACATTTCACAAAGAAGAAACAGGACTATAACAGGTCTATAAATATAAAAAGATGGTCAACCTCATAAGCAATATCACGATTAGATAGTACTTCATATTGTTCAGGTTTGCAAAATTAACAAATCTTACAATATTAAGTACTTCTCGCATGTGGAGCATTGAAAGCATTTAGACACTGCTCATTGGAGTATTAACTGATGTAACCACATTGGAAGACCAGTCAGCATTCCTTGGTGTAGTGGAAAATGTGATTATCCTGTGACGTAGGAATTCCAGACTAAGGTATACTTCCTGGAGGGCTTGCACAGGTACACCAGGGACTGTGGACAAGATTATGATTGTAGCATTATTTGCAACAGCAAAAACTGCAAACCATGCAAATTCATCAACACTAGAATGGATAAGTGAACTGTAGTACATTCATGTAATGAAATACTATGCTAGAGTAAAAATGAATGAACTACACAACCATATGCACCAACATGGATGAATCTCATGTTGAGTAAAAAAGAAAAAGTCATGAAAGCATACATATAATAGGATTCAATTTGCGGAAGGATAAAAAAGCAAAACTGAACAACTTATTGTTGGGGATATATTGATAAATGGTACAAACGTAAAGGAAATCGAGAGGTTAATTAATAGCAAACTCAGGATAGTGGTTACCTCAGGGTCAGGGAAGTGGGCGGGGAGCACTTTCAAGGACACTGATAATGTGCTATTTTTTAAAACAAAGTGGTGGGGATATGTGTGCTTACTTAATAAATATTCCTTATATAGTACATAAATTACACATACTCATTTATGTTTTATTTAAAGAATGAAAGAATATGCACCGAAAATGAAATACTAAAGGATCTGGAATAAATTTTCAGCAAATCATTTGGCATCTTCGGCAAAATGCAAGAAGACACGGCTTCTATAGCAAAGGAGCAGGAAGAGATGACAGGCTGAAAAGACAGAATGTTGAGATGCAAAGACAAGGGTATAGGATAAATTTGGAGGGGGAGAGATAAGTTTTAAATGATAAAAAATTAATATGCAATAGCTTAATTAAAATCCATATTGGAAGCAATAAGATGACGTTACAATTTGGAAAATGGGATCAATAATGTGCAGAATAAACTTCAGAAGACTTTCCAAAAGGCAGTTAGAAGAGGCGGAGAGATGAAACTGATGTGAGTAGATGGCAGACGAGGGAGGGAGAGCCTTCCTCTCCTGTGCTGGGTTTGGAGTTAGGCGTTGTTACGGCGGTATCTCCTTGTAGAGACACAGCCAAAAAACAAAGCAAGTAAGTACATTAGATACTACATTTGAAGGTGCTGAGGTCTGTTGAAAAAAGTAATACAGGAAAGAAGGTATAGAGAGTATTAGGAGGGCATTGGAATTTAAAATAAGGTGATCAGTGAAGGCTTTATTTCCTTGAGAATGTGACACTTGAGCAAGGCTTGAAGATGGTATAGGAGCAAGAAAAAAAGGATCCATCTACAAAGGTAAGGACAGTGACAGTGAAGGGGAAATTGAGGCCCAATTTGGGTAAGAAGAAGTAGTTCATTTCATTTCAAATTTCCAAGCCCAGAGAATATTCCTCCTAGGGGACTTAAAAGAATGCAAATAAAATCACTCCCACTAAAATGGACACACACACACACACACACACACACATTTTTTTTTTTAAATAAGAAAATATAGATTCTGGCACTGACCAACTTGTTAGATTTCTTTCTGTCTTTGATGGAAGTCTAGAATACGTTAGCAAACAGATGATTTGTGAGCATTTAGACAGGAAATAGTTAGTGGTGCCCAAATGCACCTTATTCTATAGTAATGCCCCAATACCCTTACATGATTGTGTGTGTGTGTGTGTATGTGTGTGTGTGTGCGCGCGCAGCACAGATTCCATGAGCAACTAATTTGAAATTCTGTGTAGAATATCACTCTAACTAGAGCTTCAGCAATGTACATTAACCTATTAAGAGCTCCACAGTAAATGAACTAGTTTTATTTATCTTTCAACCCAAGAACCATTCCTTATAAAAAACAAAACCCATTACTGGCAGGAGTGATCCATAAAACGCACATGTAGATAATCTGTGTGAGAAGAAAGGATCAGAGATGGCATTGGGACGCCGAGGAATTAGACGCATCCGTGGAGGGTTCGGAAGCACGACCGGACTGTGCGGGTGGCC
>NW_011888787.1:4420752-4422972 GCF_000151845.1 Pteropus vampyrus | reverse complement strand
CCCAAGCCAGAGGACCTGGTGGAGGAAATTCCTGATCGGTGACCTCTAAGGCCACCGCTGACTCTGAAATTGGCCATTCTGCGAACAGAGTCTAATAGGTTTGGGAGAAGTTTTGAAGAAAAAAGAGTCGATGAATTTACACCTGGAGGAAAATGCATGGAGGCATTTGGGAGTTGGTCAACGGGTTCCTGGAAAGATGGCAGTGAGAGGCCACCGCCCGCCTCCACGCCCCAGCCCACCTGTCTGTCGCCTCTTTCACATCGTGGAGAATGTTTCGAAGACAAAGCCTCTTCTGGAAAAAAGAAAATAAAAGAGAAACGAAGCAATCGTTGCTGTAGAAAAGGAGCGCTTGCTTGGAGAATTTGTTTTATTCTCCTTTTGTTATTTTCTCAGCGGCCTGGCAGCAGACCTATGGGAGATGGCATCTGTGCTCCGGAGCACGTTTCTAGGCGTCGTAGGCACAGATGTTCTGGAAATCTAAACAGGCTGTCTGGAGCTGCTTTTTAAAGTGAAGAACTGTTTTCAAGTAATGTGACAATCCATTTCAACTGAATATCTTAAAATAGTTTGCGTTCGTGTAAAGAAGTCTTAACTGCCTGACCTGACCGTAAGTTCTTCGTGGGGTGACAGAACTGAGCTATGAAAAGCTGGGGACGCAGAGAACTGATTCTACAAAGGAGAAATGCCCTCACCAGCCCTTTGTGTTCATCCCAGGGGACCTTTCTCCTGCCTTCTCTCATCTCAGGGTTGACCGTATCAGGCTTCTGTGTCTCCAGTCCTCAGTGTTCATCAAGTTAAACAGAAAAACAGGGCCCAGGTCTCAGGAAGCGTAAATTAAAACTCAAATCGAGAAATAGTTTTCCCTACATGAAGTGACTTGAGGATAATTGTAAGGCAATTAATAGATAGACAGTCCTGGACATGGCAAAGATGGAGACAAACTATGCTCACTACCTCACATGCCAGTGCAATTTTTTTTTCCATATTATGGCAGCAGCTTAGGAAACACGGTTACAGAGAGGAGTAGTCCCAAAGTCTGTTACATAAATCTCAAAGTGCCACGGCTAATGCAAATGCTCTACTTGGCTGCTATTCCTCGGGAGGTAAATCAGAAGGGAGTGTCGAGGAGGAACTTGGTATGAACTCGCTGGCAGCAGAGCATGTGCATCTTCCACTTGGCTTTGAGCAGGAAGGGAAGCGAGACTCTTTCAGACAACTGCATTCAGCAACCCTGGTTAAGTCATGCTTGTCAGATGAGTTGATATATATTGTCCTTCAACATTCATTTTTCGAGTCTACCTTTTATGGGCTCACATCTGCTAAGCGTGTAGTGCCCGATTGCAAGAGAGGTCTTACTCCTGCGAAGGAGACAGATTTGTGAACAAAATTTCAATATGGGAGATCTAAAAAATTAACCCAGGCACCCTGTTTTCCAGTAATAGAACAAAAGGAATTCTCCGGGATGGCTATGTTTGTCAGGTGCTGCAAGTGGAATCTTACGAGTGTCTTTATTTTTTTTTTTAACTTCTAGCGCATGGTGATTAAAAAGAAAAGGAACAAAGAGAGGAAAAAATTGGACAGGAAATGGTAAACACTGTGTCATTAATGGTTAGAAGAATGAAGACTGTCTCTTCTTTTTCTAGTAATAATTACCCATCAAAAGCGATTATGTCATTATTTATCCAAATCTCATGAATTTCACTAATGGCAATGCTTTCCATATAGTGAAAATTATGTAAAGAGAGGGAAATTGGACCTAAGACTCACCCCCTTAGCTCGGAAGGCTTTCTGCTGTGTCTCTTGCTTGAAGGACAGTGGTTGGGGAAGGGCGTTGGGTTTGGTTAACCAACGACATGTAACCGTTATATTACGTTAAAGATTGTAACATTTGGCAGCCCTCTTCATTGTGTCCGTCTTCGGGCTTCTTCTCCCAGAATTTTTTCCCTTTAAGTTAACGAACTATGCTACGTCAGTTTCTTTGCTCCCAGCTGTCTTTTCACACAAGAACTGATTATCAAAGGAAAGAGGGCTTTGGGGTGGACGATCCTTATCTGAGACCCTTTGAGTCTTAGTTGTCTCATATGTTAAGTAGATTGAAGGGATTTAATGGATGCAGTGTTTCTTTAGAAACGATAAAAGCTATACAAACGCAAGGTGTTATTAGAATATTGCAAAGGCAAGAAGTTTCTTATCAAATTCACATTACCTGGAAAACTTGGA
>NW_011888787.1:4418591-4420702 GCF_000151845.1 Pteropus vampyrus | reverse complement strand
TGTAACATTTGGCAGCCCTCTTCATTGTGTCCGTCTTCGGGCTTCTTCTCCCAGAATTTTTTCCCTTTAAGTTAACGAACTATGCTACGTCAGTTTCTTTGCTCCCAGCTGTCTTTTCACACAAGAACTGATTATCAAAGGAAAGAGGGCTTTGGGGTGGACGATCCTTATCTGAGACCCTTTGAGTCTTAGTTGTCTCATATGTTAAGTAGATTGAAGGGATTTAATGGATGCAGTGTTTCTTTAGAAACGATAAAAGCTATACAAACGCAAGGTGTTATTAGAATATTGCAAAGGCAAGAAGTTTCTTATCAAATTCACATTACCTGGAAAACTTGGAGTTGTCCTTGACTCCCTGATCCCCTGCACCTAAAACTTCAGCATATCCCCGATTCTCTTCTGCAGCACCTAGCGTTTTTCTTCCCACTTGTCGCCATCTAGTCCAGGCTCTCATTCCTCCACCGTCTCTCCTTCCACCTTCCCCTCTTGCCTTCTTACAGGCAACTGGAGGAGAGTCCTCTCCTGCTGCCCCGAGAACAGCGCACTACCAATCCCAGCATTCCCGCCTCTTCTTCCTCCAACGCCTACCGTCAGCGTTTCCTAGACCCGCCTCTTGCCCCCTCTATTTTCCTGATTGGTCAACTCGTGTTCCTCACTCTTAAAAATATATGTATTGTAAATATATGTATATATTTACAACTACAGGAATGTGACTTCAACTATCTGGTTTTGTATTCCTTTAACTCTTCCAATCAACAGTGATTTTTTTTTTTTCTGTGTCAGGCAGTGTGCTCTGTGCTGATGAGCTAAAGCTCTGTAAGACAGAGGCCTTAGTCCCAAGGCAATACTGGGGAGCATGAAAGATCTGGATTCGAATCTTAGCTCTGACACTGACCAGGTGTTTGATCTTGGATAAGATGCATCTTTTGAATCTCAGGTTTCTCATCTGGAGTCGTGAGGAGTAAATGTGATAATATGCCTGACCCATATCATTGGTCTTCTGTAAATATTGGTTGTTGTTGTCATTATTATTATTAATGAGCCAGGTCAGTCAACTCTTGGAATTCATTCACTGTGAATTGCTAACTGCATTAAAAGAAGGGGCTGGTGGCCCTGCCTGTGACAGACAAGAGGACGGTGTTGGAGAGAACGGGTGAACTAATTCCTACTGATGTCATGAATAATTGAGAAGAATTCGGTGAGCAATACCAGATAATTCTTGCATTGTGGCTGGTGTGGCTTGGAGAAGCACAGTCACACTCAAGGAGTGGTCATTCTCGTAATCCCCTGGCTGAGAATGTCAGGGTCACCTGTCTGCCTTCCTTCCCTTGCTGCCTACACCTACCTTCGCAGTATGTTTCCCAGTTTGTGCATCGTACTTCTGTTTCTGCAAGGAAGCATAGCAGATTCGACTACAGTGTAACTACAGCATAACTCTTTTATTTCCTAAGGTTTTGTAAGTTCCTAGAAGACAGGGAATATTTCATTAATATTTATGCCTCCTGCAATGTTACAGTAGTGGATGCTCCAAAACCATGTTATATGTATACTTAAACTGAACTTTAGCGATTCCCCATTGATTATCTTTTTTTTAAATTTTTTTTATGGTGACATTGATTAACGAAATCCAGTAAGTTTCAAGTGTACAATTCAACAGTAAGGCATATATACATTGCGTTGTGTGTTCACCACCCATATTTAGATTTCTTTCTGTCACTACATATTTGACCCCTTTTACCACATCTATCCCCATTGATTATCCTATCAGTTACAAACTCAGCCCACAGCCAAAATACTCCATCAACTTCATCTTCCAGTATTTCCTAGGGCTGCTTTAGACAACTCAGTCTCACGGTCCTGGGAAAATATAATGCTTATTGATTTCCTGTGGTGGAGTAGAAAATTTTACAAGCTTTGGAGCCAAAGACACCTATGCTTGAGGCCCAGCTCTGTTTTTGGGAAAATATGCTTCACGGTCAATCAGAGACTCAGTCTCATTTATAAAATGAGGATCATCAACTGTAAAACTTTCTGTAAAGTGCTCGGAACATAATTAGTTCCCTCCCCATTTTTCTCTGTTCTCTTCTCTTCAGGAGAAGGTATTTTCCTTT
>NW_011888787.1:4415863-4418541 GCF_000151845.1 Pteropus vampyrus | reverse complement strand
CAAGGAAGCATAGCAGATTCGACTACAGTGTAACTACAGCATAACTCTTTTATTTCCTAAGGTTTTGTAAGTTCCTAGAAGACAGGGAATATTTCATTAATATTTATGCCTCCTGCAATGTTACAGTAGTGGATGCTCCAAAACCATGTTATATGTATACTTAAACTGAACTTTAGCGATTCCCCATTGATTATCTTTTTTTTAAATTTTTTTTATGGTGACATTGATTAACGAAATCCAGTAAGTTTCAAGTGTACAATTCAACAGTAAGGCATATATACATTGCGTTGTGTGTTCACCACCCATATTTAGATTTCTTTCTGTCACTACATATTTGACCCCTTTTATCACATCTATCCCCATTGATTATCCTATCAGTTACAAACTCAGCCCACAGCCAAAATCCTCCATCAACTTCATCTTCCAGTATTTCCCAGGGCTGCTTTAGACAACTCAGTCTCACGGTCCTGGGAAAATATAATGCTTATTGATTTCCTGTGGTGGAGTAGAAAATTTTACAAGCTTTGGAGCCAAAGACACCTATGCTTGAGGCCCAGCTCTGTTTTTGGGAAAATATGCTTCACGGTCAATCAGAGACTCAGTCTCATTTATAAAATGAGGATCATCAACTGTAAAACTTTCTGTAAAGTGCTCGGAACATAATTAGTTCCCTCCCCATTTTTCTCTGTTCTCTTCTCTTCAGGAGAAGGTATTTTCCTTTTCGTACCTCATACCTACTCACCTCCCCAATTTTAATGCTGTGTTCACGTCCTACCTCTGCCAGGAAATCTTCTCTTATTATTTAACTCTCATGGATTTCTCCTTCATTCATTAATGTATCAAACATTCATGTAACACCGTCTTCATTTAGTCCTTGGTTACATACTGTTTTATGTTGTTCAATTATTGCATGTATCTGTGATATTATAGACATTAGTCCTGCTCATCAGTATTTCTGGTTCTCTTCCTCGCGGGCACAGTAAGGTTGCACTTCCCTACCTCTTGAAGGTAGTCATGCCATGTGACTTGCTTTGGCCAATCAAGTCAAGCAGATTTGATGAGTGTCACATTCAGGCAGAAGCTGAAGAGTTAGTGCGTGACTCTCTCTCTTCTCTTCCTACTGTTGCAGTGACCTGCCACTCTTCACAAAGATAAGCCTCTGTCAGCCTGGATCCCTGAGGATGACGTGGAGCAGAGTCCTGCTCCCTCCATGACTTATGAAGGACATTAGCATATATGAGAATTTAAGCACTAATTGTTTTAAATTTCGGAAATTAGCATAACTAAGTGATCCTAATCGACCCAGGTGTCTTGTTTCCTGAGTAAGGCTAAGCACAAGAACTGAGTCTTCACTGATTTCTGCATGCCTCGTGTAACTCAAGGAGTACAGTGCACATACCAGGCTTTTCGTGTTCATTAAATAAACATGTTTTAATTCACTCATAGCATCTTGGGATTGAAAAGGATAACTAAGGTCATCTAATGACAATATTTATTTGTTTCGATCTCTTCTATAACTTTCCACCTGGCATTTAGTTTGTTTGAACGATTCCAGTGACAGGAGATTCACTCCATTCAAGGCAAATTGTCCATTTTTTTAAAGAAAATCGTACTAGAAAATTAAGCCTTATGTTGATACAAAATTGATCTCAGTGTAGCATCCTGTCCCTGGTCTGAACTACATCTCAAGCCATAAGGAGAACATTGGCCCATGAGTCCTGCCCTTCACCATGTTGGTACAGAAGGGAGGGGTGGCTTCTTTTTACCTGAGTTTCACATTAGTGAATTCCATGACCCAGGATGAATTTTCCTCCCTGTTTCCTCAAAAGGCCCCAAGTCCCTCACAGAACAGCTTTTAAACATGTTGCTGTGGCACAGCCATCACATGAAGGGAGGCTTTTCCTTGGCCATCCTCAAGTTGCACAATGTGTTTGTGGGGGTTTGCGGAAAAGCTGGAGTGCTCTGTGATCACACATTGTGAGGACAGATAGTCGCTGTGTGGGATTACACTGATATTTCTCTCAGATGTAATAAAGCAACCCCAGCTATTGGCCACAAAACCATATAGAGATGCTCACTTCACCAGCCCTGACCTCAGCTGTGCTGTGTTTGGCCACAGACCCTACGCTTTCTGCAGGGAAAGTTTCATGACTAATACTGGAGCCTAAGAAGGCTTTTGCAAGAAGACATGGAGGACCCACTCGCAAGGATGCTGCTGACATGGATCCGAATGGAAGCTGGAGAGACAGTGATTGATTTCTCTGAGCAGCATCGCTGGGCTCTGCGGAGAAGCTGCGTGTTACACACTCAAGAGCGTTCGCAGCCTCAGAGCTGTTCCAGCCTCAGAGGAGTTTAGAAAGTTGAAAGCTCAGCAGAGGAAATAATATCACAAATGAAATGGTTTTGAACCATAACAAAATGAGTTTTCCTTGGAAACGGTTTTGTTTCTTTAAATCAAAAACAAAACCTCTCAGACTGCAGAAAAACATGACCCAGAGACTAAGGCAATTTTGGGAGCTTGTGTGCTCCTTCCTGCCCTTCTCCTCCTCTCCATTTGTTGGGTCCAGGAGGGATGGAGCAGGGTCTGACTGAAAATGGGTGAGAAATGACTTCTTTGACACCTAGACAGTCCCCAGAAGAGCCTGTGACTTTCTAAGGACAAGAGGTTGGGTTTTTTT
>NW_011888787.1:4413066-4415813 GCF_000151845.1 Pteropus vampyrus | reverse complement strand
CAGAACAGCTTTTAAACATGTTGCTGTGGCACAGCCATCACATGAAGGGAGGCTTTTCCTTGGCCATCCTCAAGTTGCACAATGTGTTTGTGGGGGTTTGCGGAAAAGCTGGAGTGCTCTGTGATCACACATTGTGAGGACAGATAGTCGCTGTGTGGGATTACACTGATATTTCTCTCAGATGTAATAAAGCAACCCCAGCTATTGGCCACAAAACCATATAGAGATGCTCACTTCACCAGCCCTGACCTCAGCTGTGCTGTGTTTGGCCACAGACCCTACGCTTTCTGCAGGGAAAGTTTCATGACTAATACTGGAGCCTAAGAAGGCTTTTGCAAGAAGACATGGAGGACCCACTCGCAAGGATGCTGCTGACATGGATCCGAATGGAAGCTGGAGAGACAGTGATTGATTTCTCTGAGCAGCATCGCTGGGCTCTGCGGAGAAGCTGCGTGTTACACACTCAAGAGCGTTCGCAGCCTCAGAGCTGTTCCAGCCTCAGAGGAGTTTAGAAAGTTGAAAGCTCAGCAGAGGAAATAATATCACAAATGAAATGGTTTTGAACCATAACAAAATGAGTTTTCCTTGGAAACGGTTTTGTTTCTTTAAATCAAAAACAAAACCTCTCAGACTGCAGAAAAACATGACCCAGAGACTAAGGCAATTTTGGGAGCTTGTGTGCTCCTTCCTGCCCTTCTCCTCCTCTCCATTTGTTGGGTCCAGGAGGGTCTGACTGAAAATGGGTGAGAAATGACTTCTTTGACACCTAGACAGTCCCCAGAAGAGCCTGTGACTTTCTAAGGACAAGAGGTTGGGTTTTTTTTCAGGTAGAAGAAAATAGAAAATATGATGACTTTATTCTGTCCCCGCCACCACAACAATTTTTTAACCTGTTTACTTTCCAGGCACTGGAGATGTAGCGAGGAGTAAGATTTAGTCCCTACCTTCAAATTGGGAGAAATACCCTCTTGATAAATATCGGTTTTGTTTTGTATATATAGAACAGCCTACTTTGCATAAAGCAGCTGTCTTAGGGATGATTAACATTCGTAGGATGCCACTGTGTCAAGAATTCAATATTTCTCACTAAAACCCAGTGGAGGTAGAGGTACCATAACTGTTCTCTCTTTGTAGATGGAGAAACCGAGTTATAAAGTATCTAAATAATATGCTCAAGGTCACACAGCAAGAGATGGCACTATGACTAGATGCAGGTCTGTCTGCTTCTGTCACCAATGGATTTTACCATGGAGTTATACACGTACTATTTTATTTAAACCCCCCCGCAACAGATTTGGTAGGTAGGAATAAATATCCTTTTTAAAAAAAATAAAAAGAAAATGGAGAGAGACAGATAAGTAATAACTCGCCCAAAGTGTCACATCTAGTGAGTGGCAGAGCCAGGGCTTGCCCCCAGATTTGTTTCCAGCAGTAAGCTCTGGAGGACAGCTCTCGGCAGCTGGCCAGGACAGACCTATTTTATCAGATATAGATGGGACTTTCCATATCAACCAGCACCTAGCACAGGGCCTGGCATGACCACCCTCTCTATAGTTGTTTGTTGAATACAATTTAACTTAAGCTCTACTACAAGTTTCCCATAGATGAGAAAACACGGAAACTCAGAGAGGTGAGTGACTTGTTTCAGTTTGCATAGCTGGCAAATGCAGTTAACTAACACTGGAGCTTAAGAAGGCTTTTGCAAGAAGAAGAATATCAGAGCCTGATTGTTGTAACTGAGGTGAGGCAGCATATCTTGTGTTCACCAAGATAGAGACTAAGTTATATTGTGGGTGTTTGTGTGTGTTTCTATTGATATAACCGAGTTTCAGTGGCTGAAAGGTTTATGAAACAGAGGTTTATTTCTTGTCTATGCTGCAACCGTGTAGGCTGATGGGGGACTTAGCTCAGCCTGGTCACTCAGGACCCAGGCTGACAAGGGCTTCGCCATCTTACCATTTCCCCATCTCAGCACCAGACTTTGGGGTTCACCGCAGCAGGGGAGGAGAGCATGGAGAATGGCACACCGGTGCTTCAGTGCTTCACCCGAACACAGCCCACGTCACTCCACTCACTTCACGCTGGAAAAAGCAAGTGAGCTGGCCACTGCCAACTCATGGAGGCCAGGCATTGCAGTCCTCCGTTGTGCCTGGAGGGATCAGGGAACTTAAAATACTGAGGCTTTCCATGTCCTCTCCCTTATTCTATTTGTTCATTAAAAAAATTTTGTTATGGCAAAATATACATAACATAAAATTTACCATTTTCTCCATTTTAAGTATACAGTTCAGTGGCAGTAAGTGCATCTGCTCTGCTGTGCAGCAGAATCAACTTGCTGTAAACTCGAGTGCTAAGGACCCTAGTTTCTATCTTTTTCACATTTCTGCATATACAAAACTGTATCTAGCAGCTCCCGCCACCCTTCCTGTGCAGGCCATGGGAGTCACTCTGAAACGCCATCCCCTGCTCTGTAGGAAGGGGGCACTCGTATTTGCATGAGAGGATAATCATACCCAAATCCTTTCATTGGTGATAGAAACTGAGAGAACAAAAATAACTTGAAATAACAATATAAATTTCTATGGATTACATTTCTCTAATACAATTCTAGATTCATAAGTCTAAATTAATAGTATCATTAAATATTTCCTAAGGCCTCTTGTTGGGAAGCCATTCTATGAGCCTGGGTTTCCCGCTCACTCGGCTTCCTAGTCGTTCAGCCTCATCTTGGAATGAAATAGAAAAAG
>NW_011888787.1:4401858-4413016 GCF_000151845.1 Pteropus vampyrus | reverse complement strand
GAAGATGCTCTGAGGTACCCATCTCTGTTCATGGAAAAAGGCCTAGACCTTTCTGTTTCATTCACATCTTGACCCCACATTCTTGCTCTGTCTCTGCATTTACTTGGGACTTGATCTCCAACTAGATCTTTTTTTCAGGCACAGGCCAGGTGTCAACTTCTTTATCTCGATATTCAAGCATCTTTCTGTAGTCATCGTTTTACACTCATGTCCTAGATCTCTCCGCTCTTCTCTGCACCTGGTCACTTCTCTTTCTGACTTAGTCTGACCCCCCTGGATCCCCTCCTTACTTTTATCATCCTGGCGGGTACCACCTACCTGGCCTGGCTCCTTCTCCAGGGGAGGGTTAGATAGCTGCACAGTCAGTTCTTGAATTATAAATTAATTTCCCTCTGCTGCTGAGCTGAAGTTAAAACTGCTTTCTTCCTACTATTAGTAGCTGTGTGCTGAAGAGTACTGATATCAGCTCATTTTATTACTAGTCCAAGGGAAACAATCATGGAAAGAGAAGCAAGTGGCTGCATCTGTGTCTGTTTATGTCTTTATTGATGCTTTGTGAAGAGGCACAGGAGCACTTTCTTTGCTTTATCTCCTTTGGGTTACCTATAAGGCCACGCTACTCCTTATGAATAAAATAATGTAAAGTATCATTTCCAATAATATGACTGGCAGATATTTTCCCCCCTCCTTAACACCTACTAATAATACCCCACAGAACTAGCGTTCTATAGAACACTCTCGGAAAAACTGAGCCAACTCTAGCTGTCTTTCCAGAGATTCTGTGATTGCCATTAGGTTTAGATTCGCTGTCAAACAAATCAAGGTAACACCATACATAAAATGCCAAATGTATATGAGCCAACCAGTCATTGATGTCAGATGAGTTAAAATTCTTTTTGACTCTTAATGATTACACATTATGCTCCACATGGCTGCCTGGGTGATTTTTCTAAAGTACAAATTGAAGCTTCACAGGCTCACCATTGCCTATGGAATAAAACCTAAATTCTGCAGAACAGTGTTCAAAGCCTGTCATGAGTGACTCCTACTTACTTTTCTAACATCATTTTTCTTCTGGATATCCTGGACTCTGTCCAAGCCACCCTCCTTCACATAGCCAGTATTCCATGCTTTCCTTTGCCTCTGTGCCTTCCAAATGCGGTTTTCTCTGCCTCGGACTTTCTTTCGCCCTCGTCGAACGCTCTTACTCAGCCTCTAAGGCTCAACTCAAATGCGCCTCCTGTAAAGGGCCTTCCTTGCCTCCATACACAGAGGTGAGAGGTTTCTCTCACCTGATATTACCTGATATCACCAGTGTCACCTACCATTTATCACATTCACATCCTTTCCATTTACTCACTAATTGGATTGTGTCTGCTTTTTCCTCTTGACTGTGAGCCCTCAAAGGGCAAATCTTCTTCTTTATTCATATTTTTGACCTCAGTGTCTGGCACATAGTAGGAACTTAATATGTGTTTGTTGAAAGAATAGATGACTAAATGAAAGAACGATCAGAGTAGAGGATGTTACTGCTTGGTTACAGGTTTGTAGCTGGTGTTTAATAGTCCCGGAATAAAGGAAAATGGTCTCAGTGTTGCTTGGTCACCAGTTGATATTTCTTACCTACAAGGAAAAAAACGAAACACATGAAAAACGTTGCTGGATGATGCAATCCTTAAAGAACAGTGGGACTATTCAGAGAAAGATACCAGGGAGGCGCCTGGTGTTTCCTCATGAAGGACCTTGTTTCTCCCTCACATCCAATCTTCTCCAGTACCCATCACTTCTCTGTCTTTGACTTCTTCCCTAGGCTTTTAAGTATATTCAAACATTCCATGTTAAACAAGAAAGTCAAACAAAAAAGCTCTACTTATGCGTGAAGTTCTAGCTCTCATATCCATGATAAAACCACTCGGGGACATGATACCCAGATCATGCATTTTGATTTCCTAAAGCCACTCGACAGTGTAGCTCCTGAAAGCCTCGCAGACAGGATGGAAAAAGTGGGTTAAGAATTATTTGACGATCGAGTTTAAAGAGCGCAGGTTGTAGATCGGCATTAATCTGGGGGCAGGTCTCGGTGATAAGCCAGACAGGTCTCTTCCACGGGCTCATCTTCCTTCCAGCTCCCTCCTCTGTGTTCTATTGTTACCAGTCTGGCTTCTTTCCAGCTTCCAGTACTTTCTGGGTTCTCCTCCCCACCAGACCTTTTCCAGAAGGCCACTGTCTCGCCCGGAAACTTCTTTGCTTTCCTCCTCACCTCACACATGCCTTTCTCCTCAGCCAGGTCAAATCCCTGTCTTGTGGTGCTCATGGCCCCACATATGTCTGTTTGTAGCACTCATCATGGTTGGAATTTCATTTATTTGTGGGTTATCTTTCTCTATCATTGACTGATTTTTCTTACCAGTGTATTCTCAGGTTCTATATAGCCTTTGGGTTAGATGAACAAGTAAATGAATAAAAGTGCCAAAGTTCGAGTTAAACAAACGCAAGACCAGGATTCTGTGGGAGGCAGCCTGGGGTCCAAAGATGGAGTTAGTGCTCAGACGAAGTGAGTTTGCAATGATTTCCTTGCACCAATATGCCGATGTGTCTTTCTAAGGGCCCTGATTGGCCTGAAGCTTCCTCAAGTCACCATTCTCTGACAGTCGAGAAGATTGATCAGTACGTTGGATTACCAAATCAAGATTCAGATAGAAAGATGAGTGGTCATTCAAGTTATTGAGCATCTTATTAGTCCCATGCTGTAACCTCTAGGGGGAGCTCAAGGCTACCCCTCCTCTTCTCTGGCAAGGTGACCAGAATAGAAGGGGTGGGGCTCTTAGTCTGAGGAATAATGCAATTACAAATGGAGCCGGACTGAACACTCTTTTATTCACCTCATTTCACACAGTTTGATCTTTCTTTTCCTTTTCTTTTTCTTCCTTGCTATGTTTCCCATCAGATGGACTTTGAATGAGTTCACAAAAGTCCTACAAAGGTCACGAGTGCTCCAGTTCAGGTTGACAGGGTGGGAGACATTATAGGGATTTGGGGGGCCAATGCTAAAATTAGGAGTGAAGATCAAGTTTTTGCCTGGTGCATTTCTGGTGCCTTTAATCTTTAAGCTGTCATCGTGGTGGGAGGCAGTGGTAGATGACATTAAGAACACGTCAGCGAGCCAGGCGCTGTGCTAGGCTCTGGAATACCATGAGTTAGACATCATTCCTGCCCACAGAGACTTCACGTCTCACCATTTAGTCAGCCACATGTCTATGTTTAACCCAAATCATCCCTGGCAAAAATAAAAGATGAAGGAGTCCTGGCTTAATAATAGTAGGAAAACAAAACAAAACAAAACAAAAAAGAAGTTATAATTTACCATAGACTCAGAATGAAAATCTAGAGTGATGTGGCAGCTGAAAAAATTTTGGTAATTTTAGGCTCCGTTAATAGAAATATACTATGTGGATCAAAAGAGTTAATAGTGCCATTGTAATTAGTGCTGGCCAGTCCACATCTGGAGTATCATGTTTCCCTCTGGACACCACATTTGAAGAGAAGAACGTGGACAAATTAGAGTGCGTCCAGAGAGGACTGACCAGGACAGCAAGGGGGGCTGGAAAGCCTCTCCAACAGGGATGGTTGAAGAACCTGGGAATGATCAGCCTGGGAAATCAAAGACTTAGGTGGGGGACATCATAGCTATTTTTTGAAGATTTGTCATATGGGAAAGAGCATGGGCCAACCCCTCGTGCTGCTGCAGAGAACACTTCCTGGGGACAGTACTTGGGTGAATGGTGAGATGTTGAGAAAAGAGTTTTAGTTCGACACGAGGAGAAACTTTTCAGCATCCGGGCTGCCTGGCAGCGGACTGGGCCTTCTCTTCCCTTAGCACTTTGCTTTCTCGTCTCCTTTCCTGCCTCTCTTTCTCAGGGTGGGCGCTGGTTTGCAGGTTCTTCCCGCACAATCTCAATTCTCTGATCCTTCTTGGTCTCCCTAATGGGAGGAACCCCTAGAATTTATTTCTGTGCAAGTGGAAAGTAACATTGACAGCTACCACTAAGCTAAGCACTTTACAGTGGTGATAGTGAATGCTTAACACAAAGTAAGAGGTAGATCTGATTAACATTTCATTTTACAGATGCAAAGCTTAGATTGCTTGCTCAAAGGCACATATCTAGTTCTATGGACTGAATGGTGTGCCTCTAAAATGCGTGTGTTGAAGCCCTAACTCTCCATGTGGCTGTTTTTGGAAACAGGGCCTCTAAGGAAACAATTGAAGTTAAATGAGACTTAAATGTCCTGGTAAGGACACTAACCCTCCTGATCATAAGGCTGGGGCTCTGATCCAAGAGGGTTAGTGTCCTTATAAGAGTTCATCCTTCCTCCCTCTCCCCTCAAGCCAGGAAGAGAGCCCTCACCTAAAATCAGATGGGCCAGAATCTTGATCTTGGACTTCTCAGGCTCCAAAACTGTGAGAAAATAAATTTCTGTTGTTTAAGCCACCCAGTCTATGGTATTTCATTATGGCAGCTGGAGCTGACTAATAAAGCTAGTGAATGTGAGAGCCAGAGTTTGAACCCAGGAATTCCACTTCCACAGCTTACTCTCCTAACCACCTGCTATACTTGCCTCTCCTCTACCAAAATGTAAATTCATAAACAAAATAAAACAAACCAAGTGGATTAAAAGTTTGGACCAAAGTGGATTAATGGAGTAGGGTCCTCTTCCTCCACTCCAGTGAAAATAAGGGGTAAAAGCTTAGGGCAGAGATAAATATGTAGCTTGCGTGGATGTGTTGAAGGTAGTGGGGCTCAGTGTGTTCCCTGGTCCTGTCGCTCCTTGCCACCTGAACTGTGCCCTGTGACTATTAAAAGAAAATAGTTCTCAGATCTACCCCGTGGTCCAGATGGTCTGCACATGCCACCAGGCTAAGCCCTCTTTGTTCAGTGGAACAGTTGGGATTCTGATTTAAATATTGCCTCCTTTTTCTGACACTTTCCCCTCATTCCACTGGGATCTGAGTATCCCATTTTAATTGTGTCTTTATTGCTTTACGCAGGACAAAGCCTTTTATAATGAATAACAAAATTGAAAGGACTTTTTCCTTTTAAAAACCTCTATGACTCACCAAGTACACACAAACCACAACCCAATAAAGCCATGATTAAAGTCTCTGTAGAATAAATCTCTCAATGAGTAGAGTTTTGCATTCTGTTACCGCAGGCATCCAAACCCTTTGATGTATGTTGGGCCCTCTTGCTCATAGACCTCTGTCATATCATCACTTTCCCCAGCCATGAATCTCATGCCAGTGGGATTTCTCAGTGGAGAAGTCTTGTCCAACAGGAGGTACAAAGGGAAGGCTTCCTGGAACATGTAGGGAAAAATCATGAAAATGGCCCAGTGAAAGGTAAACCCAGAAGGAGAATTTCATCAGCAAATAGCTTTCCCAGCTGGAATCCTTGCTTGTGCTAAATCCAGAGGCTGCTGGAATAAGTGAGCAAGACTGATTTAGAGGATGTTTTGCCCACATTTTGGTCTTTTGGCTCTGTTCTGTATAGAAGCATGTGGTAAAGTAAAAATAAAAAAAGAAAATCCAAGTCTCTGAAACAAAATATTTTCCAGATATAAATTTATATTTACCACCTGAGGCCGTGAGTTTGTGGCACCAAATACCTAGATTCCCTGAGTTATCTGAAGATATGATTCTGTTATACATGTACAACTTTGATTTTATTTCTTCTAGCAACTATTAATTCAGAGAGAACTAACTGGCCATCTGTTCTGATAAACTTTAGGTGGCTTGAATTCTTCCCAATTTTTTCTAGAAAAGCTTCTCTTAGGGCAGTTGAAAGCCTCCTTCTTTTGGCGTGTCTATGATATTTTCCTGAAAATACTGATGTTTTTACTTGAGGAATAAAAGAGAGATTGTAATTACAGCAGCAACTGTTGTAGATTCAGAAGGAGCCAACTAAAAAGAGAAGGACTAGAACTGGTTGTTATTTTTAAATGACATTCTTCAAATATGACAAACTGTAAATAAACTGTATATTGCCCTTGAAGGGTAAGAGTCAGAGGTGGAAATTCCACATATGACCATCAAGGGATCTGGTTTGGGGTTTTCAAATGCTTCAAGACTCCTAACATGATTTGGCTATGGAATTTATCTCCTTAAAGCTGAAGGAAGACAGACTCTGAGACTCATGGGCACTCCTTGTTTTACACACTTAACTGTGGCATTCTTCATTTTTACAACCATTGCTGAAAAACAAAAAAGTTATAATTTACCATAGACTCAGAATGAAAATCTAGAGTGATGTGGCAGCTGAAAAAATTTTGGTAATTTTAGGCTCTGTTAATAAAAATATACTATGTGGATCAAAAGAGTTAATAGTGCCATTGTAATTAGTGCTGGCCAGTCCACATCTGGAGTATCATGTTTCCCTCTGGACACCACATTTGAAGAGAAGAACGTGGACAAATTAGAGTGTGTCCAGAGAGGACTGACCAGGACAGCAAGGGGGGCTGGAAATCCTCTCCAACAGGGATGGTTGAAGAACCTGGGAATGATCAGCCTGGGAAATCAAAGACTTAGGTGGGGGACATCATAGCTATTTTTTGAAGATTTGTCATATGGGAAAGAGCATGGGCCAACCCCTCGTGCTGCTGCAGAGAACACTTCCTGGGGACAGTACTTGGGTGAATGGTGAGATGTTGAGAAAAGAGTTTTAGTTCGACACGAGGAGAAACTTTTCAGCATCCGGGCTGCCTGGCAGCGGACTGGGCCTTCTCTTCCCTTAGCACTTTGCTTTCTCGTCTCCTTTCCTGCCTCTCTTTCTCAGGGTGGGCGCTGGTTTGCAGGTTCTTCCCGCACAATCTCAATTCTCTGATCCTTCTTGGTCTCCCTAATGGGAGGAACCCCTAGAATTTATTTCTGTGCAAGTGGAAAGTAACATTGACAGCTACCACTAAGCTAAGCACTTTACAGTGGTGATAGTGAATGCTTAACACAAAGTAAGAGGTAGATCTGATTAACATTTCATTTTACAGATGCAAAGCTTAGATTGCTTGCTCAAAGGCACATATCTAGTTCTATGGACTGAATGGTGTGCCTCTAAAATGCGTGTGTTGAAGCCCTAACTCTCCATGTGGCTGTTTTTGGAAACAGGGCCTCTAAGGAAACAATTGAAGTTAAATGAGACTTAAATGTCCTGGTAAGGACACTAACCCTCCTGATCATAAGGCTGGGGCTCTGATCCAAGAGGGTTAGTGTCCTTATAAGAGTTCATCCTTCCTCCCTCTCCCCTCAAGCCAGGAAGAGAGCCCTCACCTAAAATCAGATGGGCCAGAATCTTGATCTTGGACTTCTCAGGCTCCAAAACTGTGAGAAAATAAATTTCTGTTGTTTAAGCCACCCAGTCTATGGTATTTCATTATGGCAGCTGGAGCTGACTAATAAAGCTAGTGAATGTGAGAGCCAGAGTTTGAACCCAGGAATTCCACTTCCACAGCTTACTCTCCTAACCACCTGCTATACTTGCCTCTCCTCTACCAAAATGTAAATTCATAAACAAAATAAAACAAACCAAGTGGATTAAAAGTTTGGACCAAAGTGGATTAATGGAGTAGGGTCCTCTTCCTCCACTCCAGTGAAAATAAGGGGTAAAAGCTTAGGGCAGAGATAAATATGTAGCTTGCGTGGATGTGTTGAAGGTAGTGGGGCTCAGTGTGTTCCCTGGTCCTGTCGCTCCTTGCCACCTGAACTGTGCCCTGTGACTATTAAAAGAAAATAGTTCTCAGATCTACCCCGTGGTCCAGATGGTCTGCACATGCCACCAGGCTAAGCCCTCTTTGTTCAGTGGAACAGTTGGGATTCTGATTTAAATATTGCCTCCTTTTTCTGACACTTTCCCCTCATTCCACTGGGATCTGAGTATCCCATTTTAATTGTGTCTTTATTGCTTTACGCAGGACAAAGCCTTTTATAATGAATAACAAAATTGAAAGGACTTTTTCCTTTTAAAAACCTCTATGACTCACCAAGTACACACAAACCACAACCCAATAAAGCCATGATTAAAGTCTCTGTAGAATAAATCTCTCAATGAGTAGAGTTTTGCATTCTGTTACCGCAGGCATCCAAACCCTTTGATGTATGTTGGGCCCTCTTGCTCATAGACCTCTGTCATATCATCACTTTCCCCAGCCATGAATCTCATGCCAGTGGGATTTCTCAGTGGAGAAGTCTTGTCCAACAGGAGGTACAAAGGGAAGGCTTCCTGGAACATGTAGGGAAAAATCATGAAAATGGCCCAGTGAAAGGTAAACCCAGAAGGAGAATTTCATCAGCAAATAGCTTTCCCAGCTGGAATCCTTGCTTGTGCTAAATCCAGAGGCTGCTGGAATAAGTGAGCAAGACTGATTTAGAGGATGTTTTGCCCACATTTTGGTCTTTTGGCTCTGTTCTGTATAGAAGCATGTGGTAAAGTAAAAATAAAAAAAGAAAATCCAAGTCTCTGAAACAAAATATTTTCCAGATATAAATTTATATTTACCACCTGAGGCCGTGAGTTTGTGGCACCAAATACCTAGATTCCCTGAGTTATCTGAAGATATGATTCTGTTATACATGTACTACTTTGATTTTATTTCTTCTAGCAACTATTAATTCAGAGAGAACTAACTGGCCATCTGTTCTGATAAACTTTAGGTGGCTTGAATTCTTCCCAATTTTTTCTAGAAAAGCTTCTCTTAGGGCAGTTGAAAGCCTCCTTCTTTTGGCGTGTCTATGATATTTTCCTGAAAATACTGATGTTTTTACTTGAGGAATAAAAGAGAGATTGTAATTACAGCAGCAACTGTTGTAGATTCAGAAGGAGCCAACTAAAAAGAGAAGGACTAGAACTGGTTGTTATTTTTAAATGACATTCTTCAAATATGACAAACTGTAAATAAACTGTATATTGCCCTTGAAGGGTAAGAGTCAGAGGTGGAAATTCCACATATGGCCATCAAGGGATCTGGTTTGGGGTTTTCAAATGCTTCAAGACTCCTAACATGATTTGGCTATGGAATTTATCTCCTTAAAGCTGAAGGAAGACAGACTCTGAGACTCATGGGCACTCCTTGTTTTACACACTTAACTGTGGCATTCTTCATTTTTACAACCATTGCTGAGAGTTATATCGAGTATTATGTAAACTGTCCTGGGTGTAGTCAAAACAGCCCTTCCGGGAAGTTTTAGGACAGTCCAGAAGGTCTGACGCTGCTGAGGGTGACTTGTCATCCCTCTGTTATCAAGATGAAAAAACTGAGGGTCAGAGAAGAAAAAAATCTTGCTCAAGTTTATTTTGAGAGGGACAGACTCTGCATCAGGCCTCCATCATGGCGCTTTGCTGATCACTGGCCCTTTTTCTACGAGTGGGATCGAGCCTGGTGCCGAGTGGCAGATGACTTTCTCTCTGCCTCACCACCAAATATGCCTTCGAGACCTGCCTGCCTCCTTGTCTGGCTGCCCTTTGGGATGATCTCTACCTCCTGGAGGGTTGGTCGTAGCCCCCATCATGTTCTTCCCAATATTCAGAGAAGTTGAGGCTGCCCCTTCCTGACTTCTCCCTATCAAAGACAAGAGCACTAACCATGTGGGACACCGACCCAGAAGCATAAGGCAGTGATTGAATTCCCGCTGGCTGGAGCTAGAGCCAGGATCGTTGTGCCCAGTCTGGCTTAATCGGGACTCTGAGAACCAGAGAGATGAGTCTGGTCACAGTTCTTAAGTGCGACTGAGGCCTAGACATGGGAGGTGCGACTTCCTTCACAAAGGGATGTAACTAGACAAAGTGGTATGACTTTGCTACTCAAGAGCATGGTCCCTGGAGCAGCATCATGGGCCTCGCAAGGGTGCTTGTTAGGAAGGCAGGACCTCAGCCTCCCACACGCCACCTACAGCATTGGATCCTCAGATAATTCAGGTGATCATTCAAGTTTGAGAAGCACTTCCCTGGAGAACCCAGGGAAGGCTCAGGTCTAGGGGCCAAGAGCTTGAAACTCAGTAGGGATGTGGTGGGAGGTCAGGAACAAGCTGATGGAGGCCAAGGTGAGGGGACAGGATAGTTGCTGCCCAGCCGTGCCCCAGAAGACCCAGGCTCCCACCTGGGTGTTCCCCCATCAATGCGCCATTTCTGCCAAAAGGAAAATGGACCTACTGATTCTTGCTATTATAGCCGAAAAGTTGGTGCCTAGATGCTGAGTCCAGAGCCTTGCTGTGCACTTGGGGAATTGTTACCGCCAGCCTCTGCAGAACGTCTGGAATGAGCTCTGCTCGCAGCAGCCTTCTCCTGGCAAGAGTTAATGCTAAGGTGCAGCCGAAGGAATGCGAAGGCTGGAGAGCCAGCTCGCGGGATTGCTATTGCAATCAGAGGACGCCCGAGTCAGAGCTCCGAAGTCCTTTGAAGGGATGCCAGCGTGGACACATGTTTCCAATTCTCATATGCAATCTTGAGACAGTGTGCAAGTTGCACTTTTATTATGTCAAAGTGAAAAGAATGGTGAGGGCGAGATAAAGGGGGAGAGGCCGCCGAGCTGGAGGCTGCCCTTCGCTGTGGCACCGAATGTGAGCGAGGCGTCCAGCAGGCCTCCAGCGCAAGTCCCTCCCTGGAGCAGGGGCACGTGGCGCCCACTCTGAGGGCCTCTCTTTTTCCTACTTATTTTGGGGGTCGAGGAAACCTAGCTGATAAGGCTAGATGGAGGAAACCCCAATGTTGGGAAGTGATTTGACCAGCTCTTTGGCATTTGGTCTGAATACAAAGATTTGGTGGAGAGCATATGGGCCCAGTGTCCACCCACAGGACTTCACTTGCGTTTTCCCAAGCTCTGTCTTTGCAGGAGAAGCTAATTCCTTTGCTAGCTTGTAGCTCAGAAGGAGGCGGGAAGACAGAGGTGGCTCTTCTCTCTCTCCCAGCCAGGCCTGGACAACCTCTTGGGTGCGTTTTACGTTGTTTTTAAATCTGGAAGAAGTCCCAGAACAAATGATAATTTCACTCAACTTCTTTTTCCAAACACAGTTCAGAAGTTATTTCCTTTGGGAAGTCTTCCTGGGTTTACTCTTCCAGCCCAATCGCCTCTTATCACTGTAGCCATCATCCGGAATGTTTATTTGCACTAATTTGTC
>NW_011888787.1:4380912-4401108 GCF_000151845.1 Pteropus vampyrus | reverse complement strand
CTCCACAAACTCAGGTGAACTTTGAAAAGGTCAGAGCTTTTCCTTTGCAGACCCAAGTAAATTGGAGCAAAACAGAGCCCACGTGCTTGACGCGTGGAAAGTCTCAGAGCCAATGGTTTATAAACTTGCCAAAGGCTGGGGGAGTAAACACATCCCAGAGAACCGTGGAGCAGTTCTCTGGCAGCGATGCATGAAAACAGAAAGCACAGCCCTCCAGCACTCTCCCTAAGGTGGTCCAAGTTTTAGAACTCAGAGGCTTGCCCAGGCTGATCCACATTGACTGTTTAGGACCGTGTGGACACATAGCGAGCTCTTGGTAAATGCTCGTCGTCATTGCTAGTATTGCTTGTCACAGAACAAATCTATGCCGCATTTATAGAACTCTGTCTCTGAACCTCCTGGCCTGTTGAAAGTTGTTCCACCCAGTTCTAACATCCTTTCAGGGTTTCTCAGCCAACTCTATTTTTCAAAACTAAAATGTATTACACACTTCTTAAGCACCAGGCACTTACATATATTTATACATATTATCTCATTTAATTATCTCCCAGCTCTCTGAGCAAAGAGCTGTTGTTATCCTATCTCACAGATGAAGAAACTAACACTCCGAAAAGTGAAGCAACTAGTCTAAGGTCACATAGCCTAAGAAGTATCTCGCTGGTCTGACTCCAAAGCCCACGCACTTAACCACTACGGTAGAGCCTCTACAATCTAGGTGGCCTTCTTGAGCCCAGATTCAAGTCAAATCTGAAGCTGAAGAGCTGTTGGTCTTGCTCTTACCCTTCTGAACCTGGCTGTATTCCATCATGTCCACTGGCCAGAGGCTTTCCCATGCCCAGTGGGCACATCTGCCAAGAAACAATTGTTTAGCGACCACCAGCATAGTTGTTACTCTCCTGCGATCGGCACAGGGATTGTTAAGTTTAGAACAAATCACTTTGCCTTCCACTTGCATGGGACATGGCTGTTTCCTTTCAAACACGTGGCTTTGCTCTGTGTTTTTAACTCTGGGCTACAGAAATGGTTATTTTCATTTCACAGCTGCAGGATCTGAGGTCACAGAGGAAGCGGTGGCTCGCCAAGCCTTCAGGGATAGGAATGGGGAGCTGGGCCTGGAACCTAGCTGTGCTGACACCATGCCCAGTGCTTACACTGTCACTCGGGCTGCCTCCTGGGCACCAGGGGCCTGGGCTTCCTACTCTTCCATTCGGGCCTGTGGGGGAGACTCCACGGTCACTGCCGAGTTGGGACGCTGTGCTCTGGAGGGCCCACACTTCCACTCAGTTCTGCTGCCCCAGCCTAACTGTCCCTTTTCTCCAAGCAGTGGAGAACACGTGGCCCAGGAGGGGCAGACCCTGTCCCTCTGTCCCCTGCAGTCCAGGTCTGGGGCAGACCCTCCTCCGTCATGCAGATGACGCCGAGGAGCAAGCGGTGAGATGAAAGGACATCCCTGGGCTCCATGGGAATGAAAATAGCCATTAGGTCTGCTGTTGAACATCTGTCCCCCACCGCGGGACTTCTGTGAGGGGGGACAGCAGATGTAGGGGAGGCTGGGGCCCTGGCCGGAGAGGAAGGGTCAGAGGGACACGCTTGGAACATGAGCTAGTGTCAGGCACCGTATTGGTTGAATCAGGAATTTTGCACCGAGCTTCGCTAGGAGAGCTGGACTGTGTCGGGCCGGGGCCAGCCGGGGTATGCTCTCGTGTTCCTTTTTGTGCTGGGGGGACGCCTTCCAGTGACGGACGCTGCTGAGGGGAAGGGATCCGCTCTGACCTCTGGGCTTTGGGGGACCCCTGGCAGGAAAACCTCAGTGAGGCAAGTGAAGGCAACGTTTGCAGGATGTGCAGCTGCTGCTCCACAGCAGAGCATAACGGGCGGTTTTAAAATTTTTTTTTGTTTTCATGTGTTCACGTGTCTGGGGCCCGGTGACCCAGGCCAGCCTCTCAGGGGGCAGCCTGGGTGGGTCTGAAAGCCAGAACTGTCCCCTGTGGAGGAGCGGGGGCCAGAGTCCGTGTTGCAGTAACCACCGGGCTTGGGGTTGTTTTTGGATCATGCTGGTTCTGTTCAGCCAAACTGATCATCCCGGAGGTGTGTCAGAACATTGGCTCCCAGGGAGTGACCCTGGGGACAGGGTCTAGAGCAAATGCTGTCATTGAGGAAGGCGGCGGTGTTGGTAGCGGGCTGCCTTCCCTCCAGGCGGGCAGGCGAGTCTGAGACTCGCTTTGCAGGTCCCGGCGTCTTGCAGTATGGAGGAGCTTCCCAGACTCTCCACGCTGGTGCAGACCAAACCTTCCAGCCTGGGAGCCTCCCTCGCCAGCCCTCACTCACCGCATCCGGGGCCCAGAAGGCCTGTCCAGCTCTAGGAGGAAAGGGCTTGTAAGAGATGCCAGGAAGGTCGAGGCCACTGGCACTGGTGCCCAGTAAAGAGCCACAGGCACAGGTCAGTGGGAGGGCTCCCTGCCGCAGCCTTTATTTGACCAAGTATCTCGGCACAGAATGTTCTGGTTGGTGTTTCTTTAACATAAATCTTTACTCCAACTGCAGTAGCTTTGATAGGAAAAACAGGCCACATTTCATCATGCTTTTACCCTAATCAAATGTCTCTTGTGCCAAAGCCCTCTATGTTTCTAATTTGCCCTATTTGGATTGGATTGGGGGTGGGGTGGGCCCGAGTTAGAGAAATAAGTATGACCATTTGCTTTTTTTATCAGAGGGACAATTTGGGCCTGCTCTCATAAAAACTAGGGTAGACATTTCACCCTGGGGGGAATGGAATGGGTGGGAAAGCAAAGTTCCATTTCAGTGTAAGTGATCTGTCTGGGGAGGAGTTGGAAATTGTGCCTTCGTGGAAAATATAAAACCAACAAAAAAAGTTGCAGGGGAAGGTGGCAGCATGCAGCTGAGTGGAGCCCCGCTCCAGGCTGTACCCTGCAGTCCTTCTGTCACCTCCGCCTCTCTCTGAGATGAGATGCTCTTGGCGTAGTAAGTGTTCTTGAGCATATCCCCCCATCTTCCCACCCCCCCCCAAAAAAAGAAGACAGCCAGGGTGCTAGAGGCAGGGGAGGCTGGCACACCTTCCTCTTTCTCTTCCATGCTCCCTTCCCGCACCCCCTCTGCTCCCCCCTCTCTCTCCTGTTTGTGTCCCCTGTCAGGGAGGAGCAGAAAGCCATTGTTCCCTGCTGGCCTGGCCCACCTTGCCTGGTTTATCTGTGTTGGTTTTACTCCATTGATCTTTGTCTTTTCTTCCCCGACCATCTTCTCCGAGGGTCCCATGACATGACCCTGTCTATCTTTGGTCACTTGTGGAATAAACTGTGTTTCAAAGTTCTTTCCAGACCGGTCTCTGGCTCTCCTGAGCACAAGCTGACGTTGGGGCGGTTGGAAGTTGCCGTAGGGCTGTTAGTGGGTGGCAAGCGTGTTGGAGGCCCTAACGGTTCCTCTGGTAGTGACGCCTTCCTGCAGGAGGCCACTGGAGGGAAAGCTAGAAGACCAGCCATTAGTACCAAGGCAATCGTAACATGAAATCAAGTAGACGGGGACAGGCCTCAGGAGCTTATTTTGTTACGACTCTGTCAGACAGCTTTTCAGCAAAAAGCAGATCTCCCCCTAGAAGCGAGCCAGCCTCACAGGTCCTTGGTGCAAGCTCCCTCCCATCTACAGAGTACATGGGTCCCTCCAGGACGGAGCCTTCTGATGAGGCCCCACAAACGTCCCCAGTGGAGCAATCAAGGCTTGTGGATCCAGGCTGGGGGTAGGTAATCCAAGGATTAGGTGGTTTTGGCTGTGGAATGCAGAATGAAGTTGCAAGCCAGCCGACTTCCCTTCCTAATCACAGCGGCTTAGGCTAATATCTGAGACCAGGGAGCCTTCCCTGAAGTCGCAGGCCCGGCTGGGGTGCACTGGGGTGGGCTGGGGGTTGCAGGCGCGCCTGAGAGGGAGCCAGGCGGTGCTGTGGACAACCTACCCTGCGTGTCCCCACACTGGCAGATGGTCCCCCAGGGGAAAATGACTGAAGTGCCGGCACACAGGATGCTTCCAAAAATTTAATAAATAATGATTTTTTAAAACTGTATAAACTATAAATTACCATGCAGTCCTTATAATTTAAAATAATTTACAGGCTGAGGTAGGGAGGGGCCCAGGAGAGTGTGGAGGGGAGCTGGGGGGTGGCGGCCGTGCGGTCACGCTCTTCTCCCGGTCTTCCTGCTGAGCACACACACGCAGGCCGTGTCGATCCGGATGAACCGCCAGGCAGCCTTCTTGTCGTCCATGGTCAGCGCCTTGACGAAGGTGTGAGTGGTGGTGCAGTAGGAGTTCCAGTGCTTGGCGTCTATGCCCCGGCACCCGCTGTCCACGGGATTGGGGTCCCGGCACTTGGTCTCAAAAAAGTACTGTTTGAACACACTGTTGTTGATGTTCACCTCTCCCAACACCATCACCTCCTTGCCCTTGATGTCCGTGGCTGTGGTCTTGTCCCCCACCCACACGCTGATGCTGTCGCACACCGAGAACTCCCCCCTGTGGAAGACGGGGTGCGTCGCGGACCGCTTGCTCCTGTGAGTCCTGTTGAAGGGGGCGGAGCCACCGGCCTCCACGTCCAGATGCTGCGCGGCATCCGCATCCGCGGTGACGGGAGGGGGCTGAGTGCTGAATAGCACGCGGGGCGAGCGCAGTCGCCGCTTTTTAAAAAGTTTGGGGTCCACAGTGATGTTGTGGGTCTGCCCGGCCACCCGGGCGGCTATCGGCCCGGCTGGGGCTCTGTGGGCTCTGCGGAGGGCTGTGTCCAGGGAATGCTGGAGGGTGGTCCAGTGGGCTTGGGGGCCGGCGTGTCCTGCTGGGACATTGCTCTCTGCCTGGGGTTCTGCCTGGATGCCGATCAGAAGAGCTGTAATCAGAGTGTAGAACAACATGGACATTACGCTATGCACCTGAAACGAAACAGAAACGGGGGTTACTCACGGGGCGCTCTGCTGTCCAAAGGCAGCTCCTGGGTCACTCAGAACTGGCCCCCTAAGAGCTTCGTAAGGAGGTTTCGCCCCACAGTCTATGGGCAGGCGACCCTGGAAGTTACCATTCCAACCGAGACACTTTTGAGAGTGGAAGGGGGTGCCAGCAGGAGTGACACGGGGACGACAGGCATCAACGGGGCTGGTCAGACAACCTGGATGTTTGGTCACCCCATCCGAGGGGTGGACTTTTCTGTGAGGGTGCAGAGCCCCTGAAACTCTGCCCTGTGGCCTAGTGTGAACTTGGGAGCATCATTTACAGGATCTTCCCAGTCCTCTGCCTGCCAGCTTGAGGCCGCTGCGTTAAGGCCGCACATATGCTCGTGTGAGCACCAGCGAGGCAGGCGGGGTGTGATGGACAGCTCTCCCGGCACTGAGTCACGCGCAGTGGCCTGCCATCCCCGGAAGGCAGTGGGAAGGGCTGCCTGGGACTTGTTGCAAAGCCTTAGCATGAACACACCCGCTTCGGACAGCAGCCCTGCCTCAGCTCTGAAATCCAGTAACTCTTAACTCTTATCAGGAATCCACGGAGTGGCATCTTTGGCCAAAAAATGGATAGCTCCGGGACCATCTTAATCCATCTATCCAGCCAGTAGCCCTCACATATAAGCATGGCACTGATAATGTTTCCTCTCTGTGTGATGTTTTAAAACTTTTCAAATGCGTTCACTTCTAATTTCTCCTTAGTGTGTGAGTTAGGTTAGAATTTATCATCTCTCATACACAGGAAAGTGATTCACAGAAAATTAACCAGTAGGCTTAAAGTCACTAATGGACACTGGAAGAGAAATAGAACCCGAACCTGACCCTCTGCTGAGCCCCCACCCTGTCATCCTGCTTTCCTTCCTCACTTCATCTTTCATTCTCAAACACGTCTTTTCTTTTTATTATTTGTTCTCATGTGAGTATAGACTAAATGGCATAAATCTTTCTGTCCCCAAGAGGCAGTACGAGTCCCTCTTGAACATGTGACGGACAGGGCTCTATATTGCATGTAGTTGCCCACCCGTGACCACCCCCTGGGTCAAGTGACTGTAGAACTTGCTCTGTCCTTGAGCTCACGTCGGGTGAGCTCCTAGTCACACTCTGGATATATATCGAGTGTCACCTCCTCCATGAAGCTTCCCCAGATCTTCTTGGTAGGTTTAGGGGCATCTCCTACAGAGAGTGTGCAGACTTGAATTCTCTCCCTTCCCACATTTCTCCTCCCCATGCCCACAGGTCATTCTGCTCCTTGCCCACTTGTCTAGCTTGGCACAGATACCACCTTCTTTTTGAGACCTTCTCAGCTCACCCCGATCAAGAGTGATCTCTTTCCATTCTCAGCTTCAAAAGTGTGCGTGTGTGTGTGTGTGTGTGTGTGTGTGTGTGTTCTCTCCTACTAAATCAGTGTAACGAAAAGAACTCTTTGTCAGGTGTGGGGTTAGAAACCTTGTTCGAATTTCTAGATCAGCTACTTGTTAGCAAAGGGAAGTCACTTAGTTTTTCTGAGCCTCGGTTTCCTCCTTGATAAAAAGGGGGGCAATAAACACCATATCACAGGGTTGTTGATAGGATTAAACAAATGCTGACAAAACCTGAGTTAATTCTTAGTCACTCCTGTCCTCAAAGACTTTGTCTTCTTCAGTTATATTGCTGCTTATTCATTCCCTGGTCATCCTCCACCCACACCTTTTCAAAGCACCTTGTCTTACCTCTAGCTTCTTCCGAAGCATGACGATTTGAGCCTGCCTCCCTACTGGCTGTGAGGTCCTGGAGGCCAGAGCTCTGTCACAGCAGGTAGTCACTCTAACCCTGGGCGTGCACCTGCCTCCCTGGTCTTGGGTGCATCACCCCATCACCCCTCCTAGTGCTGTGCATAATCGCTTACATATCTGTCTTCCTGAGAGCACCTTGTTAGCTGCACCATTGCATTCAAATATTTCCAAGGCCATGTGCAGTGCCTGGCATATAGTAGTAGACCCTCAACAACTACAAGGAGATGGAAGAAACGGCGAATGGGGATGGCCAGGGACGCTCCCCATCTGCTTTCTCGCCACCATGGTGCATGGCCTCTCTTGGATTTTGTGCATATGGCCGAATGCTGCATTCCTACTGTTTTAAAGCGATGCATTCTTCTCAATACTGTGCTTTTAGACAGCTGGAAAAAGACAGCTCTTTGGTTAGATACTAAGAATAAAACCGCCACATTCTTTTCTCTTTGGTTTCTTTAAAAATGCTTGTGTTTGCTCCAGCTCTCCAGCCCGTCACGCAGAGGACGCGGTGGCAGTCCGGGCTTTGGCTACCACTGGTCCTCTTGGCTAATGGCTGTGCAGATAAACGTCCAGCCAACTGTTGGCAGTGAATTCAAGCCCTTTACTTTTGCTTCTGTTCTTGTTTCTTTTCTTCCTGCTTCTCAGTACACGACGTCCCTTATCGGGTAGATGAAGGGAGAAGAAATGAAACTGATATTCATCTCTTTCTATCCAAATGAGTAACACTTAGAATTCAGAGAGAGAGATTGAAAAAAAAGACTAAAATTTAGGGGTTTGAGGATAATAAAGGACATCCCGCTCCCTGTTTCCCGTTTCCAGAGGTTTCCACCTCATTCCACAGTCTCCCCTTTGGTGCTCGCATCACCTTCCAAGGCGTCTCCTGAAATGTCAGTGCAGTCGAGGCTCGTGCCAGGGTCTCTAGCCCATCTGCTCCTTTGAAAGCCAGTTATGCACCTCCAGCTTCCTGATGGGGAAGCCTCCACAGATGCTGACATTTTACTAGCCAGCCACCTGAAACAAGAGTCTTCTTACCCATGATCTTCATCAGCATCATCACCCTCTCCCTTCTCTTCACCCAGCAGCAGCGGCGCCATTTGGGGCCACTTGCTGGAAGCCCTTCCACGGCTGCCGTCTCCTACGAACATCTCTCCCCATCCTCCTGGACGTACGTGTTCCTCGCACTTTCCCGTCTCTGTCGCGGGGACCAGCAGCCCTTCATTCACCAGCTCCGGTCCTCAGCTCATCCCTGGACTCTGCTCTTTCCTCCGCGCCCTCCCTCCATCCAGCCCTTTTGGTTCTGGTTCGATAGCATCTCTTGAGACTGGAATGTCCATTCTCACCCCTGTGCTGCGAGTTCAGGTCATGGAACCGTCTCTCCCAAGTGATGTCCTGGACCCTCATCTCTCCACTTCCAGCGCCTACTACGCAGGCTGCCCCATTCGACTTCTCGAAGCTCTGATCACACCACCCTGCTCAGAGGTCCTGTGGTGAGAGGCTGTCTTGTGAGCCAGCAGGAGCGCCCTGCCTGCCGGCCAGGCCCTGCCCTCCCACTCCTCTCACATATTTTGCATTCCAGGCAAACAGAACTCCCCACGGGCAGTGCCCGCTCCATGCTTCCCCACCACTGGCCCTGGTTCAGGCTCTTTGGTACCAGGCGACTCCTCCCCGGACCTTCTTGTGTCTTGTCCCCACCTGTGCTGTCCTTTCCGTTGTCTTTTAACACACACATCCTGAATGCCACCTCCTCTGGGGAACTTTTCCTGTTTCCAAAGAGACAAACCCTCTCCCTTCCCCATCGCCGAAAGGATTTCCTTAAAGCTCTCTCATTACAGGTGTGTTTTTCTCGTACCCTCCCTTCTGGAGGGCAAACTCCCTGAAGGCAGAAAAGCATCCTGTTCATCTTTGTCGTGTCCAGGTGACCCAGCACTCGCAGGTAGCTCCTTCCCTCTGAGCTCCTTAATTCCTCCATCTGAGCGGTAATGTTTCAGGGCATCTTCCAACTCTGACCATCTTTGAGTTTCAGAAATTGCAGGCATATCTTGGAGATACTGCTGGTTTGGTCCCACACCACCACAATAAAGCGAAGTATTTCAGTAAAGCAAATCACAAGTTATTTTTGGTTTTCCAGTGCATGTAAGTTGTGTGTACACTATACAGTAGTCTATTAAGTGTGCAATAGCATTATGTCTAAAAAAATGTACATACCTTACTTTAAAAATATCCGATTGCTAAAAAAAGGCTAACCATCATCCGAGCCTTCAGCGAGTCGTAATATTTTGCTGGTGGAGCGTCCTGCCTCATTATGGATGCAAAGTGCAGTCAAGGGAGGTATGCCAGCGTAAAGTTTTCCACTCTGCCTAACACTCCGCTGGTTCTCCTGACCCGCCTTCTCACAGTTCCTCAAGTCTAATGCTACTTCTCAGGTCACTGTCAGGAGATAACGCGTGGAACCTGGCGGCACGCGATCACGCTGGAGATCTGTATGTACTCTGGACAGATCGTTTCATTCAGATTTGAAAATGTCGCAACCACATCTCTTATTTGGGTTTCAGATGAAATGGTGTTTGTTTGGTTTTTAAATTTGACTTATCATGGTGTGTCCCTATTATCTTTTTAAATTAAAAAAGTCTTTTCAGAAATCATCGGTACATAAAAAAAGAAAAAAAGAAAGAAACAAGTGTGCTTTCTATTTTACTGACAACACACAACATGTAGTTTACAAAAGAACATTCTTCCTAGTTGAAGTGAACCCGGGGCGGGGGGGACTCTTGTTGAATTATTTTTAAAAACCAGCTTCGAAGCCTTTCTCCTGAAGAGCTGCCATCCTCGCGATGTGGGGGTGGGGGTGGGGGTGGGGTGCTTCATTACACAAAGCCCTGTGAGCTGAATGATTAGCTGGGGAAGATGCAGCTAGGGCCTCACAGGAAGGAACGTGTCCTGTGTCGCGTGTGAATGTTCTGTGACTGTGCTCCTACCACAGTAGAAGCGAAATGACTAAGTGCTGGGACCCACCAGGTTCCTTTTATCCAGCTATTAACGGGCTGCCCAAGTCTCTTGCCTTCTCCGGGCCAGTGTGAATTTCCATTCATATTTCCAAACACTCCAATAAGAGAAACTTCTTGCACCAGGCGAATCATCTTTCAAAGAGATTGTGGTCTCACCTGAAGAGGCGATGAAGGTGCTGGACAGAGCTAAGCAACGGGCCCAGAGCGTGTCCAGGGGGCCTGTGGCCCTGGGCGGCTTGGCAGCCCGCCTTCGGAGGTGTGTCATGACGGGAGGAAGACCATCCCTGCCTCCGTGGGAGTGGTGCCAAGAGCTCTCAGGGATTCTCAGGCTGGAGATTGGATCAGTGAACCAGGGTCACTAAGTGTTAGCGAGAGAGGAAATTCTTGTGGCTGAGGAAATCCAGCCTCCTCCTGGGCCTGCATCTCTCGCCACATTATGAGAGTGGGCCAAGGGTCATCTCTTGTTTCACCCTTGGTCTCTGCTCTACGTGTAACTGCCTGCTGTCTTCAGCTGTAAAGGCTGACCCTCTCGGCTGTGGGGGCTGCGTGGAGTGTGAGAGGGATTCTGTGGCTCCTCAGCTCCCCAGGGAGGTACAGCCCGGAGGCTGCGACAGGGACAGGCGCTGACAGCGTAGAATCCAGCGCCTCTGCTCCATGTCCTGGGGAGTGGCATGGACTAGAAGGGATGGCAGAGCTTCTCAAGCCCAGAGGTACAGCGCCTCAAGATCACTTGGAGAGCTTCTGAAATCACGGACTGCTGGCCCCACCTCCAGAGTTTCTGACTCAGTAGGTCTGGGGTGGGGCCCGAGGACCTGCATTTCTCACAGGCTCCCAGGAGATACTGATACTGCTGGTCTGGGGACCACATTTCAGGAATCACTAACCTAGTCCAACTCTTGAACTTTACAGAGGAGAGAAATGGGCTTTGGGAGGCAAAGTGACCTAGGGTGATACAGGTCATGGGTGCCACGCTCCACGTGGGGGTGCTTGATGTTGGTCAGCATCTTTGAGGGGACAGAGGCCTGGGCTCCACCCTACCATTGATGGTCCTGAGCTGTGTTTACTCAACCTCCAACATCAAAGTGAAAATTCTATTCAACGGACTATGAGTCTTACCGTCCTTAGGCCATAAATCCAGATACCAGGGAACATTTGGATATTTAGTTATTGTTAAATTAGTTTATCAGGTTTCTGGGCCTCGTGTAGACTTGATCCAAAAGTTCTTAAAATGGCCACGGTGAAAATATGCAGCCAGGAAGCACTAGCAGGTGCCTGCGGACTTGCCGGTCTGCTCCAGAGCAGAATGGGAACAGAATCTACTGGTCCTCATTCTTAGAGACCTATCTTAGAATGAATGAGGTGAGATCCTAATTAACATCTATTGGGCATAACTGTCTCATTAACCATCACAACAGGCCCGGGAGGGAGCTAGGCCTTATTGTCCCCATTTTATAGAGGATGATACAGAGATGCAGTTATTTACAGTAAGAGTAAATAACTCGACCATGGGCACACACCTAGTGGAAGCAGAACTCAGAGCTGGGCCTCTGTCTCCAGATCTGGAGCTCTCCCCACCCTCCGTTCCATGGCCAAGGGCATGGGAGGGATCGAGGACCTTCCATCTCACAAGGCTGCCTGATCGGACAGACTAGGAGCTGGGTGGAGGGTCTGACTGACACTGTCTGTCTGTTTGAGGCCCTGCGCTCTGTCACTTTAGAGGCATGGGCCTCAGGGTCCTAGCATGCTCCTGGAAGCCATGGGCCAGTGTGAGAGCGCCAGGGACTTCCTTTCCCAGACATGCTAGGAGAGTCACCTGTGCTGGATCACTAGGAGCCCGCCCAGGTCCCTGCTGATCAGCAGTTGGGTCTGATGCCCCTTCCTCAGCCTGGGGCCCATTTCCAGCTGTCCTGGCAGCTCCAGAGCCAGGAACCTTGGTGAGGCAGATGCCTCTTGGGTGCTCACCTCGGTGTGGCCAGGACGGAAAGCTGCTTCCTTGGAAAAGCCGTTATTGGGCCCGGACGCTGAGCTGAGCTTGGGTCCAGCATGCCATCCAGCCACCTGGACTGCACGACCACGGGCCAGGACTCTGTGAAAGGAGAGAGCTGGCATTACATGGGCACTTTACCACATTCTCTAATGGGCAGGAGGGGAGGGCTGTGCCAACAGGACAAACCCCATGTTCCTGAGTTCTCGGATTTTACCAGCATCGGGGCCCAGGAAGGAGCGAGGGCCCATCCACCGTGGCTGCCAGGGACCTGACCTTGCCTGGACCTGTGGTGGCATCTGCCTTTCACTCTTGTGCCAGAGCTCTTGGTGTCTGCCTGGCCAGAGTCTGCGGCTGATCTGACGCTCAGTGTAGGCACCTCCAGTCCCACGCCAGAGTCCTGCTCCAGCAGACCCCTAACCCCACATCAAAGTGGAAATCATTTTGTACATTATACACATACAGATGAAGTAGACCCGACTCTGGACCAGCCTAAGTAAGAAAAATTATACAGAAGAAAAAGTCCTAGCAATTGAGAACAAGTTGGTGCTTTAATGAAAATCCAGATGAGTGATGGTGGCAAATAGGACAAGCTGATTACCTGACTGATAACAGAGAGTTTTTACGGAACTAGAACAGGAATCTTGAGAACCACGCCAAAAATCAGATTTCAGGAATCAGAAGCTACGGAGATCATACCAAGAAAATAATTCTACTCAATTTTAGGTCGTAGTTCCTAGAAACAGTGGAAGGTTTCTATTCTCTCGCCTGCATAACACATATATGTAGGTGTTTCATTCATTTATTCAGCAATTTTTCCTGAGCACCTACTATGTGCCAAGCACTGTTTTAGGTGTTGGGGACACCACAGTGAATAGGACAAGGTCTCTGTTCTCACAGAGCTTATAGTCTTGTATAAAAAAAAAAAAATGATATCTTCAGACTCATCACATGCCATGAAGGAAATAAGTGGAGTGTGGCTATAGAGGGTGACTGCAGGGTGTAGCGAGGGACGCTCAGTGAAGAATAATTCTCCGAACATGTGGTCTTCAAGCTGAGATCTGAAGGATGAGAAGCAACGTGGGAGAGATCCTTCAAGGAACAGCAAGTGCAAAGGCCCTGAGGCAGAACGAGAATTGCTGAGCTTGTAGGGAAGAGTCCTGGGAGATGAGCTGGAAGTAGGAGCCAGGTCTGCAGGGACATAGCTGGGACCTATGGTTTTATCCTAAAGGCAATGGGAGGGGAGTAGAGGATTTTAAGCAGGAGAGTGACGTGACAACTTTTATTAATTGAATGAATGAATGAATGAACTCTTATGTCTACTGTAGAACTTGTTATAGGGTGGGGTACTACCACTCCCTCCCCCCAAAAAAGTTCTGGAATGACATCATTATCCTTCCTGTCTATATTCCATTTCCAACTCTCAAAACCTCTTTCCCCATCCAGTCTTTTTCCAGTGTGGACCCCCACCAGCTTTCTTTCTTCGACCCCTTCTCATCTTGTGCCATAGAAACAAATGTCAGTGAAGTTCCCATGGCCCTAAGCCATGGACAGGAAGGAGGAGCCAGAGGACGGGAAGGGAGAAAGGGCCCCGGAGTGGGTCTGCTTCCACAGGTCATGACATGAAGTACTGAGGTGTTTCCATTTCTCTTCCTTATCCACTGGTCAAACATCCTTTTTGCTTCTAAAGTACCAGAAAACCTTCCAATACTCAGTTGGGGTTCAGGCTTAGGGATGAACTCTTAACTCAAACATCCTACAACAAGGTTAGATTCCGTGGCAAAGAACATCTTCACGTTTTCTCAGGGTTGGATTTAGCACAGGAGAGCGAGGATGGCTTGTCCCCTAGGGTAAGAGGTGGGCATCGTGGGATCTGGTTCCATTACTCATGGGGAAGAGGGCCTGATCTAGTCCACAAACTCTTCATCTAGCTGTTGGGGCCAAACCCGACTGATCGTGAGACTGGAACCCACAGCGATGAATTCTGGTCCAGTTTGCTCTCATTCTTGGGTGAGTCACTCAGTATCTTTAAGCATCGCTGAGCCTCCTTCACAGGACAAGGAACTGGAACCAGTGAATAGCTAAGGTCCCCTCTAGCTCTGATTGTCTGTGATTCTATGAGTGTCACTGTTTTCCAGCCCACATCCCTACTGGGTACTTAAGGAATCTTTTCTCCCATCTGAGCACTGGAATTCATTTATTTCAATAATTAAACACTAAACTTGCAGGTGCTGTGCCAGCCACTGTGCTAGGTGCTAGGGACATGAAGAATAAGCCATAGCGCAACTTCCAAGAGCAAATAATGTAGAGGTGAGGAAAGGCAAGCACAGGAACAAGCGCTTAAGGCACAGCGTGATAAGTGTGATGTGTATCAGACATGACATGGAAACTTCGTGGAAGGAGGAATTCGTTTTATCTGGCCAGACTGGCCGGACCCATGTTCATAAGGGATGTAACATCTGAGCAGGGTTCTTAAGGATGAGTAGGAGTTGATCAGGGAAGAAAGGAAGGAAAGGCATCACAGAGCCCTCAAGTTCAAGAACTGGCAAAGGTCCGACATAACTTAGTAGGGAGCTTGGGAGGTGGAGAGAGGAATATGTGATGGGCCTTATCCAGCAGTAGGTGACTATGAGCTTGAGCTAACTGCTGTCGCTTGCCCGCTGACTGTAATGTCCTATGTGACACAAAAAGCCTTCACTTCTAATCTGTGGAACAACCGGGGAAGTAGAAGTGATTCTCTCTGGAAATATTCTAGGTATTCCACTATAGGCCAAGATGGCCTCCAATCTGGGTGATTAGACAGAGAGAGAAGTGGGATCTAAATAAAAAAGCTCCACGACCTGTAGGCCAACCTGCCTTCTTGGGAATCGGCTCTAGACCAGGCACAAAAGATCCTCTGCCCCATGTCTGCAACCTCTGGGCCAGGCCTCCTTGGTGTTTGCCAGGGTTCCCTGCCAGCCACATCTGGGTGCCTGATTGTCACATTTGAGACCCTGCTGAGCATCTCCCATGCCTTTGGCCTTCTCTTGTTCAGCGTAGCTATAGGTAGTTTGCTACTGGAAAAGCAACTCATGGAATACTGAGCACTAAATGATTTTCCTGATATCGCTGTCATTGTTTCTAGTCTCATGCTAGTAAACGTTGGGGCTCTAAAATTAAATCTGATTTAAATATTACCAGTTTCTAATGCAAAAATATTAGGAACAGACAACTGAAATGCATTTTTGCATATCTATTTTTATAACTCTGTATGTTCTCATGGGGTAATCACTTAATCAGACGACTCTCACACTTTTATTAATAAAAATAAATCACAGCACATCTCAGGATCAGATTCTGTTCCTTCTTGGAATACTGTTGAAGTCTGAAGTCTGGTGTGCTTCTTCTAGACCTGGAGAACCCTGTCCTGTCCTGGCTTGCATACTTTAAAGCAGTAATTCTCAAGGCGTGATCCATAGTACAACCAGCAATATCTCGGAACTTCTTAGAAAGGCAAATTCTTAGGCTTCATCATAAACCTGGCAATGCTGCTATGTGTTTCCGTAACCCCTGCAGGTGATGGTGATGCACACCTACACTCAAGAACCACTGCTTTAGAGGGTCTTACTCTGGCCCTCCTCCAACTGCCACCTGCCCGTGGGGTGAGGGATGCAGGACTGAGAGAGAGTGCAGACCCGGAGTCAGTCTCCTGCTGTAGATTGCCTGCCAGACCATAACTTTCCATATTACAGTCAACATTATGTCTGGACCACACTCCCAGAACCCACAATCCCAGAACCCCTGCTTGACCAGCCTTGGCCGGCTAGAGCTAAAGGTTCTTCTGGAGACACCCTGAGGATAGGGCTGTTTGTATGGCCCTCTTAATTGATGCTTGCCTCAGCTTTCCCTTCACTTTCTTAAGGTCTCAATGATATTTTGGCTAATTTCAACAAAGCTTAAATTAATGGCAAATCGTTCAAATTCAAATAACATATAGTTTAAGGAAACCGAGCCTCTGCTGATAGTTTATCACGAGTGAAGGCATCAGCTGTAGCTACTCAGCCTGCTAACTTCAATCAGCATCCTCCAAAGTCCTCCATGCTGGAACTTTGTGGAAGATTCCATCTACCTCCTGGCTCCCACTTTCTGCTGCCCTCCACCCCTACTCCCCCAAATCCTCTACAGCAGTGGCTTTCAACTGTGGACACACACTAGAGTCACTCGGAGGTTTAGAAGCTCCTAACACCTGTCCCACCTCTAGAGATTCTGATTTAACTGGTCCTGAGTGCCGCCTGGGTCTCAGTACCTTGCCAAGCTCCCAAGATGATCCCAAGGAAAAGCCAGGGCTGAGAACCACTGCTGTACAGGATTAAGGCAACAACTTGACATTGGCTTTGATGAGCTAGAAACAGAAAAATTATCAAGAAATGAAGATATCTCAGAAAATGTAAAGTATAGTTGTAGAGTCGCATCATAGACAATAAGAAGGTGTGAGAATACAGCTTGTGGACTCTGGGGAGGGGGATGTTTTCTCTGTCTCCGCTGCCTCTTCACCCCCCCAATTGTCTAGATATAATTGGCATTTGTGAATTAGAAGGTTTTCTTTTTACTCTTTGCATGCCACTTAAAATGTTCTTTGGTGTTGGAGCTACGGTTAGCTTATTGGTAAAGCCCAAGGATTACTGGCTGACATTCTTCGTACCAAATATTTGGGAAGGCTTGACCAAAACGATCTCTTGGACGACTCCTGGCATGTACTGGGAAGCGCTGGCTAGTCCCCAAGAGCAGCTTACGCCACAGCAAAGATGCCAGAGCAGCTGTTGCGAACTCGGCCTCCTTTCTCCTAGCCGCCACCTGCTAGAGTTCTGAGAGTTGAGAAAACTCACTAATGATGTTGAGCATTAAAAACATGTTGCTGAGGGCATAATAGTCATTGCTGGTGCTGTCGCTGTGATTTTCATTGCTGCAACCATTCCCCTTAATTCTCTCTTCTCTCCGTTCGTTCTTACTCTGAGCCTACACACAAAGAGAAAATTTGGAGTCTTTTGCGTTGCAAGTCTGTTTTCTTACTTTTTAGCCTAATCAGAAGTTTTCTATTACGGATTATGACTGTGAGGGTTGCTGACTAGGAGCTCTTTTTTGGGGGAAAAAAATTCAATTTGGGCCATTTCAAGATGATTTGATGTGTTTTAACTATTTAGTGGTTTTGGCACATCCAATAGGAAAATAGTGCGTCTGGCACCAAGGACTCGGGAAGGCATTAAGGTTCGGGAAAACCGCTCTTCTCTTTGACTCAGAGCTGCGATGCTGACAATCCTTACGGGCCTTGCCACATTCCCCTAAAAGAGGAAGGATGCTACGGCTCTTTCGGAGATCCCGGGGGTAAAGTACTAAACCTTTCTTAGCATTTCCCCAGGGAGTCAGGCAGCTTGAGGAAGAAACCGCCTTGGCTGGTTGACCTCGAGCTTCAGGATCAAAGGGCATTTGCTGTGTGAACCTGCATGACCTCGCAGTATGGGTGGTGGGCCACAGTCTGTGTGGTATTTACATGACTGGATTCACGAGTTGTGCAATGCCAACACCACAGAGAGGTTTTTTTCATAGCGTAGGTAATTACGACACACAGCAGCCTTCCATCAGAGAGCCGAGGGTGGTAGATGTTTACAGGAATATACTGTGAAATAACAGTCCTTGTAGTATAGCCCGTCAGCTTAGTAAATGCTAGTGCTCTATCTACAGTCTACACTGAGTGCCAAAAACAATCCAATAGTTTTTCAAACTTTTCTGTGACCCTAAAAAAACGTCTCCTTGGTTTCAACTGGCCGATCCTTAAACCACAAGAAAAAAGATCCATTTCAGCTCTGCTTTGGGCATCTGCCTGCCTGTCGTTCCCATATTTGGGACTAAGAGCAGGCAGAAGTGTTGGGAAAAAAGGGGGCTCTCACGTTGGCTGGAGCCAACGTCTATAGCCAATAACAGCAGCACCTAGTGCGGTCTCCGGCCCGCTGCAGACCCCAAGTGACCACCTGGGATGGGATCTGTATGTGAATGAAAACAAAACGCTGTCAGTGAATGTGAACCCGGATCCAAGCCCTTTATTCTCTTCGTTTTATGGGATTAAATGTCCTCAGCTCTTCTTCAGCTAACCTTTTCCTCTCAGTGTGTGGTATGTTTTCTAAGCAATAGGTCAAACAATGTTACGAGATGTAAGTCTGTAATGCAATGCAGATGTAACTTCATAAATTCAGACAAGCTAAAGATCCACAGCCCTGAGACAGACCAGGAAAATCCCGGCTTAACAGACACACAGTGTCCGGGGGCTTTTCAAATGGCACGCAGTCCATCCTTCAATGAAAGAGGGATAAGGGACAAGCTAGGGGACCCAGAGGTAGGGATCTCGGTAAAATGCCACCCTTACTTGTTAGCGTGTCCATGAGATGAGGCCATTTCTGTTTGAGCAGCTGGACTTCAGTTTCGCTGCAAAAAACTCCTGCACCTCAACCAGGCTGCATCCAAGAAAACGTGGATCACGAGTAGCCAGCGCCAACCCCCCTGGGAGAAAGCGAGTCCCAAGGACACGTCAGATGCCTTCTCACTTCACACTGCTCTGGAGTGATAGCTGCCGCCCTATCTCCAGCTCCCTTGTTCTTCTGTGCTGACATTTCCTGGCTTGTCTACTAACTTCACACCCACAGAATCTGACTTACAGCATGAAAGAGATAACTCAGCCCGGCTTTGCTCGGGCATGCAGCTCAGGCAAATCCCAGGTAACCCGAGGCTAAGATAAGAGGTGGAACTGAAGAATTTACCTCCGCGCGTGTTTGTCAGGGGGCTTTGTGCTGTTGTGGCGACTTCCTGTGTACAGCGTTAACTATCCCAGTCCCAACGAGCCTGGACCACACGGCAACATCCACGCCTGACGGGGAAGGTGGGGATGTCAGCAAGGTGGTTGAATGGAATGAAGGGCTCATCGACGGGAATTTTTCAGCTCATTTCGAGGAGTTTCGTCTAGCTCTTTCGTTATCTCGGGAGGGACTGGCTGTCAGGTGGGATGGAAACCTGCTGTCCCTTCTAAAGTCACTTGAGTCACATACAGTTACATTTCAGAACATTCCCAACCTTCTACCGTTTCTCCTTTTACATTTTACTGGACCATGACATGAACAAAGAAAAACTCTTTATTGGGGGGATTCACCCCAGTGCTAGCAAGAGGCCCACAGAATACACCTGTCCCCAGGCACCCAGAACATTGTGCGTTATTAGACATTCAAAGGTGAGGGCAGACAGTTGTCCCTACTTGATCACCAGCTCTGCACCCCCAGGACCCCCACCACACACACAAAGAGAGGAATCAGCCACTCATCCTGTTGCTTCTAAAGAGGTAAATTTTGATGTTTTAAGATACAGAGAAATAGAAACGAATTCACTTTAGAATCTCATAATTATAGACTTTTGGGCTGTAAAGAAAGGACCACTGATGACTCTGAGTCCAGTCACTTCCCTTGCTAGGTGGGATAACTAAGGCCCTGGTTGCGTCTCAGCCTCACTAGTTATCAGCTGGGTGACTTTTAGCAAGTGACTTAACCTCTCTGCGCCCCAGTGTCTCCACTCGAAAATCAGAATAATCGTATCTTCCACATTGTTGTATTGAGAGGATTAAATACAATAAGCGTTAGCCGAGGGCTTGGCACCTAGTTGGTGCTATGTAAATATTAGCTATGCTAATATCATTAGCATATCATTAATATCTTTATATGTCTTTAATATCATTAAAGACATGCGGCTATTATCGGGCAGCGAGTTACTGGGAGGCTGGGTGCAGACGGAAAGCGATGCCTCGTGGCCATCCCATGTCCCCCATCTGGTTGTCTCTGGCAGGAAGAAATCCCGCTTCGTGTCCCAGTTGTGGTCGGCATGGCTGGCGGTGCACGTGCTCAGTGGCCCCCGCTGAGCGAGTGGAGAACGCTCAGTCTGCAGCTGAGGGGCGATTATCTGCAATCATTTGCCAGCCAAGATGCTGAGTAAGGGACTGGAACATTTGTTTTTGAAACGATCCATTTTCTTCAGCCATGTCGCAGGCAGAGCGAGGAGGCTGCTTCTGCTGAGACTCTGGTTAGGGGAGCCGAGCGCTCTTGGGGCATCACAAAAACTTGCCGGGCCCTGTAGAGTTAATAGCATCTTGGCTTAGGGTAATAGCTGCCTTACAAGGAGAAGATATCCTCATGGTCAAATTTGTGTTCAGTTATCCAGGGATTTGGGACAAATTTAGGCCTCTGCTGGATGGCTAACTTCTTGAGGTTTTAGGTGTTTTTCTATCCATGGGGCTGTTCCAGAGTAGGCACTTAATGAATGTTTACTGAACAAAATTGAAAACTCTTCACACAGCTGCACCAGTTTATTCAGAGTAAACTGGTGATAGTTCACATGATATTGAGAAATAACAAGTGGTCCCAATTTATATTCTTGGA
>NW_011888787.1:4374889-4379722 GCF_000151845.1 Pteropus vampyrus | reverse complement strand
TTCACACACGTCAGGTCCCTCATCCGGATGCGCAGAGCGTGGCAGCACCGCCACCCCCACCGTCATCGCCTCCACCGCCATCTCCCCAAAACTTCCTCCCCACCACCGTCCTATCGCCGCTCATTACCACCACCTGCTCGCCTCTTCTACCATTGTACCCTCGCCATCACCGCTCCCACCGTCCACGCCAGGGTCACCATCATCACCGTCACCACCGCCACCAAAAGATTAAAGAACTTTCTGACCACTGTCCCTCAAGGCCTCCTCTTAGACTGTCAATAGAATCAGTAGCGCCCTGAGAGAGCCAAACTGGGGGGTCATTTAGTCTTTAAAGGAATATTTAAAGGTATTTACAGGAGTATTGAAAGGAATTGTTCAGATCCGTATAACTCCCAATTGAGTAGAGTCTCTTCACCGCTCTATTAACCAACGAGAACATTGCTTTTCTGTATATTCCATTATACTATTTTCCAGCACCCATTCTGGAAGCTGTTTTTTTTTTTTTCTTTCTCCTGAGATTTTTTTGTTATTAACTTTGTGTTTACAATAATGTACATGACAACATTATTTAGTTTAGATCTTGATAAAATAATCTCAAAAGAGGAATATGTATGACTGTCAACAAAGACATTATGTATAGACGGACACACTCACATACGCACACACATACTCCAGAAGATGCCTAAGAAACTATATACCTTGGTCCTCTAAAACGAGGCAGGTTCTTCCATTTACCTGATGCGATGTGTTAAGGATAAGTACACAATTTTTGCCGACCTTCTTTGAGTTTTTCTATGTCTCTCCCCCTCAGCATAAGTGGACTTTTGTGCTTAGGCCTCTGCACCTAGGAGAAGCTCTCCCTGACCCCTCCGCTCAGGCTCCAGAAGGAGGCACTCCTCTGGCAAGACTGATTCTGGGGCAGTGATTGGCTCCCGTTTGTACTACGGGTTTCCTGGGAGTTAAAGGTCCAGCCCCGAGTATGGCTCTCTCCTGGCCCTTCTCTCCCAGCAGGAGAAGGGGCCCAACAGCTGTTCCAGGAGGAGGCCTGGCCAGCTCTCTGGTGTGTTTTTTCCTCAAATGTTCAGACTGAGTGGGAAGCTTCTTCCTTCTGGACCATGAGTGTGAGTGTGCCAACATTGGAAGTTTGAGTTTGAGCTTGGGAGAGAAAGGGTGGGGGTGGGATAGAAATCTCCCAAAGAGGCCTCTCTCTGAGGCTGTCTGAGAGGCAGTGATAGGATAGAATTACCTGTATTTTAGGTGTAAAGTTAAAGGTAATGTAATGTGATGTATTAAAATAAATTAAGTGCTTCACTAACATAAACTGTCAAAGTGGATAAAACTACTACCACTAATGACAACATTTATTGTGTATCGTATGAAAGACTAAAGGCTTTCTCTGTTAAAATACTTAATAATAAAAATCTTCTGAGATCAGTATTATTCCCAATTTACAGATAAGGAAATTTCAACTCAAGTGTGAAGAGGGGAAATGCAAGGTCATCTTGCTTCGGGGTGGGGTGATGGGCAAGTGGATGAGAGCCCCCCGGTCCCTCTCTGTGGTCTACTTCTCTTCAGCTCACTCTGCATTGCTCACAAACATGACCATGCAAAGGAGCAACAGCTTTGGCCTCTGGGTTTTATACTGAGGGTTCATTTCTGGTTCTGGCATGTAGATAACGTATAGGTAGGATTCTATGTATTTTCTATTCTAGAATTTACCTCGTTTCTTTTTAAAATCTAGTGTTGATATTCTATTATAAAATACCTTGGCCTCTCCACTGGTCTGTCATAAGATTCTCCTTGTTTTTAACCTTGAGAGAGCCCACAGATCATAACTCCCCTCCCCGCTCCGCCCCAGTGAAACACTTTAACCACCAAGAAACAGATTCCGGAAGGACCCTCTCTTCTGACAGAAATGGAGGCACAGAAGATAGATGCTTAGAATGCAGCTATTTCTTACTGAGCAATTTATAGACATTAGAATGTGGCTATTCCATTTACTCTCATATATTTTCTGGCTAAGATTTACTCTTAATTGTGAGACCATGAAACATAAAAAAAGCCCACGGGCAAGACAGGAACTACTCAATTTAGGCTGAGATATGATTCTGTGTTGGTTGGCTTTTTGGGTGCGAACACCAAGCCAGAGGTTGGTGGAGCCAAGTGCAGTCTGTTAATATTTCCATTCATGGACATGCAATAGAAAACCATCTCATACATTTACAGGAAAACATCGAATATAATGTCTTTGTTGAGCTTAATCAGAACCAGAGTAAAATTCCAGTCTCCAGGAATAGAAACTTACCCTAATGATTTCATTTTTAGTCCAAAACATACAGTGTTTTCTCTGCCTCCTCTGTTTGTCACTTTCTAAAACAAGAAATTACCAAGCCATGACTTTGGTTTGAGGGATGGGAGGCAAGTAATAAACACAGCAGAAATGCAAAGAGATTGAATGTCTAGGGTCCTTGGTAGATGAGCATTCAGAAGTGAATTCAATTTGTGGATTGTTGATCTTTCTTTCCCAGAACTGTGTGAATTACTCAATCAGAGTTCCATTGTCCAGGCTTCATGCTATCAGCATCGAGTACTTCATAAAACAGAAGTGAATCAAAGGCAAAGAAGAAGTCGAGTTGCCATCAGTGTATCTTTTAGGCCGACATTGTTTGCATTGTTAGCAGGTGAAATGATCTTTTCCTAGAACAGACAAGAGAATCATCTCCTTCTGATTTAACATTCTGAATTGAGTAAATGGTTAAATTTTAGGAATCATGCTGCTCTGTGTGCAGCATATTGGTGGTTTTCATTTTAAGATCCGGGGTGAAAATCTGGCAGTCTCTTTAGCCCACCGGCCTACTGCCACGAGAAACTCTCTTTAAAAGAGACAGAGTCACTGTCCTCTTTTAACTTCTCAAGAGTAGTGTGAGTGGGAAGGGGAAAATCATAAGAAGCACTTCACTGGAGAGCAATGGCCGTCACCTACAGGATGACGGTGACATTTTGGCAGACACATCAGAAGGACATACTCTGGTCATGAGTTATGTGGCTCTGCCCCATCCCCACACGGCACCATGGGGATCTGAGTAATGCTGGCACTGTGGGTAGCCCTGGCTCCAGTGCAGGATCTGCTGCTTCTAATTAGGGGCCAGCCTGGGGCTGAGCCCAGGGAGGGGAGAGAGGGAGAAGCACCTATCTCATTTCCTATCAACCTGGAACTGGATGAATGTTCGTGGCATGAATGGATGAGTCCAGAGCAGATAGAATCAGACCGACTCAACACCTGCAGGCATTGGAACGAGCTATGTGAGCTGGGATTCCGCCCTCCCCTTGGGAAACCTGATGTCATCCTCGAGGGAAACTGAAGAAGGGGAATGATGAAGAAGGAACTAGAGTAAGAAGCAATTGAGAGAAGAGGGGAGTGAGAAAAAGAACAAGAGAAGAGGGGGTGAAAGAGAGACCCAGAGGGCAAAGGAGCAATAGCAAGGTGAGGGAGAGCAGCCCAAGAAGACAGCCAGAGAGAGAAGGAAGGGGTAGAAGAAGACGGAAGTTGGGGAGACTTTGAAGGTGGCTGTGGCCTCAGCTTTAGTGAAGAGGAATAAATCCACATCACAGACTCACACTCCTCAGCCTGTGATGGGGAGATGTGATTCCTGGGTTTCCCTTGAGAAAAAGCCCAAGCAATTGAGCCATTAGCAACTTCCCCCACAGAGAACCCAGATTTCATCAAACTGGCTTCTGGGAACCTTACCAGATAATCCTGATGATGTTTCAAGTTAGCAGTCTTTTAGAATATGATTTTCGCTGGAAAAAAAAAATTCCATTTGAGCCCAAACCTAGTAATAAGATTGCCTTGGCAGAATGACACACCGATTTCATTCCGTAGGTTAGGACAAGGCTACATCCCAGGGTACACGACATCTTCGACCAAAAGTCCTTCATCGCAGAGCTGCTGTGCTGGGCGTGCCAGACTGGCGCTTAAAATAAATGAGATCCAATGACCTCACCATTATCAGATTCAGGGAAAATGCCTTGGACAAGAAATTTTAAGTGAAAAGGACAAAAGGACAACATCAAGGGAATTGGGGCTTCTCATTCATGCTTAGATCCAGCTGGACTTTGTTATAATGTAAACGCCGTTTAATCAAATCCTCTGTCATTAATAAAACGCCAAACCAAACCCAAACACAGATAAATGATGATGTACTTGGATTTTGCATTGGGCTTGCATCATTGCTTTACCAGGTGCCACCCATAAATCTGGGATGCAGGCTGCTGGAGCTGCAGAGGGTGTCTTGGGGATGATCCTCACTATTCCACTTGTGCCCCTGCCATTTCCGTTACTACTGCTCAGTCAGTCAGTGAACACACTGAGGGAGACCATGGGCTCTGCCAGACCCACAATGCTTCTCTTCCCCGCGTGTCAAGCACTAAAGGCAAGCCAGGAAGTTAGGCACCTGGAAGCTGCCCCGTAACAAAGATGACTGGATGGATTAGGGAGGTTACGAATGCAGGAACCTTTCGCAGAGAGAGGGAGGAGAGGCGCTCTCCATCGTTCCAGGAGACGCAACTGGGACGAATGGGCAGAACTAGAAGAGAAGCAGGTCTGACGTCGACATGAGGTTGCTAAGGGTACCCAGCAAAAAACGGGCTGCCTACTGAGGCAGAATTTCCCGTCATGAGCCATGTTCAATTCCGGCTGAATATCTATAACGGCCTCTCATTACAAGAGTATAAAACTTGTGTAGATTCCATTATAAGCAATTAGAACAAATACAAGGAGGAAAGGAGGGAGGAAAGAGGGAGGGGATAGGGAGGGAGAGAGGAAGGAAGGAA
>NW_011888787.1:4364837-4374274 GCF_000151845.1 Pteropus vampyrus | reverse complement strand
CTGGAGCTCAACTAAAGAAAGAGCCATCTGTTTCTGCGCTGGAGGGAAAACTAGCCGGTTGGACTTACTGAGAGGCGTTTTATTATTCTCCAAGGTGGGGCCTTCCTAAGGGGTTGTTGAGGGTAAATTTGGCTACACTTTCTAGATCTCTTATACATCGACTTTAGAACCCAGCCCTTGCATGAGGTCAGCCAGACTCCATCTGATGGGAATGTAGGGAAGAGTCCTGTGGCCAGGGAGGGGAGGGAGATGGCCTCTAGGAGAAGGTGGATGATGTGGAGAGGCCGCAGGGATCCTGGAGCGATCATGGAGGCCCCCGAGCCATCCCTGACAGTATGCCGACTCACTCAGCTGACTGTCCTCACCGAGGCTGGTACCATACATCACTGTTCATTTAGGAAGCCTAGTCTCGATAATATTATAATAAAACTAATTTTAAATACATACCTATATTAAAGATAGATATAGGGGTGGGGGGAAAAGACTGGAAGAAAATATAGCAAATGTTAGCAGTAGTTGAGTTAAAAGATTATGGGTGATTTTTGTTTTATTCTTTATACCTGTATTTTTTAAATTATCGCAATGTGCCATGAATAACTTTTATTCAGAATCATGTATTTTAAAATAATTTAACACTATTATATTTAAAACTGTAGAAATAGTCATAGATTTTATCTATTAATCCCACTTTTCAGACTTTATCCTAAGAAAATAATCCTAAAAGGGAAAAACCTCTACTCATGCCTTTTTTTTTTTTTTTTTTGCTAAATGATTTATAATTGCAAAATCAGGGGTAATTAGGTGCTTTGTGGAAAATCTTTATCAAGAACTTCTCTGTAGTCATCAAATATGAAAACTGTGAAGACAATGAAAACCAGGAGAAACACCTGTGCTGTGTAGTGTGAAATGGGGGAGAAACAGGTTAGAGATGACGACGTATGAAAGAAATCACTGCAGCCCAGGGAAATCGTACGTGCCTAGGAACCAAGCCCGGAAGTCAATAAAGAAAATGAAAACACTTGTATCGACTGTTAGAACTTTGGGTGATCTCCAACTCTCCCCCATATTCCAAATGGCTCGTAATGTTGTTATAATGCCTTTATCATGAAAATAACGTCCAAAAACCTCTCCATATGTCCTTTCCGTAAACCCTTCAGGTTTCAGGTGATACCAGATGTCCCTATGTTAGTGTCTAAGCCACCAAGTTTACTCTCTGGCTTTGGGTGGGGGGCACGCTTAAGCTGTGAGCAGCCTCTTTACTCGAGTTACAGTTTTATCACACTGAACAGAGAATGACGAATGGCTGGGATGTGTGTGGACACACTCCCCGTATTTGGCAGTTGCCCGTCATGAATGCAAAGGATTCACGAGGCTCCTCTATCTATCGTTGACATAGGTGGCTGTCTCCTCCAAAGCTCACATAAGGTTTGGATATAATGTCGGCTTCTGATGATCTGTTATAGAGAAGGAAAAAAATTGGAAACAAACCACCGAGCTGCGTGTAACGCACATTGCTTGGTTGTGTTCACCCCGGGCTCTGCGAAGCAAGAGGAGGAGGGAAACGCTAATGTTTCATACGATCCTGCCACTCGCTAGGCACACTGTACTAGAGGCCTTTCAGTGTGGTGCTCACTTACGTTTATCAGATAGACAAGGGAACTGAAACTCTGAGAGGTTAGGGAATTTGCCCTGGCCATACGGGCTAGAAAAAGGAATTATCTAGTCCCAGAGCACAGTAAGCACATACTAACAGATAACCTACGAAATGAAACAAATCGCTTCCTGTTAGTCTAGATCTGACTTTTAATTATGAGGGGTTCTTTTATCATCGATGATTATCAACCATTTGGAAACATCTGGAGACATTTTCGGTGTGGTAATGGGGTGGGACTTGCTACTGGCATCTTGTAGGTAGAGGCCACGGATGCTGGTAAACATTCTATCGTGCATGGGACTGCCTACCATAGTAAAAAATCATCTGGGCCAAAATGTTTGAGAAATCTTGCCATATCATAATAGAACCCGATGGAACTTACCCCACTAAATTCATTTCCTGTCACTTATGAAATTAAATTTTCATGGTTCTGAACAATTCTCAAATATATAAAGCATTCGAGGTGTTGTTTACTGATCATACAATGAGGAACCACTCAGCACATGTAAATCAAATAAACGTGCATAAAATCTGAATGACAATGCCAAGTCTAAATGTAAAATTTGTGAAGGGAGTTTATAGTGAAATTGCCAGCAAGAAATTAACAACTTCCCAAGTGTTACCAATTGTGGCTAACCTTAATCTGTATTAAATTCTACAATGAATAGCTAAACATTCGCTTGAGCCTCAGGACTCCCATATGTAGAATCAGAAACTTGGCTGTTCTCCGATGACTAGGTCAAATCAGTAAGTTTTAACACTTAAGCTGTGTCTATAAGCAGAGAAGAAAATAGCTTCAGTTTGCTGTGGCTTGCCTTTTTAGAGAGACGGCACACATTAATTTTGTCACTTCTATGGCATAAAGATGGCCCCTAGAAAACTAGAGCTAGTGAATTATTCAATATTTGTTTCGTTCGCCATAATTTTGTAGGCATAAGATTGTACTAGTATTTGAGAGAGACTCTTAGAAACTTTGCAAAACTAAAAAGGACTCAGGGATCATCTAACTTACTCTTTAATCCATCAACTAATATTCATTGGATGATCTATGTGTCAATTCCATAATCAGTACCATAGAGAATACTAGACAAGCATAAAGCTTGATTGCCTTTAAGCAATAAACAATATGGGGAAGAGACGAGTGCACAGGAAATATTTAGTGAATAACTGGGTTCTAAAATTGTGTCATACAGGCTGTCAGCAATGTTCAGCAGGGTTCAGGGAAGGCCGTATCACATGAAACTGTTGATATTTATTTGCATGGCCTGTAGAAGCCGATTTAATAATAAGCTAATGGATGGTCTCAATAGGAAGCAGACCTTGATCTGGGCCTTGAAGTTAAAGGAAGGTCTCAACTAGTGTTTCCCACCCCTAGGATGTCAAAACAGGTTTGGAAAAACAAGGATGCCATGGCCAAACCAAATGTATTTGGGAATCATTGAATTAGAAAGAGCTTTCTTTAGTCAGAGCTTTCCATATTCCAGTATGCATTAAGAAGCTCTAGAAGGAGTCACTGATTTGAGGTCAAACTCATTTGATAATGGAAACGTTTTTTACTGAGGATTTGGCGACATAAATTTGACTCAAGATACCAAGAAATTCACATTGAGAATAATCAGTCCAAACTATCTAAAGAACCAGTCTTCTCGAATTGACCAATGCTTTGAAAACCAGTATAATGGAGCCCATACGCTTATAATTTGGGGGTGTTTTAGGGAGAGTTAAGAGGAAGTCCTGTCCTTTTAAGCCAGGCCTGTGTAAAGGAAAGACCGGGACACTTTTTCTGCCGCCCTTAAATGGCTTTCTGAGAGGGCCTCTCTGCAGTTCTGGTTTTGAGAGTCCCGCTTTGGCATGTTGTAATGGTTTGAGCCTTGGATGCGTATTTTTTAAAAATTTGGATAAATCTCTACTTAATATTCCCAATGGGCTTGTACTTTTATTTTTCAAATGTCTTTTGCCCTGAATTACTCAATTGGAGTTGATAACTTCTCAGCAGACTGCTGGCCACAGAGCCCCAGGTGACCTGGACAGCAGCTGTTTGTAAATCCGCACTTGCTTTGATTTCGGTGGGTTTCCTTGCATCGTTTTCCTGTTATGAGGATCACTTAATGGGCACGAACCCACTAAAAAGGTAAAAACAAAAATACCTATGCTATTAAGTTTCTTTATGAAAACCTTTTCGTTTTTAACTTTAATATATGTTTCAAATGTACAGTTGTTTTTCCTTTTCTGGTTGACTTTCGAAACAAGTCTTCCAGATCCCAAAAGGGTTTTTTATTAAAAGAGAAAGCAGTTTAAAAATAATTGATGGCAAACTGGGGAGTTGGGTAACATTCTATTACCGTCAGGAGCAAATACAAGCAGACGGCGACACATTTTGTGAATTATTTCTATTTAAACATTTGAGCCTTAGGACATGGTTGAGGCAGAGCTAAATCCATTTTTTTGCAAGTAGCTTTGATTTTAAAATAAATTTTGAAATGGTTCCTAGCATACCGTGTCATATCCTATCCTAGCTTCTAATCGCGTGTTTTGTACCTGAATCCCTTCCCAAGGAGCCAGTTATAGTGCAGCCTCCCCTGTGCTGGTTGGGTCTGGGAGCACAGGTCCCGAGGATGGATGGCATTGTAGAAAGGCCCCACCTGGTCCATTACTGCAAGTAAATGGACGTGATTCCAAAGCCGAGGGACAGAGTTGTCAAGCTCCGTGGAAGTGTGACAGAATAAGACAAGCGAAAATCTTGGTGTGTCTGACTCACCAAGGTCTGTCTACACGGTGCTGTGGTGAACGTGTGGTATACGACCCCCTCCAAGACAGACCCCGTGAACCTAGTGGCTCAGGCCTAATCAGCCCCGTGGTCACATTCGCTTCTGCCGCTGTCCCCGGAGCTTGGTTCTGACTGCTCAGGCCTGGCACAATGCCGTTGCACACGGCTCTGCTGTGCCTGCGCCTTCCTGTTTTCTCCACTCCACAAAGCTCCGTTTGTGCTGCTCCTTCTTCCCAGAGTTGCCTAAGTTCTAACAAAACACTGGTACCATCTCTGAGAAAAGTTAACAGACCCTTTGGGCGCAGTGCCTCTTGCAGATGATACGAACTGGGTTTAAGCCGCATAATTCGTGGCTAATGCTGGCAGTCGTTCAATTGAATTCAACAAACACGAGATGAGCACCTGTCTTATGCAGGTGCACCATGCGGGAATTACGAGGGAACAAGACTGATCTAGGCAGGGTAATAAGAGATGTACACAAACAACTAAACCGAAACACAGAATGAAAGTATATTCTCAGCTCACTTGCTTAGCAAATATAGATTGAGCACTTAGTATATGTCAAGCACTGTTCTAGGTATGGGACTACAGTAGTGAACAGAGTAAACAAAGTTTTGTGCTCTTAGAGATCTTAAATTCTAGTGAGGATGGAGAGAAAAGACAGAGGAAATAAGCAGCAAAAAGTCAGTTGGTGATAAGTGCTGGAAAAGACAAATCGTGTTGAGGGTTTGGGATTTACAAGCTGGGACGTGCTCGTCTGATCAGGGAAGGTTTTTCAGATGTGGTGCAGTTTCCAGAGACCTGAATGAAGTAGGTGTGAGCGCTCTGCAGAACTGTGGCAGAGGAGATGGCCAGCGTAAAGGGCCTGAGGCAGAAAACAGCAACCACGCCCCTCGGGCTGGGGCAGAGTGACCGCCAGGGAGAGCGGCAGAAGATGAGATCTGAGAGGCAACCGGGGCCAGCTCTCGTGAAACTTGAGGGATGCTAGTGAGGGCTTTGTACTTTTTTCTAGCAGAGAAGGGTAGCCATGAGAAGGCGTTGAGTGGGAAAGTGACGTGACTTGATACGTATTCAGAGGAGCCCTCTGGCTGAGCCAACACAATGGGGAGCAAGAGCAGACGCAGGGAAATGGGTCGGGGGGCTCCTGTCATAATCTGGGCAAGAGGTGGTGATGATCTGGGCTAGGATGGCAATGCAGGGGAGGCGAGAGGACATCGTAAGTGGGATTTATGGAAGGAGTAGAGCGAATACAATTCCCTAACTGATCATGATGTGGAGCAGCGAGGAAGAGGAGAATCAGGGGCGACTCCAAGGTTTTAACCTTCGACTAGACGGAGGTGTGATTTACCGAGACGGAGAACCCCGAGGAAGGAGCGCGTTTCAAGGGCAGAATCGCAAGTTTAGGTTTGGACATGTTAAATCTGAGATCCTTATTGGAAATACAAGCGGAGAGTTTGAGTAGGCAGTGAATATAGAAATTTGGAGTTAAGGGGAGAGGTCAAGGGCTGTAAATATAAATCTTGGAAATACCTAGTTTTGGAGCTTGTCTGGGATAAGGAGCCTAGAAAATTAGTTCACTGAGGTGTATCATATGAATCGATTTCTGATCTCGTTCTTCTGTAGATGAAATTAAACAAGTCTTCCCTCTCTGAGGCACCCTCCCTCTGCTGTGCCTTCCCTGGAAGTTTCTAGAAGCTCCCTGAAAGCAGAGACCCTGTCTTATTTAGCTTCCTATCCCTTCCACTGCTGAGCATGCACCTGGCACATCAGAAGCCACAGCCCATTGTTGAGCTGGCTCGAGTTGGAATGCCACCTACTATATGCCAAGACTGTGCTACACGCTCGGTGATATTGGGAGTCATATAAGGCACCAGTGGGGAGTCAGAGCCATCAAACATCAACCAGTGGAGAAACTGAGAGACTGTCTGTCAGAATGAAAAGCGACCTGTAAGTGGCCAGGGCCCTAGGGTTTAGTCTTGTCTTTGTTGCTCTGTGATGTTGGGTAAGTCACCACACCTCTGGGCTCAGTGTCCTCACCTGTATGATGATCTGGACTGATTATCTCTAAGATCCCTTCCAGTCCTAATTCTTGCTTCACGAAATGAAGCACTACTTGTAGGGGTAGCTAGAAGGAGATCTAAGACCTGATGGAGCGGGGAGCACTGGATATTTGTTTCACACTCACCTAGCTCAGGTAAGTTTAGAAAAGAAGACAATTGATATCTGCTCATTTGCCTACTCTTTTTTTTTGCAGATCTTGCTGTCACCTTTTAAGGAAAATAAAAACAAATATATATACTCATTTCATTCAAATGAATATATCTATTTAATCTCTCTCTATATAACTAATTACAGCTAAGATTTAGCAAATACCTTGTATGCGCCAGGTATTGTGGAGAATACTTTAAATGAATTCTCTCACTTAAGGCTCATAATAGCTCTATGAGTACAGTTACTTGTTTTTTGCACAGAGAACTGAGGCTGTATATCCTTAGGTAAATCTCAAAAGTCAACCAACCAACAAATTCATTCTAACTTGATGTTATACCCAGATTACATAATTTTAACCTAGAAAATCTCAAAGACTGTCAATACAACTGAGATTAAACTTTTAAATCTTAGAGCAATTACAATAGTTTATTAACTAGTTAGCATCTTAAGATAATTTTTTTCTCGAAGGATATTGCATATAAATAAATATACATACATATATATATATATATATATATATATATATAAAAGATTTCCTCATAACCTCAGAATTTGTTCATGACAAGCGGAATATTATGTGGGGATTGAGTGCCCATTTAGCAACGTCTCCTGGAGTCAGCACAGGGTTGGTTATCCGTTTACTCCACCGAAATGCACGTGGTCTGAGGATGAAGAATGCTTCCCTTAAAGCATGCGCCATCCTGTTTATTATTCCAATCCCACTTACTCGGAGATAACCAATGTTAACATGTAGGGCACATTTTTCTGGCCTTGTTCAGGCTTTTGTCCTACTTTAACTATCCAGAAGTACTTTATCTTGACATGAGCCTGGCTCCTCAGAGGGTGTGACAGAGAAAGTAAGGCCTTCCTCTTGCCCCGTTGGTAAAAATGGAGTTTCACATGGCAGTGAGGGGGTGGAGTCGGGGCTCTTGTAACTTTCCGGTGCGATGTTGCTCGCGTGGAGCCACCATCTGTTTGCAGGGCGGCTCCGAGGGCCGGCCATCTGATTCCAATAAGCCTGGAGAGCAGTTCCATCCGCTAGCACATTAGCAGGCAGGCACATCTGCCGTCTCTGCACTCCAGAAGCCAACAGAAAGCTGGTCTTGTGGAGCCGTGGTCCGGCTCGACAACTGGACAGTAGCTGCTGCTGGGTCCTGTCCAGTCCCTAGAGAGGTCAGGTTTTGACCCAGAGCCTTCTGGAGCTTCGAGGCCAGGCTGGCATTGTTCTTTATCATTAGTCGTGTCGTTTCAATCAGAAATTAAAAAAAAAATCTGTGCAGTCTGGATGCAGAATTCTCAAGTCTGGAATTCCGCCCACATATAGAAAACAAGACTCACTCAAGGAAACAATGCCACTGTGTTCGTCACCCACATCCTTGGGGATCTGACCACGGAGAATAACTTGCGCTTTCTCCGAGCGCTGTTTACCTGGGACTGATGAGGAGCTGCCACCGGCTGAGCTGCCTTCAGAGGCCCCCAGCCAAGTGACCGTGGGGCAGCAAAGTAAACCCTCAGTCTCACTGTCTAACTGGAAACACAGCCCTGCCCCTGGCCGGGGTCCCGTGTTCACTGCGACATTTAGATAACTATCAGCCAAGATGGCTTATTTAACAATATTTAGACGATGAACATAAGAACACAAACAAGTTAATTATTTCATTGTTAATAAAGAAAGCATCCCTTCATCTTCAGACCACATGCATTTCGGTGGAATAAATGGATAACCCTGTGCTGACTCAAGGAGATGTTGTTAAGCAGGTGACCTTGGTCTTCACCTTGCCCTCCCCCAAAAGCTGCCCTTCCCCTTTCCATCCGCTCTCGGACCTCCCTCCTAGGGCCCATGGGGCTGTCCCAAGGTTGGGATGCAGCTGGGCCATACAGAGCCTTTGTCACATTGGCAGAAGGTGGCAGGTGTAGCTCTGTGTCAAGCGATGGTTGGTGAGCACAGCCCTGACTCATCCCCACGGCGAGGTGCCCTGCACAAGGACACAACCTGCACAGCCACCGGGGCGACTGCCCGCAGTTCCTGTACCTGTGACTGACAGGGCCCTCCGGAAATCCTTGCTGACCACAGCACATGGGCCCAGACCCCGAATTCCCGCACATTGTCAGAAGGGTTAGTAGTTACCCTTGACCTCCAAGGCAGGGTCAGGGAAGGAGCAGGGAGGGGATGTAGCTTCTCTGCAGGGCAGCTAGGGGTCATCTTCATGTCCACCTGCCTTTCCTCTGCATTACTGTGGGTGGCTCACCCTGTGCCAACCCCTTCCCCCCGCCACTGCCTTCCGTGACCTCCAGCCACCCTCTCTCCTTTGTCATCTCCTCCACATTCTGAATATATAGCACCTGCAGAGAGCAACAGCTCCAGCATCGCCACCCCCCACCACCCTAGCAGCCCACCTGCTGGCCCCTGCCCTCCCGACCATACTTCCTCCTCTGGGGAGCCTTCCTCCAGGAGCGTACCCCCCGCCCCCCCGAGTGTGCAGCTTGATAATCCGAGTAGACCAGACGTTAGAAGCTGGTAGAGCCGCCCTGGCCACTCTTGGTTTTGCTTTTAAGGGAAGCCTCCTGGAGACCCACTGTCACCCAAGCGGTAGTGCCTAGAGTGGGGGAGGGGTACTATGGGCAGATAATGTTGGGGGGCTTCACAGGACCCCCTAAATCAGTCCCTGCATATTCATGCCTGGCTCTCACTGAGAATCCTGGCATCTTCCAGCTTTCAAATATGATTCGAGGTCAAGCTGGTAAGTGGTTGAATTGCCGTAGCCCAGTGGGTGGCTTCTCCAGCCAGAACACCTAGTCTTGATT
>NW_011888787.1:4358999-4364787 GCF_000151845.1 Pteropus vampyrus | reverse complement strand
CCCCCCGAGTGTGCAGCTTGATAATCCGAGTAGACCAGACGTTAGAAGCTGGTAGAGCCGCCCTGGCCACTCTTGGTTTTGCTTTTAAGGGAAGCCTCCTGGAGACCCACTGTCACCCAAGCGGTAGTGCCTAGAGTGGGGGAGGGGTACTATGGGCAGATAATGTTGGGGGGCTTCACAGGACCCCCTAAATCAGTCCCTGCATATTCATGCCTGGCTCTCACTGAGAATCCTGGCATCTTCCAGCTTTCAAATATGATTCGAGGTCAAGCTGGTAAGTGGTTGAATTGCCGTAGCCCAGTGGGTGGCTTCTCCAGCCAGAACACCTAGTCTTGATTGGTGACAGTCACTGGCCCCCGCCCAGGAACTGGGAGATGATCAGACAGAAAGGGATAATTCTCTTGATCTAGAGTGCGCAGCTTCTGTTCCCAACCAGACCCCGTGGCTGGTCTGTTCCTCCAAGATTCTCCATCTCACCACCCTGCCTGCTACCTCGCTGGCACCCTGCGCTGCTGTCCACAGCCACGGTTTGTTCTCCCCATATTCTTTGTGCACAGCAGACATTACACACACACACACACACACACTCGTGCGCGCGCGCACACACACACACACACACACCCTGGAAAAGATACTTCCATTGAAAAACCCTGCCTCTGGGCTGTCCACCCATCCTTGCTTCCTGCCAGTTTTTGTAAGAACTCAAAAACTTACTTTTCTGTTTGGCAGATCTCTTCCGAGAACAGGGGGGTGCAAGAGCAGCAGAATCTGTTGTTTTAAAACTCGATTAAATCGTATATATTGTGAGCTCTGACCTCTACTCACCTGGTATTTCCTGAGCCTAGAAACAGGCTGGGAAAAACGACAGCGGAGGCATCTCCTAATCTCCTGCCCTCAGCTGGGCTTTCAGCCCTGCTTCTTGTGCCCTGAGCAGCCCGAGTTATATTAAGGAAGAACAATGTCAGCCTGGCAGCCTCAGCCAGGCCCTGAATTCCTGAGGGGTCACAGCCTGACTTGAGATCTGCCTGGCCGAGTGTCTCATCCAGCGCTGGGCAGGCGTAGGCGGTTGATAAATTTCATTGGATGGCAAAGGGGTGATGAAGACCGTAAGAAAGGGCTCTTTCTTACTTGCTTGCTACTAACTTGCTGGGATGTCCTGATCCCAGGAGAAGCCAGATGGCCCAGTGTCTGAAATAAACAGCCCAAAGCCCAAGTCACTTGTTGACAGTGCCTTTCTGGGAATAAGCTATTGGTAGAGTTTCTGCAGAAAGGGGACTAGGCATCTGGCTTGAAGGACAGGGTCTGTGGTGCCCGCAGCTCGGAAGCAGGTGGAATGTAGGCAGCCAGTGTCGTGTTGGTAAAAATGCGACACTGGCTGCATATGTGGGGGAGCTGGGGAGCCCTGATTTGTAGCATCTGCTGCTTTCTGAAGTTTAAGTTCTCCCACCATGGCCAATTCCAAGCTGCCACTGTGACCTCATGGAGTGCGGAGTTGGGAAGGAAAGCTGATGGTGGAGCCCGTATGAGCCAGCTCTGGCACACCACTGTCTGAACCATTTTCTGAGACGAGGAAGGAGGACTGTCCTTTATCTTTGGAGCATCTCTCCTCCTCCTGTCTACCTTGCAGATCTCAAATGAATCGTGCCTTCCTCTAGGAAGCCTTCCTAATGTGCCACCTCAAACAATATGTGGCTCTCTCACGTACGGCACTGATCAGAGTGTGTGGTTATTGATCACTGTCTTCCTGACTCGTCCGTACGCCCCATGAGGGAGGGAACTAAATACGGTTTTCGTCCACCCTTGTATCACTGGTGCCTGGCACAGCTCCTGGGACAAAGTTGGTGCTCTGTAAATAGCTGATCAAAGAAGGAAAAAAAGAGAGGAACCGAGAGCTAAGCGGGGCGTGGCTGCTAACTCCGCGATGTTGGACGGGCCCGTCATCCGCTGGCCTTCGGTTTTCTTTCCTTCTCTCCCCCCGCCCCCATCATACATATTTTTTAAAAGGACTGTGATTCCTCATGATTCTTCTAATGCTAAGATTCTGTGGGTCTTTGAGACAGAGGGCAGTACACGTCTTCATTGTTTGCAGCTGCCTGAGCAATGTATCCACTTTTTTATGCATGTGTGTGTGTGTATGTGCGTGCGTGTGCGTGTGTTGGAGGGTAGACGGGGCAGACGGCAGAAATATGGAGAAGGGGAAAAGAAACTTTCATCATGAAAGGTTTTTATTTCTTTTTCATGTCTAAGGCCACCAGGTCACAGAAGCATCCATCTGACAGCCAGCTCTGTGGTATTAGATTCAAGCCAGTGGTTCTTTTTCCAAAAGGCTAAAGGCTTCTTGGGAATTAAAATGGAAGTAAAAAAGTGCCAGTCAGCTCATAGGTTTCTTGTGGGCAGATCTAAGTCTTAACCATCATCCTTCATGCAGCTAAAGCCCAGGACGGTGCAGTGAAGCGAAAACTCAACTGCTGAATGGTTTGCTTTAAGACAGAGCTCAGCTTGGCAGTAAGAACTGGTCCTAATTAACAGTTTTGGTGGGACTGAAAGTTCTTCCACTTTTGTATGTTTGCTTAGGGGCGCATGGGAGAAACAACCTCAGAACATTTTATAAGTGTTGGTAGCTTTGAATGCAAATGAGACAACCCCACGACTTACTTCCCCCGAGTCCAAGGAAGGTGGAGGGCCCTTGTCTTTGGATTCCTTTTCTGTCCTGGTCCAGCACTTCCTGGCAGGGCCGATGGCAAAAGCTTAAGTTCTGGGCACCGTTCCCTTTTGCTGGTTGCTGAATAAATTCCTTTCAGGGACCATGGCTTTCTTGCTTTTGTGACCATCCCAGGAATGAGAGGCGAGAGCCAGGTGGGCCCACCTCCAGACCCCTGGTAAGAAAGAGAAGTTGCTGCTCCCTCTCTATGCATAGCATGAGGTTGTCTTTACGTGTGACTGAGCCACACGGAGGCAGTGAGGAGTGGGAGTGATTTTTAGCTGCCTGTTAATGCCTGTGACAGGGACGGACCCCATGGGTGGGGAGCTGTTCCAGCCTTTGTTCTAGAATAGTGCTCAGGAGCCCAGCTTGGACCTGTCTGTGTAGAGCTGACTTAAGAGTTGACAGCAGAACTAGCATGCGGAAGATACGTTGTAACAACAATAGCAAAAGTGACACTAAGTTTTTTGAGGCTTATGTACCTGGTGCTATGTGAACTGTTTTATGAGCATTATTAAATTGAATCATCACAGTAAACTTATTACCCCCAATTTACAGATGGCTTAACTGAGGCTTACCCCATGAATGAGTGGTAAATCACGGTGACACCATGACATTGAACTTCTGCCTTCCTTGTCTGGGGATTTCCTCCCAGTATTTTAAATTCTATTCCCTTTTCCTCTCATTTTACAAAGACTTCAAGTTCCAAAATATTTCTATGAGTCATTGACTGATGTCTGAAATTTTACTTTCCAAGATTTTAATAATATGAGAATAGCTGCCATTTGTTGAACAACTTATATGTGCCAAGTACCGTGCTGTTACCAATATTCTCTCATTTAACCACTACTTTATAAGGAAATGTTGTTATTATTATTCCAATTTTACAGTTCAGGAAACTGAGAAACAAGAATTTACGTAATATATTTAAAATCACACGATCAGTAGGAAAGAAGGTCCAAAGCCAGCCTTTTGCTTGTTCTTTTGTCTAGAGAGTGGTCTACTGCCTTCTGACCAACTTGGACGGCTTCTAAAAGCATTTGCCTCTGGTAAAAGCAGCACCCTGAGCCTTTATCAGCCATGCATTTCTTAGTGTGAATGACGGCTCAGAGATCCCTTTTGATGGATTAGAAGTTTGAGAGCATCAAACCTTTGCATACCAAGAAGAGGCCCCAGTGACAAATTGGCAGACAGGTTTTGTGAACGAAAAGTCGAAGTGATGTGTCAGTGGCTCTCGGAGGAAGCAGAGGAGGCATGGTCAGCTCCTGGCGCTTTATGATTTCCGAGGCTGTGTGGCAGACAACCTCATCACCTTCGCCCGGTGAGGCGCCCAGGGCCAGGTACCTATGAGACGATGTCTGCAGGAAAATCTGTATTTCTGGGGACTGAGTCAGGGCTAAATTAGACATCAGGGTAATTCACCACCTATGAATTTCATCATCATTATATCATTCTTCAGACCTTGTAAATGTTCATAATGATATTTTTGGTAGTTGGAGTAAGCTGTCTACATCTGAGGTACATTACTTTAAACCTACGTTTACAGACTAATAAAATGAGGTATTGGCCAGGTAGTCTCCTGTAGTCATCGCCTCAGAAATATCCAGGTGGCAAAATGAACCGGAGTTATGAGTAAGTGTCCCGAGGTGGCCCCAAGGGCCCAGACCCTGGCCTCACGGTGTCACCTGGAGGAGATGTGGGGATGACCAGAGCTGTGTACCTGGGACCAGGCGTCCCCTCCCACGGCGGAATCCACGATCTCCATACCCTGGGGAGCTGAGACCTTGGAAAATGGTCCATGATCTGTACACCTTCCCCCAGCCATCTCCCTCAAGAAACTGGACATCAACATCCTTACCTCGAGGTGATACCAGGGGCTGACCTGAGGTGGTGGGACTAGCCGCTCCTCACCTGGCATGTGCTACACACAGACTATACATTGTCACATGTGGCATCACAAGAATTACTTTTCTGAACGGAAGCACAAGACCAAGGTTTGAAAATGGGTCAGTGTTTTAACTCGAGACTGTCCTGGAACCATCATTTTCATAATTATCTCACACAGTACCAACTAGATACTGGTCACTATGGCTAGCGAGGACAGTCCCTGCCTGGCTGCGTGAGAGGTTCAGTTCCCACCCCCCCACTGGCCTTTCTAGAGCCCCGGAGCCAACTCGCAGCCCCCTCACCCAACTCCTGGAAAAGAGATGATGGAAGAAACTCCTTCGGGATGAGCCGACTCAGAGTCTGCGCTGGAGGTGGCTGCTCTCGCCTCCCAGGCCCCGCCCTGCCTTCCTCCTGGGCTGCGCTCCTGACCCGAACCCACTGGACCCTCGATTTCGCCTTCCGGCTCCTGCTTCTCTCCCACTCGCATCTCTTTCCTGACTCCTCTCAGGCCCCCGAGCCCTCCAGCTTCGCTCTCTATCCTACTGAATGTTAAAGTCCACAGCCGGCTCCAGGCGACGAGAGGGCCCCCAGCTCCACGCATGCCTGAGTGGAAGCCGAGCCTGCACAGCCCCGCCCCGCTTCGGGCAGGCTTAGCGGCGGAGCGGGGACGCCAGAAACTCGTGCACGGCCCGCATCGTGCCTTCTCCAAGAAGCCCTTCAGGAAATGCTGCATCCCACCGGTCTGCTCCTTTCCTGACCTTCCACAGTATCCACATCTGTGCCACACTTACCAACTATTATTCATTCAACAAACACTCATCGAGCTCCTACTATGTGATGAAGCAGTTGATGAGCACAAAAATTCCTGCCCTCATTTTTACATTTGACACGCTTGTGGAGGAGACAAGCACTAAAACAAGAAAACTAATAAAGCGAGGTGCCGTGAAATAAATTCGGGTCAGGGAATAGCGTTTACTGGTGGCAGGGTTTGGTGGGGGCGGGGATACTTATTTTAAATTAGGGTGTCATCTGAGCTAACCTAAATGATGAGCATAAGCTAACCATGTGAAGAAGATCTGTGGGTCAGAGTGTCCCAAATAGTGGAAACGGCAAGTGCGAAGGCCCTGGGGTAGCAACAAGATTGATGTGTTGAAGGCATAGCAAGATGGTCAGTGTGGCTGCCACACAGCAGGCAAGGCA
>NW_011888787.1:4348840-4358389 GCF_000151845.1 Pteropus vampyrus | reverse complement strand
GTCCAGAAGTCGTCAATCATATTTAATGCCTGGGGAGTATGAGATCACCCAGGAAGACAGTGGTATGGAAAGGCGAGGAAGCTGGACTGGACTCCAGGACACTCCTGTGTTTAGAGGTCAGGAGAAGAAGAAGCTGGCGGAGGATGAGGCCAGTGAGGTGGAGGGGAAGTTAGGAGAGCTTCGTGTCCCCAAAGCATCTTGGCCCTGTAACTCCATCCGCTCTAGACGGTCCTCAGCTAAGTCACCTCGTAGTAGGAGAGCTGCTCAGGCATTCATTTGTGTTCCAGGTCAAAGGCATTCCAAAACCAGGTTCTGAAGCACCAAATGCCTTAGTGGAAGTCATACTATTTGACCTTGATGCTAAGGAGTCAGTGCTATTAATCCCATTTTATAGCTGAGGAGACTGAAAATCAGAGCTGCAGTAACTCGCCCTCGGTCATGTGTTTACAGCCCCGCTCCTGGGCCTGGAACCCTGGAGAGTCTGCTTCCACGTTCCTGCTTTTCCTACAGTGCCCTTGGCCTCTGCCTCACAGGGGCCCCTTCAATGCCTGGCACAGGCCTTCGTTCCCACCGTGGCGGGAACCGCTCATTTCTGCCTGGGCTTATGTGAGGTGCCTTCATGGAGAGTGAGGGTCGCTCTTGCAGGGCAAATGACTGTCAAGGTCCCTCACCCACCAAGGACACAGCTGCACTGGCACTTGGAGTCTGACATCCCTTATCTGGAACTCTCACATCTTAATTCTACCACCTACAGTTAAGGTGTTTCCCCCACTGGCAACCAGATTCAGTGCAACAGCCCTATCCAGGACACAGGGGATATTATTATTCTCTTTTTACGGAGTAGGAAACAGAGGCTCAGAGGCATTCTGTAATTTGCCCAACTTACACAGCTAGGAGAAGCCTGAGCCAGGAATAAACCCTTGGTTTCCTGAATTGCAGTATTACTGTGTTAAAATTTAAAAAATCTATACCTCACTTAACTGTTATTCTTTCTTACACAACTACTTTTCCAATCCATAAAAGAATAAGCTTCAGGCAGGTTTTCTGGAATTTTCCCAAGCACAAGTATTGCCAGTCAGAATTTTGTCCCTAATCATTTAAGAAGTTGAAATAACTAGGAGGTGGACATTTAAAATTTTAAATTACTTTTTTTTTCTTAATCATAAGGTGCTTTAAAAAGAGCCTTTGAAAAATATTGGCTACTTTATTAAGCCCTCCACTTTCTGACGTGCCCCACTATTTTGTAGCAAAATTCTATACAACACTTAAAAGTCCCGCCCCCCCCCCCCAAATATTTTCTTCCATTTCCAAGACACAGAGATGCTGACACATAGCCATGAAATGTGGAGCAGGTTTTGGTATCTGACCTCCTCAAAAAGGAAAAAGGAAACGTTTCTAAGTGTTCACACTTTCTCCATCAAAGGACAGACACGACACTCTTGAACCCAGATGAAAAGAAAGGTAATTCATTTCATGCCTAGGAAACATTCCTGGTGGTGTGTCGTGTCCTGGGACAATTAATTCCATTTGTCATTGCAAGTTTCAGAAAGGAGGGAAATATGCTTTCAATTTTTTTTTTCCTTTTGGGCACAGAAAAAGTAAGTTGGCATTTGCTTTTTCCTTAAAAAACAAAACAAAACAAAATAGACAGACAAAAAAAAACCAGATGAATTTAAACAGCCTCTTGGCTACTTTGCTTGGTTCAATATAGTCCACCTGCAGGGTGAGAAGGGGCTGGGTATGATGTGACAAGTGTCTCTCTCCTGCTATAAATGTTATTTAAAACATGCAGCTGGCCTGGGGACATTAATTTTATAGGGAATAATGGCATGAGTGGTGGTGTAGAGAGAAGGACACTCAGAGAGATGAAAATTAGACTAGAGCCAAGTCCATTTTCTCCCCTTCTGCCCCTCTGCCCAGCAACCTCAAATAGAGATGTCTTAACTGCCTAGAAAGGAGCGTTAAATCTTTGGTCTGGACAGGAATTCAGCATTTGAGATGTCACTAATAATCCTCCCCGAGTCTTAGTGGTGAAGATGGGGCCCCGTGGGAGGGCATGTTACAAGCAGAGAGTTGGAATGAGCCCCAGGGCAGCATGGGAAATGCAGAGGGGAAGAGGTAAAACTTCCTCCTGAAAAGAGGCTGGCAGTTTGTCATTGCTGATCTGCCCTCAGGGGCTGCATTAGCCAGGCTCTCAAGAAAATTGGGACATGTCACCTTTGTGGCCCCAGAGGAGAATCTTGATGTGGGTCACCCTTTCAGAGCCCTCTGCCCAGGAGGGAAGGTCTGGGGTCATTGACAGATTGCGGGCCAGGTCGGAGGCTGGAGCTGGGATGAGGGTTTGGTTTCAGAAGGTGTCAGCTCCAGTGTCCACACTAGAGGCTTCAAGCTGTCTACACCAGGGGAGAAAATTAAACCCTGCGCATCGGGGCGACTTGAAGCCTCGCTCGTGAGAAAATGTTAGGCTCTCCACTCCAGACAGGGACTTCTTAAGAATTTGACAATGTCAACATTTTAATGGTATCTTAGCCCTGTTGTCCTTATAAAAATATACTGAGGGGAAAGGATGTGATTTGTGGGAACAGAAGGTCCTTCCAGAATGACCACACCCACACGAGGACCGACCAAAGCATTTATCCCGGTCACAAGGCCAGGAAAGGCAGTGATAGCCTTGTGATGGTTCTCAGTGACAGGAGGACGTCTTGTGCCCCTTGGACAACTGCTGTCATGGTCCCGTCTAGAGAACAGAGTCACAGAAAGATGGCTCCGCAAGCAGGAATTGGGAGAAGGATGGAATCGAAGCTGGGGACAAAGATAAGATGTGGTGGTGGTTGTTTCTTTGCTGGGTTTGCCAGAGAAACGAGGTTCAGCAGTCAGGGAAGTCACAGTTCCAATGAGGTCGAGGAGTCCCAAAGAAGCAATTAAAGAAAGGGGAGGGGGGGAGGAGGAGGGGAGGACAGGTGACGACAGCAGCTCTCACTTACCGAAGGCCTCCTCGGTGGCAGGCACAGTGCCAGGCACGTTGTACATCTTTGTCACTTAACCTGCACAACAGCCCTTGGAGCGGGTGGTCAGTTTGACCTTACGGATGAGGACACTGATGCTTAGAGAACTTCAGTTACCCAAGGTCATACAACTAGGAATCATGGAGCTGGCATTTCATCTCAGATTTGTCTGGCTTCAGAGCTATGTCCCTTTCTAAACCATGTCGTTGTCTATACTAGTAGCTTTTAAGCTTTTTTAACCATGACTCACAGTCAAAAAAAAAATACATTTTCCATCACGATCCAGTTTGCACATGTATATGCGTAAACATACATACAACTAAAACAGAAGTTTCATGAATACTTTCCCTTCCTACGTGCAATAGACATTATTTTTTTAAAAATTTTTTACTCTGCTTTCTTTCATGAGAGAGAGAGAGAGAGAGAGAGAGAGAGAGAGAGAGAGAGAGAGAGAGTCAGTCGTACCAGTAAATTGATTATGCATCTCCGTAAGGGGTCTCAATCCTTACTTTGAAAAACATTTCCCTCTAGTCTGTGGTAGTTGGTTAGAAATGTTTTCAACTTCCTGCTTGATCCTGTTGGATGCCGGCAGCATCTTTGCTTCCGAGGCATGCTGCTAATTGTGCACTCTGGACCATCCCTCTGGTGAGGGGCCATCATTAATCAAATATTTCAGAAATTACAAATATCTGACAAAGCCGTTTATTTGGACAAGAGTCAGTCCAGGAAACCATCCAGAAAACATAGTGGCTGATCTCAGGCACCGACTAGTAATATTTTAAGCAGTTGATGCACGCTATTGCAAAAGAAATGATTTTCTCCATTTTCAGAACTTAAAGGTCTCGTCTGTTGTGACAGGGCGATGCACAGTCACCATCTAATGGTGATGCCAAAGGAAAAGAAAGTCACGAAGGGTTGTTGGGAACCGATCAATCCACCAGCGAGAACTGTCTCTCAGTTTTGGGGGAGTACACCCAGGATCTGGAGTCAGATCGCTGTTTCAGGGGTGTGTGTATGTCTCCACCCTGGTTTGGGATTTGGGGTAGGATTTTGTTTCGACAGCTAGGGGCAATGACAGGGTTGGCTGAATCAGATTTAGGTCATGGAAAGTGAAGTCCAGATCAGGTGGCTCGGGCACGAGTCAGCCCTGACCAGCCGCGGGCTTGGTGACTTGACTCCAAGCAATGTGCGTACTAATTGAGAAAACATGTTCCTGTGATGGCCTCATGCAAAAATCCAGATTTACAAATTTTCTTCTTTTAATTCCTAAGAATTCCTTGAATATTTGCCGTGCGTGTCTATACAGCCTCCCTGGGTCCTTTTCCTTCAGACTGAGAAGAGTTGTGTTTTTCTGCTGTGGCCCAGTCAGGTTTTAAAAGGGTGAGATCCTGACAAGTGGGCACAGAGACACAGGCCTTGGGGAGAAGCTGGATGAGGGCGGGAGAGGAGAAAAGTAACCCACAGCTTCTCCTGGGGCAGAAGAAAGCAATCAAGACCAATTCCTTGAAAAGCTCTCTAAAGTCCAGTGAGGGAGCTTCCTCAAGCCTCTGCCCCTTGATTCTTAAGCCCTCTGGGCTGGCTAAACCCCCACCCACCCCAGTGTTAGGCACAGAGCCCAGGCTTACCAGGCGCTGCTACATTCCAGGCTAAGTCAGGGCTTTCCAGCATTTTCTCCACTCTCCCTCACAGCTGCCCTGTGGCACTGTGAGTCCCTTTTACATGTGAGGAAACTGAGGCTTAGAGGGATTAAGGAATTAGTCATAGAACCAGTAAGAGGCGGAAACTTCGGTCTGAAGCTACTTCCGATTTTGTGCCAAGGCTGCTTCTGTAAAATCTACCGGCCTGCGGGACGCCCCCTCCTCCAGGAAGGCCCCGCGGAGGGCCTCGCGTCTTTGAGACCTCTTCCTCCTCAGAGCTCTAGCACTTCCTCGGCTTGCTCCCTTTCTGATGCTGCTCCCATTCGCTCCAAGCGTGTTAATCTAGACGAGGAGGTAAAAAAGCCTGCTGACAGGCTTCGTTTGGTCTGCACGAATGTTCTTAAAGTGAAGGAACTGTACGTTCGAACTCGAGGTTTTGACTTTTCTTGAAAAGTTGGAAGGTCTGCCCTCACTGACCCTACAACTCTGCAAAGCAACAGATGGCCTGTCCCCTTTCGACGGGGCACACCTTCTGCGAGTTACCACAAACGCCTCCAGCCTGTGACCTTCCTTCATTCGCATCATCTGACGAGCCTCTGACGCCATTTTAATTTTGGCTCCTGAGCAAACTCCTTGGGTTGTGTCATGCTTTATATTTATAATGATTCCCCCGCAGTGCCCGGTCCCCTGGGAGCCAGTAGACCTACCGCCCCAGCGGGGACTGTCCCCACGTTAGCCATAGGTTATATGCAATTCAGCAACAGCAGCTCAGCCCTTGACCCCCGGAGTGCCCTGCTACCATAGAAAATTTGCAGCCAACTTCTTCCTTCCCTTGTAAACTTGATAAGATACAAAAAATCCTAAAGACACCAGTCGTTGTTGGAGGAGGTTTGTTACATGGGGGAAGGAACCCAAACACTCAGAAAGCTGCCAGTACAAATGGCATTCTCAAGAAACGCTTTATTTAGAGAGCATTGCATAACATTTCTGAAATAAAAGCCCGAAAAGAAGTTTGCCTCTGAAAGAAAATTACAGGCGAAAATCCACGAGTCTCCTTTTACCCGGATATTATGGGGCCAAGAAAATTCAGAAGATGAAGAGTTTGGGTTAAAATTCTATCAAAGTGAGAATGTTAATTACCGAAGGTCAAAATACAGCCATAAAAAGTGCAGAGATGGTGCTGTCTGACCTGACGGGGAAAGCGTGAAGAAAGGACCCCCTGAGATCCGACCCGCCATGGGAGATCATGAGGGACAGGGCCTGGTGTCCGTGGAGTGCCCGCTGGGTGCCGGCCTGTGCGGGTGCTCCGCCTACCCCATCTTGCCATAGGTGGCAGCCTGACGGTGGAGGTTCTGCTGTTACAGCTTTACAGAAGGGGAACCAGGTACGGGAGACGCCTTCCTGCATCTCTGCTCTCCTGGGACTCATCTCTCTCCTCTCTGCTTACCTAGTTCAGCTGGCTGCTCTCCCTTCAAAGTCACAGTCCAGAGGGGGCCTGCGTCCCTTGACATTTCCCACACACCGTGGGTCTTCAACGCAAGGTCACTGACAAAGATGAGGTGGTATCCCCGTGTGCTGACCTCTGAGCCAGTCTACTCAGGTCCAAACATGGGATGATGGCATTTCATCAGACGGGGCAACCGAGACATGCTAGTCATTGTAACCATACCTCAGACCCAAGCGATGAGGGGCTGAGACAGAATCGCCCTGCACCCGCAACCTGCGCTGAGCTTTCCTGGCTCCCACCAGGTGGTCCCCCCAGGCTCACTCCGGAACAGCGTGCAGCAAGCAGACAGCTGAGATATACCGCCGACCCGGGCCACTGATGGAAGAGCCAGAAGAAACGAGAGAACCAGCCCATCTGTCCCAAACGGCAAATACTCTGCGGTGCCTGGGAAAGTGCCAGCCCTCGTGGATCGCACCGGCCCTCCACGTGGCGTGGCTTCCGAGGACGCTCGGCTCTCGCGCCTTCCGACCAGATCCTCCCATCTGCAGGGCTGTCCACCTGCAGAGGCCACCGCGGGTGGTGCCAAAACATGTCCATCTGCTTGGCCTGGTGGTGACTTTTCAGGGAAACCCTGACTGTCCGACTCTGACTAATACGACTACTAATGAAAAGATTTCCACAGTGAACGAGGTGGGCCGAACGCAGGCAATTCAAACAGCAACTGCTAGTCGCCCCTGATGGATGGCGTTATCAGACCAGCCCCAACTTTCCCGCTATACCAGCTCAGGAGTTTTCTCTCCGACTGCTTGGCGGTGAATAGCAAGTAGGTTTGTCTATAAGATCCTACAAAGATATTCATTTTGGCCCTTTGCACTATGAATACCCAAAAGGTTCTATTTTTCGTCCCCCTGTAAGACCTTGGAGCAAAGGTAAGGATAGTGTGAGCTGTTCTCTTTGAGAATCAACCCAGTGCCACAAGCACCAACCCTCCACGGTGGTACTGCCAGCCGATCTTTTTTAATCAAACGTCCCATCATCGATTCCCATTTATTCTCACAGTTGTGTTAATTTGATACCAACACGTGCCCATGTTGTATCAAGTGCTGTCAGTGCAGGGAAAGGTTCTGCTTCCTTGTTCTCTCGCTCAGGGAAGGGACCTCCTGGTCCCAGGGTGTGATCCACTTATTATGGGAGGGAAGGCTCTCCCCCAGCGCTGCGGATTCCCAGGGCAGGCAGCCTGCCTGTGTTTTTAATAACATATGGCACAGAAAGAGGCCGCCGTGCTCTAATACCACCTGTCCCTTCCCCCAGCTCTTTCTTTTTTTTTTTTTTTCATGTGGGTCATTTCTAGTCACACTCCATTGACAAAAGGCAAAGGATGATCCTGGTGGGAACATAGCACTGACGTTCCAGCCAATGGCTTCCTGGAGCTTGAAATGCTGGTTCTTCGAGGATTAAGCCCAGGGCTGGACTTCCGAAGGCCCAACTCAGTGATTAAATAGATGCCTGACATTGGGGTCTGGAAGAAAGGGCCTTACTGGAAACTTCCAAGGGATTTCTCAGCTAGGAGAAGTATTATCCTTATAATAAGTATTTAGCCATATATGGTGTTGGGGGGGTGATTTGGGGTCGTCATCATGACTTCTGGCATTTAGCAGGCGAGGTAGGGAAACTTCCTGTATTATGTAATAGGTCATACTTAACCAAGAATTGTCCCTAACTGCCACAGCCCCACTGAGAAACACTATTAATTCGATGCACTTGTCCTGTAGATTGGGACAATGTAGCTGAGAAGTTTAGTGATTTCCTCAAGGTCACAAAGCTCCTTTCCCTCTCAGAAGTCAGGAAACTACCACAGGACATTTACCCAAAATACAAGAGATCATCTTAATGTTTCAATCTGATTCCTACCGTGTCATAGTCTGAGGCCAACAGTTATAGAGACTACTCAAAAGGATGAAAAGTAACCCACAGAATAATGAAAACGTCATCAAGCATGAGAAACTCTGAACGCTGTCAGTATTCTGGCCTTAGCCAAAGTCTGTAGTTGAAGGGCTGTTCTCCTTGGATCAAATAGTGACAATCCCTGTGCACACTCCACTGGAAGGCCGGGGACCCCCAAAGCCTCGGTTTCACCGGCTACATTTCTGCCTTGGTTTCACTGCTACTTAGAGTTAGGATGCTAACTGTTTTCCCACTGTTAAGAGGCAAGGTGTCTGGGAAGGGTCTTCCATCTCCATGTATTTGCCTGATGCCACCGTATGCTATTCCGTAACACAGGTCCAGCACAGAGTTCATTTCTCAGGACGGGCTAAGCCTGAGAGTTGACGGTTTAATCAATGATTTGCAAGACCAGAGGTGCCAGTCAAAGAAAGAGAAGCCCTCTGGGAACATGGGTCATTTGCTCAGAGATGTCCAGAGACTTTAAGTGAATCCTCAGCAAGCCTGCCATTGCCTCCTGAGAGCAGAGAGACTGTTTGCCGCCAGCCAGGTCTCCAAGACTCGCCTGCTCTGGACCCCTAAGTCCCTACAGGGTCTTCCTGGGAGAAGATAAATAGCTGGGCCACTGGTCCCTAGTGTGGCACTGATGTCTGCTTGGGGGTCCGAGCCTGGCCCTTATCAATGCACAGCAGGAAAGAACAGTAGCTCTGTGTCCTTCCTAGTTTCTCTGTGGCTCCAGCGCAGCTGCCGCCGCAGCAGTAGGGCGCTACTCCACGAAGCCACTGCAGGAGTTCTCAGCAGCTTTGAAAAGCGAAGTGGTGCGGATTTTCTCATCAGTTTAATCTCAGTAATGATGAGAAGCTTCCCTCGGGCTGCAGCCCTGCCCTGCCCTGCCCTCCTCTCCCTGCTGATGTCGGCAGCTGGGCCCCCTTCCTCCCCAAGGCAGATTTCTCCATGCAAGAGAAGCGAAGTGTGAAGCTTCGCCCCCTTCTCCCTCTGGTTCTCCGGATGAGAGGTGTGGGGTGGGCCATGGGAGGAGGTGAGAACCTCGCTCCTTGGGAAAAGGCTAAGGGTACAGAAAGAGTCACCAACACTAGGACAACCGCCCTGAGTGGACCCAATGTCCTAATTCTCTAGTGGGCCCGGGGCTGCTTTAGGGGTAGGACTTGGCCGGGGGGGCGTGGCCCTCGCAGCAGGTTATACAATCCTCTGAGGTACTCCCACAGTTCTTCCAATACCCATGTCCCCATGCCCCAGAGACCCTGGTTTCCCATTCGTGGTGCCTCCTAACATTTTCCTCTTCAAGGCTGCCTGTTTTTCACCTGCACTCAAATGCTGAGGAAAGGCTGGGGGAGAGTGTAAGCAACATGTGCTGTCAGCCCTGTCGCCCTCCAGAGACCCAAGCATGAGGAACAAGTCATTCCTTCTGTGAGTCAGGGCCAGTCTCAGCCCCCAGACCACTCACTCACCTCCTCCCCTTAGCCCCCAGTTCCCTGTGACTCTCTGCCCACCGTGGAGC
>NW_011888787.1:4336029-4348790 GCF_000151845.1 Pteropus vampyrus | reverse complement strand
TGACGGTTTAATCAATGATTTGCAAGACCAGAGGTGCCAGTCAAAGAAAGAGAAGCCCTCTGGGAACATGGGTCATTTGCTCAGAGATGTCCAGAGACTTTAAGTGAATCCTCAGCAAGCCTGCCATTGCCTCCTGAGAGCAGAGAGACTGTTTGCCGCCAGCCAGGTCTCCAAGACTCGCCTGCTCTGGACCCCTAAGTCCCTACAGGGTCTTCCTGGGAGAAGATAAATAGCTGGGCCACTGGTCCCTAGTGTGGCACTGATGTCTGCTTGGGGGTCCGAGCCTGGCCCTTATCAATGCACAGCAGGAAAGAACAGTAGCTCTGTGTCCTTCCTAGTTTCTCTGTGGCTCCAGCGCAGCTGCCGCCGCAGCAGTAGGGCGCTACTCCACGAAGCCACTGCAGGAGTTCTCAGCAGCTTTGAAAAGCGAAGTGGTGCGGATTTTCTCATCAGTTTAATCTCAGTAATGATGAGAAGCTTCCCTCGGGCTGCAGCCCTGCCCTGCCCTGCCCTCCTCTCCCTGCTGATGTCGGCAGCTGGGCCCCCTTCCTCCCCAAGGCAGATTTCTCCATGCAAGAGAAGCGAAGTGTGAAGCTTCGCCCCCTTCTCCCTCTGGTTCTCCGGATGAGAGGTGTGGGGTGGGCCATGGGAGGAGGTGAGAACCTCGCTCCTTGGGAAAAGGCTAAGGGTACAGAAAGAGTCACCAACACTAGGACAACCGCCCTGAGTGGACCCAATGTCCTAATTCTCTAGTGGGCCCGGGGCTGCTTTAGGGGTAGGACTTGGCCGGGGGGGCGTGGCCCTCGCAGCAGGTTATACAATCCTCTGAGGTACTCCCACAGTTCTTCCAATACCCATGTCCCCATGCCCCAGAGACCCTGGTTTCCCATTCGTGGTGCCTCCTAACATTTTCCTCTTCAAGGCTGCCTGTTTTTCACCTGCACTCAAATGCTGAGGAAAGGCTGGGGGAGAGTGTAAGCAACATGTGCTGTCAGCCCTGTCGCCCTCCAGAGACCCAAGCATGAGGAACAAGTCATTCCTTCTGTGAGTCAGGGCCAGTCTCAGCCCCCAGACCACTCACTCACCTCCTCCCCTTAGCCCCCAGTTCCCTGTGACTCTCTGCCCACCGTGGAGCGACATTTGGGTCGCCCCAGCTGACTGACTTAGAGACCCATGCAGATCTAATACAGACTTTCTAGATTCTCCTCTGTGGCTCTGCAGAGGGAGGAAGTTTCAGACATTGGGGAGGAAAGATTTCCCTCCTGCAGACTCAACTGACAGCTTCAAGAGTTTGAAGACACCCTGGAGGGAAGTTACTGGTAGGCTCTCCACCACCTTTTCTGAATTTGCCGATCGCAGCTGGCGGAGCACGTGGGGGAGGAGGGGCTGGCATTGGCAGTGGGTACGCCCAGAGGATGGAGCCAGGACAATTAATCAAGTGCCTTTTCTCCAGGATTTCCTCTGGCTTCAGATGACAGCCAGGGCAGAGACACCCAGGAGAGCACTATTTTGGTTTCCAGCTGGGAACGTGCACCAAGTTTTCCTTAATACCCACAGCACCCAAAAGGCTTTGCTGTAATACAGTTTAATGCATGAAACACCCATAAATTATCCTTCAAACTGTTACAACTTCCAACCTGGAACAACTTGGAAAAACCAGCCTAGCAAGCAGGCTTTTTTAATCTCTCGAGTCACTAGAGAAGAGAAAGTTCAAGCAGAAAACACCTTCCATGAGGATTTCAGAGTTGTTTTTTTTTTTTTTTTTTTTTGGAAAGAATAAATGTAATCAAACAGAGCTAAGCCTCTTGTTTATGTTGGCTCATAGATGTCGCTCCCTGACCCTTGGGTCCTGTCTTTGCTGCCTGGATCCAGGGCGCTGCCCGCGCCACCCCTTCATGCCAGCTTCTCCCACACCTGGCAGCAGACAGCTGGAGGTGAGGCGTGTGACCCAAGTAGCCGGCTGAGCCTTGGCGACTTCGGTCCGGCGCGGGCTCCGTGGAGGTCCCTTGGCGCGCGGGCTTCCTCCATCAAGCCGGAGGAGTCCTCACTCTGGACTCCCAGCCCTCCAGCAACGAGAAGGATATCGAAGACCCTTGCCCCGATCCCAGCACCAGGTCCAGCGCGCCCTGCCCCGCTGGTCCCCTCACCTGGGGGCAGCGCAGCACTTCCCGGACTCGGCGCACGGCCCAGCCCCGCGCGCGGCGCCTTCGCCCTCCGCGGCGCAGACCTCCGCTCCGCCGGCCCCTGCGCGGTCGCCGCCGGCGCATCCCTCTCTCTGCGCGCGTTCTCTCTCCCTCCATCGCGCGCTGTCCCTCGAGTTAGTTGTCCCTGGCACCGCGTGCGGCTGCTGCAGGCGCCAGGGTGGCCTCCCAGACTTCGGGCCGTCGGAAGACCGGGAACTGGACGACCGGAGCGCGCGCGGCTTCCCCGGACTCGCCCGCCCGCCGAGGCTCCTGCGCTCCTGCACCCTCTCGGGACACATCTCTCCCCGCCGCGGCTCAGCCCGCGGGAGCCTCGGGAGGGCCGCGAGATCTGACCAGGCCGGGATCCATGCACTCCCTCCCGAGAGCTCAGCCCCGCCGGCCCGCGCCCCTGTCCGCCCTGCGCCCCTCTCGGGGCTCGGCTCCGGGCTCCGGACTCACCCAGCGCTGCGCTCCCCTCCGGCTCCCGGCGCTCTCTGGCGCGCAGGAGCTCGGAGAGGCTTTACCACAGCTTCTGAAATTCTTAGCCCCTCCTCCCGGACTCCTCCTCACTCCAAATCCGTCCGGCACTACATCGCTCCGCAGCCCCGCACCTGCTCATGCTGGGCGCGGGCACAGGGCGCTGGGGGCTTCAAGGAGCTAGGGATCAATCGCTCCCAGGAGGGCTGGCTCGACCCAGGCAGGGAAAGGGTCAAAGCCCCAGGCGGAGGTCAAAAAGAACCACGGGGGTCGGAGGGGCTGCGCGCGCCGAGCACAGGCGGGGATTTTCTGGGGCACCAGGCGGGGGTGCTGGCCCTGGGCCACCAATGGGCCATCAGTCTGCAGGTGGGCGGTTCGCGGGTAGCTCCAGCATCTTCTGGCCCTTCCCCAGCCCATGCTTGCCCCCAGCACCTGGGGGTCTGCCTGGCGTTAACCTTCCGTACCTTAGGCTTGGCAGCTGCTCACAGTCTAGCGAGAAAAGCCAAGGGAGCTTTTTGCTTGGGACGCCTGGCATCACCCCGGGAAAAGCGAGCACCCAAGGGAACTCCAGAAGATGCAGGCCCCGGCGCTCCTCCGACGCGAGGGCGGGCGGCGGCTCTGAGACCCAGAACCAGCTAGAAGGCCCCTGAGCATTGGCGAGTCCAGCTCGGGGTCAAGGGACCGAGGAGTTAGGCATCAGGACCTACCTAGTCTCAGGGCCTTAACTTCAGTTGAGGAAGTTTCCTGGGGGCTCCCTGAACCCGCTGAAATTGTAGGCCAATTTGTACATCTGCGTGCAGTGTGTGCATTTTTCTGGATAGAGGGTCCCCAACTTCCATCAGCTTTGCAAGGGGGCTGTGACTCTAAACTGACCCACCCAGCTGGCCTTCTAAGCCACTCTCCGGCCTGCTCAAATTCCTCTTAACTCCACCGTGCAGACTTTAAGCGAGGAGGGAGCTCCTGGCTGGCCTTGCAACATTTCTTGGGTTCCATGGACTCAGAGCCTGACAGGGGAGCTGGCCCCGCCGGCAGCCTGCCCTTTCCCACTCCAGCCCCACACTAGTGAGTCTGAAATATCCCTTAAGTCAGATTCTTCAACAAATGTGCATCGTGAATTGTAATAATGTTTTTGGGGGTGGTTCATAGGTCTTTCAAAATTCACACCCTACTTTCTCTGGGGTTGAAATCAGTCACATGTGTATATTTTTTTCCTGAGCACACCATATGCTGAGCCCCCACCCTGTGCCTGTTGCCACAGGGAGGAAGGGATATGAGGAAAGACCAGGAGAGGGAGAGGCACCAAGTTTCTTTGTTGGGGAAGCCATGCCGGCATAATTCAAGCAAACAGGGGTTCCCGTTGTTAAGTGCCAGGGTGGCCCTTTATCCCCTACTGGAGGCCCTTCCTAGACTCTTTCAGTTCCTTTGACACAGATTGGTCTGCGGGCTCCACTTCTTTCTATTTTCACCTTTGCCCCACACCTAAGTTCACCCAATTTATGCATGTTCTCAGAAGGATGAGTGGGAAGAAATTTTCCGAATTGGAAGTCAGCTTTAGCTTTGGCACAGGCTTGTTTTTTCCCAGCAAAGGCTCACCCCTTTCTGAGTTGTCCAGTACAGACTGGTGGAGGCACAGACTTTGGAGGTGAATGCTAGTGACGGGGGGACACCATAAATGACCCTTTCTGCAGAAGTAGCATCAGATCCATTAGGAAATTTATCATCGTCAATTTGTTTAATTCCAGACAATAGGGCAAATTCATTAATCGATCACGTCGTGTATGAACTTGTTTGAAAGCACCAGCCCTAAGTTTTATGTAATAGCTGCCCGAGAATTTAGGGATGAAGTTGAATTTTAGAATAACTGGAAATTTGGTTGTTGAATGCAGAGCCTCTGCATGTGTCCTTGTGGCGTCTCCCAGAAGGACGAAAGGATTTGGGGCACTTACGATTTTTTTGTTTTTGTTTTTGTTTTCATGTGGTGTGTAAGAGGGAAATATAAAAATGATGTAGGCAGAATATAAGCCTAGATGCCTCCTACCCGATTCATGATCATATTCTGATGTCACATGTTGGTTTAATAAGAGCTCCTTTTCATCCCTGACTAGCTATTTCTGTCCTTGAACTTTAAGGACCTTGAATAAATAAAACCATGTAAGCAACAAACAAACAAATATCTCTAAGATTAATTGTGAGAGCTTACTACGTGCCAGGCACTGAGGGATGGCTGAGGTACCTATTCTCAGAGAGCTTATGTTCTAGTGGGGACTGGATCGTTAGGCCTCGGCCAAATTTATCACAGTCTCCTCAGATCCTAGCACAGGGCCTGGCACACAGTAGGTGCTCAGTAAATACTTGTTGACTCCAACAATGATCAGAGCCATTCATGGCCGTCAGATAACCCATCCACACTGGATTGGTTTCCTGTGGGTTCCAGATCAGACTGGCCTTGGTACAGAGACCATAGCCAGGTATCTCTTCTCTTGCCTCTTCCACTTTTGTGGGGGACCCAAATGGAAATGTCCTCCTGGATCTTTGAAGGAAGGACCTTAAGGTCTGGACCAGCTACATTTATAGGAATGAAAAACAGCTGAGAGGGCAGTAGGCACAAGGATTGGTGCAGACAAGTAGAGGATAAGAATGTTTTTCTGCACTAGATTTTCTCAAAAGAGCTTTTTATCCAGGATATCAAAATAACCAGCAGCTGATCTATTTGCTGCCTTGGAGGACAGAGTGTGGTGTGCGCAGTAATTGTTGTTATTTCTGAGGATTCAGAAGCCCGCAGCCATTGAGTGCTTTGTCAACAGCAACACTCAGCCTAGCACAAAGCTCCTGCCTCTCTCCCTTGCGTTGCTCCAGAAGGCCAAGGCAAAGTGCACATGCTATTTAAAACTCCAGGAGGCTCAGGCGCTATTTGCCAGTGCAGATCTACTGGCAATACGTGTGAAACAGAAATATTGTCCCAATTGCTGGAAGAAGTGATAGCTTCAGCTCAAAGATTTTTCCCCCCTCCTTCTTTCTAATTAGAGTGGAGAAAAACTTCAGAAGAGGAAACGTTTTATATAATGCTTAGTACGATGACACGCTTACAGAATCACCAAGATGATCACCGGCCACCGCAATTATGGAGGAGGACGCAAGGGCTCAGGAAGGACAGGGGCTCAGCCAAGTGCAAATGGCCAGGGTCAGCCAGAGCTCAGGCCACTTGACTTCTAGGCAAGTCTGCTTTCTCCCACGCTCTCTGAAAGAGGCTGAGAGAAGGACCCCTCAGCTCTGGCCCAAGGGGCTGGCTGGTAAATACAGGCCAGAACGCAGAGAACACTGACTGGGCTGGCAGTTGGGGGCCCCCCTTTCCTTTGGGGGGCCATCTCTGCCTACTCCTGCTCCCGTCTCTCCCTCTCTCTGCGATAGCTTCAGTTTCTCCCTCTAAACTTCCTGCGGTCTGGTTCCCATCTTCTTCCCTTCCCTGTCCCTCCCCCCCACCGAACTGATATTTTCTTCTTAAAGGTCAGCAGTTGCGATAACAACACCACCGCCAACATAATAATAGCAGCATTTCTTGACCGCTTCCCTTGTTTTGGGTTCTGGGCAAGGTATTTTAAGGGCCCTATAAATAGGTACCATTCTTTTATAAGTAAGGAAGCTAAAGCCCCTAAGAGGTAAGTCTCTTGCTCAGCGTAAGTTGAATGGCTGGGTAGAGATTTGAACCTCACCGGTGAAGGCGAAGCTCTTGCTGTGTAAACATCGTGGCTCCTCCTCCTTTCAGCCTAGTTCAGTGAACTTTGCTGGTCTTCAGCATCTTCCCCTAGGACCTCCTGCATGGGACACTTTCCTTTCAGGTTTCCGTGGCTGTGCTCCCCTGCTTTGCCATCTACCTCTCTGATTTCTCGGCGGCTCGATGTTCTTCTCCAATCCCCGTCTTCCAGGAGATCTCTCCTGCTGTACTGATTCCACTGCCAGCTTCGACTCTGATCTCATGAGCCTGCTCCTTCAGTCACTAACATTTGGAGTGTCCCTATCTGCAAAGTGCTACCTAGGTCCTTGTTTTAGACCATCCACACAGGCACCAGCAAGGACGGTGCTGCCAGCCCACCTCCCACCCTCAGAGGTTCCATCCCAAGTCCATGGTCTGACTTCAGCCTGCAGTGGCCTACGGAGCTCATTGCTAGAGCAGGGCAGGTATCTGCCTGGGCCCAGGGCAGTTCAACTGTGTTCCAGCGGGGGCACCGCAGCCCAGAAAAGCTGCCTGCTTGGAGCTAGGAAGATTTAGCTCACCCACCCCATCTATGTCCTTTAAGGTGGTGTGAGCTTAGGAGATCTGTCCTCTTTGAGGCGTAATAACTATACTTACAGTTATATCATTCATTGTATGAAATGATTAACTTCTGAGCACCTGCCGTGTGCCAGTCCTGTTCTAGGTGTTGGAAATTCCTCAAATGAGAAAAACAGCCTCTAGCCACATGCAACTTAAATTCGGGCAAGTCGCTTCACCCATTTAATAAATCTTTATCTAATGTACATCATAGGCCAGGCCCAGAAAAAAGAAAATTGTGATTTCAGTGAGCTCGGCTTGGGAAGGAGGATGAGACATCTGGAAACGGGCATTGCTGACGCGAGCGATGAGTTCCTCCGAAGCCATGCCCTCCTTACTGCACCGCGCAGACTAGTGCTGAAGCAATTCCTACAGAACCCAGGCCTGGGTCTCTCAAGTCTTTGCGTGTTCGTATGATAGAAGCCAAAAGACCGCGTGCCACTCAGGCGTGCCATGCCGGCCGGGTTGGTTTCCCCGTGACTCTGGCTCTGGTCCTTTCACGCCACTCAACCCCGGGGGCAGCCCCGTTACGTAAGCGGCAGTTTGGGACCAGCAGGGAGCTGCTGGGACCCCCTTCAGGTGCTGGAGGTGTCTTCTCAGTGCAGAAGTACGGATCGTGAGGGTGCAGGTGTGGCAGAGGTGACGCACACATCACCCCTGCAGGTACCACTTTTTTGAAAGGAGTCTTCGTTCAGGCGTGACTTCACCTTCTGCCAAACTGCGAGTCTGGCAAAAACTGCCTCCCTCTGGGGGACTTATGGGCACCCTCGGGTCTCAAAGCCCGCTCTCAGGAAATGGCCTGGGTTCCCAGATGAAACGGACTGAGAGCCGCTGGTTCTCTCAGGCGTGTCTGCATTTCAGTGGGCGACAGCAAAGCAAACGTGGAAGAACTGACTGTCGCAGTGCGTGAAGGAGCTGTCTGGGGAAATGCAGGGTCTGCGGGGTCCTGAAATCAGTTCTCATTCATTCACAGATTATACGGACAACCATGGGTTCCGCTCACTCTTGTCTGAGGGCCTTCGCATGCGTGCTTTCCTCTTCCTGTTCTGTGTCCCCTTCGTTAAGCTGACCCTACCTCATCCCTGGGGCCTCAGTGCATGTGACCTCTGGAGGCAGCCTGACTGCCCAGGTCTGGGTCAAGGTCCTCTGCGGCCCCATCATCCCCTCTGAAGGGGCCTCCACAGCACCCGCACTTGATTATAAAGGCCTGGCTGCTCGGTTGACCTCCACCCTCTCCCCAGCCATCTTCTCCCTGGGGCGACAGGGGCCATGGCATCCCCAGCACCTAATGCCATGACTGCATACAGTAGGTGCCCCATTCTTAAAGACTGCTGAGCTGCGTGTTTACATACATGCTCTTCAATTCTTTATTTGCCTTTCTGTGAGTGTAAGTAAAACATGCATAACCACAGTATTTTTTTTTTCTTAGCTTATGTCTTTGCCCGATTGAAGCAAAAAAAAACCCCAAGCTTTTGAATCAGAAAGACCTGACCTCCCGATTCCAGTTCCTTCACTTGTCAGTTAAAATGATGCCTGACTGCAGGGCGTCGGAGGGGCCCTGGTTAGTGGGGGCTCAACACAGACCTGGGTGTACCCTTCCCCCACCGCGCCGCCTCCCCTCCCACACACACACTAGCCCCCCAGAGTGCCCTGTCATGGCCTGAGTCAGATGGATTGTAGTGCTATGTGGCTGGACCTGAGGGAGGCTCAAGTAGCTGTCACAAGGTTAAGGAAAGGGGGGCTGCCGGACACTTGGGGACAGGGGGAGGCAAGGCTGCAGACCAGTCACCTTCTCCGGTCCTCCGGCTCCTCCGGGTGCTGCCCTCCCTCCCTCACTGCGGAGGCAGCAGAGCCCTTTTCCCAGGATGGAGATCCGCTTACTGACATGCTAATTTTAAAAGGTCCCCGTGTGTGCGGACATGACTTTGCTCTCCAGCGGGAGTTTAGTTCTTCCCATTCGCGTCGCATTATACAATCTCTGACAGATTAATCACAGCTATTGTTGTACTGTTTATTCTGCACAGTGTATAATTTTACTTTCAAAATGTTATTTTCATTAAGACGGAAGTGCGTCAGGGGAAGGCATTTTCCTGGTTGACGGGCTTCTCCTGCCGCTGAGCAGGTGTGTGTCCTGCTGCCTCCAATGTCAATGTCTCCGGTGAGGGACTCCGGTCTCAGTGCCAGGGAGGAAGTGAGTCCTGGGCTTTTAGGATGTGACAGGAAGACTGAGAATAACCTTGGTTGAAGCCGAGTTATATATTTTTCCAAGAAATTTTCTTCTTTGCCTGTTTTAGAAAGCAGAATGCCTTTGTGTCATGTAGCACAGAGAATGTGGTTCTGTAGGCTTAGAAGTCGGGCCTGTGACCTTCAGAGTTCCCTTACCCTAAGTTGGAGTTCAGCCGGCCTGGGCCGTACACTACCTGTGTGACCTTGGACAAGTTACTTAACCTCTCTGAGCATCAGATTCCTCGGCGGAGGAAGATCCGCATCGGGGTTGCCCGTGGAAACGTGGGGAGGTTGAAACGGGACCACGTAGGTAAGCCGCGTTGGGATGTTTCTTGGCACATGGTGAGCGCTCCGTTCGGGGGTCATCATTCGACTCCACAGACGCATCTCCGCCTGCTCAGGTCAAGCCAGGGCTGACGACAGAGGCGGAGAGGCCGACTTCGCCAGCCCGACAGTTTCGCAGAGGGCCCACCCTGGTTTGGAAAGAGTCACCACTTGGAAACCGCAGAATCCAGAAACACATTTCAGCTTCAACCATTACCCTCAAGTTCTGGACCCAGAGCCAGATACCAAGCCGGTAGGAGCAGCAAGTTCATTTTAAAAAAAAAAAAAAAAAGAAAACTATTTTGTGGCGAGGGAAAAAATGCCTGCACAAGAGGCCTGAGAAGAAACGCCTCTGTGGTGGGTGTCGCCCGACTAGACTGAGGTGGAATAAAGAGGCACTCTGCGCCCCAGGTCTTTGGGGGGGCTTCGGGTGGCCCAAAGCTGGCTTCCGCTCTGCACTTGACGTGTGTCTTGGTGCAATTGAGTTCCAGCCCAGCCGTGTGATACGTCTGTATCATACTGTCAGACCTGGCTGGCATGACTAAGGTGACGAGGAGGCCTCTTTAGTGCCCCTGACGTGAGTCCGTGTTGTCACAGAGGCACAGCACTTGCTGAGGGACTCCATCCGTGTGATGACACCTAGGCGCCATCAGGCCCCTGACCAGAGAGTGGCAGAAATGAAGAAAAAATAACCTGCAATTCCTAGTGGGTAAAATGACCATCCCCGCTTGGAATTTTAGATTAAGTTCCGTCAGATGAAAGTTCAAGAGAGATCCCAACACTTTTGTCATGTTGGAATTTTGTCATTTCAAGTATCGAGCCCTCTGAAAGCATCTATGTGGCTTATTTCATCTCGGCATCAACCCATCTGAGTACCTACAGTACCTGGCGGAATTCGCCTTTAGTAATTGTTAAACCGAATTGAGTGAAATTATCCCAAGAAATGGGCCAATGTTAGGGATCACTTATTATAAAATCTTCGTTGTAATGAGACATGAACCCTGTTCTTTCCTGACAACTGGGATCCGTGAGGGCGGGATAAAGGGATAAGTGGGGGTAAAAATGAAGACGGCCCATATGGCATTGTCATGAATGGAATTTAGAAGGCGGTTAATGTACAAAGCAGGCCGTGCGTCCAGAAGCAGTGACCCGTGTCACATGGTCTCAGGTGTGGCTTTAGCCGTCTTTCCAAACTCCTCACACGCACGTGTGCGGGGAAAGACAGATTTGGTTTGCACTGGAAGAAAGGGAGGTGTAGCCAGGACATCAAGCACAGTATTTGGAGATCTCTCTGTGGAGGAATGAGGCACAGATTATGCCTTTTTATGGGGACATTTCTCTTCCAATGAAAGCAAAATCATTAGAAACAGTCTGTCTTAGTTAACATTTTTATAGGCTTCAATTTACTTTTTGGCACTTTTATATTATGCAAATATTCATTTAAAGTTCAGAAGGAAAAGCTAACGCGATTTTAGTTTATTCTACACATTTTTCCAATCCTGGGGCCTGGTAAACATTGCAAGCTGTCCCTTGGCTGTGGCTGCCAATGGCTGTGAAAGTTGCTATTTGGCCTCTGAGACTGTGAATCTCTTTTGCAATGTTTGCCTCTTCCGCTTATTCTTAACTCTCTTCTTAGGAGAAGAGATTCCCGTCTAAACCGCTTTGTTGCCTCTTCCCGCTCTGCCGCTCATGGGAAATTTCTGATTACTAACTACCTAAAAAGGTGGTTTGTCTTCCCCAGAAGGTCTCAGACAGAGGTCACTAAAAATGGTCAGCGTCCAAGGGTTGCAAAAGTCACAGAGGGGTTTCGGAGTTAAATGTGTCAAATAGCTGTTTCAAAAGGTACAACTGATAATAAAAATTTAATACAAAGTATAGTCAGGCGCTTTGGAAATTGGAAACATGACATAAATGCATAAAACAAATGATTCTAGTCGGTGCGCGAAGATACGTATGCTAGGATATGAAGAGGCGTGTTGGCACTGTCTGCTTTTAGCTGTGCCCGACCCATGGGGAGCAGCTCAGAGAATTCTTTGCAGGAAGAATGGCATAAAGCTGGCAGAACAGGAAAACACCAAAGACAGAGGGAAGAAGGGACTTGAATGTGCTCCATGCTTAGAAGGTGTCAAACACACACACACACACACACACACACACACACCCCGAGTCGAACTGTATTTTACTCACTTTTTAAAACATTTTTTTCTTCTCGGGTTTGGTCTTTGGCTCAGGACAAGCAAAGTCCAGGGCAATGTGATGGAAGTATTTGCAGCCTTGAAGGAACACGCCCTGGAGTCCTGCTCAGGACTGGTCCATACAAAATAGTGAAGGAGGCAAAGCTCCTCCTTTACACGGCTTCTCCTCACCTCCCTGCATCCCCTCCATGGCCCATGCACAGCCAGGAGCCCCTGCCAGGTAGACAAGAGGCAGAGAAAAGCAGTGTACGTGGAGGCAGGAGTCCTTCCCCTTGGACCTCAGCTCGACTCTCTTTTTCTACATGACCTGAGATTACTTACCCCTCTGGGCCTCGGTTTCTTCAAATGAAGCCAGAGGCTTGGCCTAGATGATTTCAAGGGTAGCTATGAATTGCAAGTTGCTAAAATAAATCAATCCATATTAAACAGCCTCTCCAGTGGGCATTTCCATTTTGAAATAAGCTGCCTGAAAAGGGCAATGCTTCTTTAAGAGGAATGACTCTTCAATGGTGAAATTTCAGGCATTCTAAAATGTTCTGTTAAAATAAAAAACAGAGTTCTTTTTTTCAAGTGTGTGTGTGTGTGTGTGTGTGTGTGTGTGTGTATCGCATAGAGGGGCTGGTCTGAGGGTTGAGAGCTTTTTCATCCTTCTAGTTGCCCACACGAAAAGCCTTGGGGTCATCCTTGATGCTTTTTCTATCCAATATTCAATTCATTAGAAAATCCTAGTGGTTCCACTTCACGTGTCTACAATCTGATCACTGTTCATTATCCCCAGTATTACCAATGATCAAAAGACCATCACCTCATCTCTCACCTAGATGAGAGCAATATTCTTAACTGCTTTCTCTGCTTCCAGCTTTGTCTCTCTTTTGTCCATGCTGGATTCCGGCTGCTGCCAGAATGATCCTGCCAAAAGCCCCCTTTCCCGAACCCTCTCTTGGAATCTGTATCAGTCAGTTTGGGCTAGGTTATGCCGAGGTAACGCACAACACCAGACTCTCCGTGGCTTAACCCAACAAAGCTTATTTCTCATTTAAAGCTTCT
>NW_011888787.1:4327793-4334734 GCF_000151845.1 Pteropus vampyrus | reverse complement strand
TCAGTCAGTTTGGGCTAGGTTATGCCGAGGTAACGCACAACACCAGACTCTCCGTGGCTTAACCCAACAAAGCTTATTTCTCATTTAAAGCTTCTGCCTAAAAGTGACCACATCATCTCTGCTCCCATTTCGTTGCCTGAGCAAGTCACGTGGCCACACATAGCTTCAAAGGGACAAGAAAGGGCGATCCTATTGGATGGCCAGAGGGGGAATATTTGACAGAAGGTATAATGGTGACCACAGCTTCCTACCTCACTCAGAAAATATCTCAGGTCCTCATCATGCCCTCCAGGGCCCTGCATGCTGTGACTTTCCAACCTCTCTGGTCTCATTCTACTTGTCCCCTCCCTCCACTCCAGCCACTTCATACTCCAGGGAGGCTCCTTGTGACCTTGTGACTTATAATAAGAAATATGTGTTTGGTCTTCTACCTGTTTCTGGCAAAGAGCTCCTAAAACCCTTGGAATTTCCTGTGAAGAGAGCAGTAAATGTGTCTTTTGTTATGTTAATGAGGTGACTTTTGGACCACACCTAGGAGGAATGACTCTTCAATGGTGAAATGGACCTAGTTGACAGAGGAGCCAACCTTGTGACTAGAGGGTGGAGCTTTCAGTCCCAACCCTCTGCCCTCTGGGGAGGGGAGAGGCGGGCTGGAGTTTGAATCGATTGTCAGTGGCCAACGATTTAATCGATCGTGTTTATATAACGAAGCCTCCATAAAGACCTAAAAAGCTGAGACTCGGAGAGCTGACTGTGGGTTGGTGAACACGTAGAGATCCAGGCCGAGCCCTGCGCTCGAAGAGGGCTCAGAAGCTCTACAGTCTTTCCCGATCCTTCGCCCTGTGCGTCTCTTCTGTCCTGCGGTTCCTGAGCTATGTGCTTTTGTAATAAACCAGTGATCCAGTAGGTAAAATGTTCTGTGAGCTCTGTGAGCTGCTAGCAAATTAATCAAACCCAAGGGAGGTGTCCTTGCAATCTGCAGTCTGTAGTTGATCGGGTCAGAAGCATAGTTGCCAACCTGGATTTGCTAGCAGCGTCCGAGGTGGGGGTGGGCGGGTGGCAGGTAGTCTTGTAGGACTGAGCCCTTAACCTATGGAATCCGTCGCTATCTCTGGGCAGATAGTGTCAGAACTGAGTGAAATTGTAGGGTGCCCAGCTGGTGACGGAGAATCGCTTGGTGGCACGGAAACCCTCTACCCGCCGTTCCCCACGTTGAAATTGGACGCGGAGCCTTCGCTCTCCCCCAGGGCTTTTGCACTGACTCCCCCAGGGCTTTTGCACTGGCTCTCGACGCCCTGCCACGCTCTTCCCCGGGCATTTGTGTGGCTCGCCTCACTTTCTTCAAGTCTTTTCTCCAGTGACCCCTCCATACTGAGAATTTTCCTGACCTCCGGAATTAAAAATACAAACAACCCTCTCCCACACACACACCCCAGAACTTTCTATCCTGCTTCCTTTTATTTTTTCTGCCGAACTTATCGCCTCCTAATATAATATGTGACTGACGTTTATTCTGTGGCAGAATGTAATTGTTGAAAGCATGGGCTCTGTATTACTTAGGTTCAAATCCATGACTCCTCCACTTCCTCGCTGGTGATCTTGGGGAGGTTACTTGACCTCTCTGTGCCTCAGTTTCCTTGTCTGGAAATTGGGGTTAATAACGGCACCTACCTCACAGAGTGGTGGTGAAGACGAAATATGTAAAGCACTTAGGACAGGGATTGGCGGTTGTCTGGTTTGCCGTCTAGGCTGTCAGCCCCACAGGGCAGTGAGTTTTATCCTTTTTCAGCCCTGGCCCCCAGAGCAGTATCTGGTAACCATAGGTACAGTATAAACATCCGTTACGTGAATGAGAGACTACTTGAATGAGTGGCGCATTGGGCAAGCTGGTCAGCATTTTCGACTCTGGCTCCTACATTATCCCCAAGGTCCCCAGGACTCAGTGTGGGGAGAGCTGCAGAGAGGCCAGCTCTGCCTGCCAGGCCAGACGACACACGCTCAGGGTCCCTGAAACACGTGCCACTTTCCTGATGATGTGTGACGGGCGGCGTGGATTCATTTGTCAGGAGGCGTCCTGCTGCACTTTGAATCTGAGTATAAAAATGGATCCCAGAGTGCAGAGGAAGCCCGAGTCTGCTCTGTGACGGCCAACACTTCATCGGCCTGTGGTCCTCAGTTGCGGCCTTGACCCTGAACTCTGCTTTCCTAGTGGTGGCCATTCCTGTTCCTCTTGCAAACTGGTCACTCGCCATTGTCATAATTTGTCTCCAGTGCAGAACTCTGAAGGCCCAGCAGCTGTCACTGGGCCAGGCACATAGTAGGTGCTCAATAAAAGTTAGTTAAATGAATAAGTCAACAGATTCAGAAGCCCACTGAGTGGAAGTCATACTATTTATATCCTCTTCAGTATGTTGGAGAGAATTTTGATTCTAAAGTGTGGGAAATTGCCAAGAGAGCTAACAGAGCCTAATTTTTTTTTTTTTCTAGTAATTGGACAAATCAATTTAACGGCACAAACTCTAAATGTCTTAATAAGGAGCATCTGGATTCCTGGACATCGTAGTGCTTTCTGGTCCAGCATCTCAGACCTGCCCAGGCGGGTCAGCTGCCTGAGGGGACACAGAAAGAAATCAGCCATTTCCTGATCTGTCCCGATCTAGGGTACACTGATCAACTGGAGCATTCTGTAGTGGAACGAGCTTAGGATTACAAAGCAAAGCATAGATAACTGAGCGTGGTCCGTTGTTTTCAATATATTACATCTGACAGTCTTTGAGGAGTGTTGCGGTGAGGGGGACTCAGAGACAGTATCAGGTACCATAATTCTCAGTTCTGGGCTTGATTCCTTTTGCCCAGGCTGATTCTGTGCGAGGCCTGTGGGGAATCTCTTTCCTGTTTGCAGCTACTCTCAACCTTCAGGCCTCAAGTGTAAAAATCGGTGGGATGGGCACATGTTCATGATTGACAGGAGATAAGGAGGGAGAATCATGAGAATTCTTTCTTTTCCACCTTGGAACCCTTGGTACGGAAAAATGATGACAGACATGTTTATTCCGATGCGGGTATCACATCTTACTTTGTGGGTACCCCTGTCCTCACCCCACCCCATGCCTGGTCTAGCCCCTATGTTGTGACTTGTTCGGGGGCTTGGCCTTTGGGATAATTGTGAAGCAGGTAAAGTTTACTTGTCCGCATACTTTAATATCCCTTTCCAACTCTTTTGCTTCTCAAAACCCTACGAGACCCAGCAAAGTGCCTCAATTTTTTTAAATGCCCGTTTTCTCATTTGTAAAATGGTATTAATGGTAGTCTGCCTGTCTGTCAAGTTGCTTAGGGATTAGATACCACCTCTCATGGAAGGCTCCGACATCGCGAAGGTCCATGTTAGTGGATTTAAACCAGCAATTCCCAGAACGATTGCCCTTGAACTTGAGGAACCCGACGTTGGGATTGCTGTGGAAAGAGCTTTAGCATCGGGAGGGCACCTGGAGGAGATGATCCCTGGGGGTGAGGCACAAGTGCCCCTCGAAAGCATATTAGGTAGAGAGGTCGCTGCTTCTTCCTGGAAAGGAGCTCCCTGCTGATTTCCTGAGAGGGTGCAGGGGATGGCGAACAGGAGTAAGCGCTTGTAAGTCCTTTGCAATCTGCACCTCTCCCGCTTTATCTTGAAAAAGAGACTCATTTACAAAGGCCAAAAATACGTCCTCTTTGCCTTTGTTGGCCTACTTTCTGATGTTTATGTCATGATCATATTCATAAGTCCTAGAGATTTTTAGATGGAAGAGATTGTTCTTAAAAGATCACCATGCATGCCCCCAGCTGAAGGAAACCTCTGAGTTCCTAGCCTAGGCAAGAGAAAATTCCTACTAAGCACAGCTTTAATTCTAGTCCTGACTCCATATCAGCTCTTACCAACAGTCCCAATCAAACTTCTAAATCAACAAATCAGAGCAGTTCACACGTGACATCTTACTTTGGCATCTGTCCTGATGGCCCCCAGTGTGGGCGCTGCCAGTGAGACCCATTTGACTTAGCTGGACTGTGTGCTAATTAGTACCATCCAGCTACCACGGGGGCCTGACCTTGGATCCAATGGAAACGCTATTGAAACAGAATTTTGTTTTTTGGCTCGGGGGGACCATTGGCTCCTGGATTCTTTCTGCTGTCAAGTCACTGAAGGGCCATCTGTTTATGGAATTTGTTGTCCAGGGAGCAACATAGTCTGGGGAAGTAAATTTAAAGTGATTTAGTTCTACAAAAAATGGACTCATAGGGACAAATATCATTGGGACAAAACTTTAAGCTGTTTTTGCAGGTACTGCTATGTGGTCTGTGGATTTTGGAATATGGGGAGTGTGTGTGTGTGTGTGTGTGTGTGTGTGTGTGTGTGTGTGTGTGTGTTTTAAGGATCCTACCAAGGCCTTGCTTAACAAGAAACTAATAGGCTACAATCCAAACTTGCAGAGAAAATAAGGGAGATTTCTCACACTGTAAGTGCATTTTGCTCCTTAGCACCCCAAATTTGAAAACGCAATCCATTGGTCTCAAATCCAGTTTATACACACTATTTCAGGAATGAATACACAGTGGAAAGTAAGGTGCACCTGTACTTATTTAAATAAAAAACATTTCTATATGATAAAACAACCCTTTGTAGGATCCCATGCACTGACTTTTGCAGCTTAAGTTACATAAGGTATAATTTTTCACATTAACAAACTCTGCGTTTTAATTTATTATTTAGGATGAAATTCTTTATGGCTTGATAATAAACTCGGTGTACACGGTTATTGAGATAAGTCAGCCTTTTATTTGCTGATGTTGATCTGCTCCCTTACTGTATCACTCTTTTCTCGTTTTAAGGCCTTGTTTTTGAGACCTGGCTTGGCCCCCACCCAGGCTCCACTAACCTGTTGGGGTGAGATGTGCTCTTTGTGTATTCGGCATCCACAGCCCCCACCCCATTCAGCCTCCTTCCAGTGGGGGCTATGCCCACAGAATCAGGGTGAAGCGTGTGGCCTAGGCCAAAGGCAATCCGCATGTCACATTCTCCGACCACAGAAATTGGTTCACGAGTAGGCACAGGGCCCCATCAGAGCCAGTGAGATGTAATGGGACTTTGCTGGGAACTCTGGGACAGATGAAGAGGTCTCCATCTAGGCTGCCCTTCCAACCTGAACCTGGGAGCCAGTTTTGTTTCCCCGACGCATAAACTTTCCTGAGAGTGACGCTGTGAGAGGATAAGGAGAAGCGAGATACTAGGAGAGAGAAACAAGACAGTAGTGACGGCTCTGAACTCCTGTAGCCAGCCATGCCTGAAGCCAAGCCTGTGTCTTTGCCAGCTCCAGCTGCTATAACAAAATACCATAGGCTGGATAGCTTAAACCACAGAGTTTTATTTCTCATGGCTTGGTTGGATTCTGTTGAGAGCTGAGAGAGAGAGAGAGAGAGAGAGAGAGAGAGAGAGAGAGAGAGAGAGATTGAGAGATAGAGAGAGAAGGAGAGCTCGCTTGCTCTCTGGTGTCTTCTTATAAGGGCACTGATTCCATCATGAGGACCCCACCCTTATCACCTCATCTAAACCTAATTAGTCCTAAAGGCCCCAGCTGCAAATTCCATCACGATGAGGACTAGAGTTTCAACATATGAATTTGAGAAGGACACAAACTTTTTGTCTATAACAACCTGCCTGTAGACTTGTAAGTTATGTGGACCTATATATTAATATATTGCTTTAAGCTGATTTAAGCTGGTTTTTTTTTTGGTCACTTGTAGCTAAGTTGTAACTTATAGAGAAATACATCTTGGAGACAGACCTATTCAAGCCCCACCCATTAAGAGTTTCCATTTGTTCCAAGATTAAAGCTATTTCTTTCTCTACTCCATTTTTCTTTCTCTCCTGCTGAGCACAGGTGTGCCCCATATTGAAACATTCTGAACCAAGTTTTAGATTCTAAGTTTCTCTCTATACCTGCTTCCTGGCTGGAAAATAATGCAACCAATTACTCTAATAGAAAATGCATGAAACGATTTAGACTAAGCCCTGTTTTTATTTTCCTCCATGTCTTCCTACATTGTGACTTCCACAATAGATCTTCATATATTTTGAGTTTCTTTGGGGCCATAAAAGGTTCCATAGAACTAGTCTCATAAATGTCATCATTTCTTGCTGATTTTTAGACTATCTGGAATAAAAAAATCTGGGCAATCAGAGAACAGTTTGATGATCTAGAATGTGGTGGTGGACAGCAATGTTTTTGCCAATATTCCAACTTTGCACGGTTGTTTGTGTGTGTTGATCAATAATTAAGCCTGTGGCAATTGCTCAGGTGGTGGGTCCCACTGCGGTGCTGGAGCATGGAAGCCATTGCCAGTCTTATTCCCAGGGTAGATGGGGAATCTGGGAGGCCTCCAACTAGGGACTTGGTGTGAGCTAAAGAGGAACTATGGCAGGTGGTGAAAAAGTTGATTTCGAAGTCAGAGAAACTTGGGTTTCGATCCCAACTTCACTGTGAAATCTTGGACAAGTCACTTAACTTCTCTGTAAATTGAGACTAGTAATATTTACCCCATAGAGCTTTTATGAGGATTTTAAAGTCTTTAAAACAGAGCCTGACAGATAAACGCTCAGTAGTTTCCTTCCTCCCTCCACCATAATACAATGGGACAAACAGTGGGCTAGGAATCAGGAGATCCTAGTTCAAGCTCTGGCTCTATTCCCAATCTCTGAGACACTGAGCGAGCTGATGTCTTCCTTTTTTTCTATTGTGGTAGAAGAAATAATATCATTACTGCTATTTTATAGATCAGAAAAATAAGATTTAGAGACTTGGACAAAACCACACACTAGTAAGTGAAATTAAGAATTACATCCATCCATTCACTCTCTCATCCATCCATCCATCCATCCATCCATCCATCCATCCATCCATCCATCCATC
>NW_011888787.1:4322493-4327743 GCF_000151845.1 Pteropus vampyrus | reverse complement strand
ATATTGAAACATTCTGAACCAAGTTTTAGATTCTAAGTTTCTCTCTATACCTGCTTCCTGGCTGGAAAATAATGCAACCAATTACTCTAATAGAAAATGCATGAAACGATTTAGACTAAGCCCTGTTTTTATTTTCCTCCATGTCTTCCTACATTGTGACTTCCACAATAGATCTTCATATATTTTGAGTTTCTTTGGGGCCATAAAAGGTTCCATAGAACTAGTCTCATAAATGTCATCATTTCTTGCTGATTTTTAGATTATCTGGAATAAAAAAATCTGGACAACCAGAGAACAGTTTGATGATCTAGAATGTGGCGGTGGACAGCAATGTTTTTGCCAATATTCCAACTTTGCACGGTTGTTTGTGTGTGTTGATCAATAATTAAGCCTGTGGCAATTGCTCAGGTGGTGGGTCCCACTGCGGTGCTGGAGCATGGAAGCCATTGCCAGTCTTGTTCCCAGGGTAGATGGGGAATCTGGGAGGCCTCCAACTAGGGACTTGGTGTGAGCTAAAGAGGAAACATGGCAGGTGGTGAAAAAGTTGATTTTGAAGTCAGAGAAACTTGGGTTTCGATCCCAACTTCACTGTGAAATCTTGGACAAGTCACTTAACTTCTCTGTAAATTGAGACTAGTAATATTTACCCCATAGAGCTTTTATGAGGATTTTAAAGTCTTTAAAACAGAGCCTGACAGATAAACGCTCAGTAGTTTCCTTCCTCCCTCCACCATAATACAATGGGACAAACAGTGGGCTAGGAATCAGGAGATCCTAGTTCAAGCTCTGGCTCTATTCCCAATCTCTGAGACACTGAGCGAGCTGATGTCTTCCTTTTTTTCTATTGTGGTAGAAGAAATAATATCATTACTGCTATTTTATAGATCAGAAAAATAAGATTTAGAGACTTGGACAAAACCACACACTAGTAAGTGAAATTAAGAATTACATCCATCCATTCACTCTCTCATCCATCCATCCATCCATCCATCCATCCATCCATCCATCCATCCATCCATCCATCCATCCCTTTGTTAAGCAAATATTTAGCTCGGTATCTACTCTGTACCACGCAGCATATTAAGTGCTTAGGTTACAATGATGAACGACATAGTCCCCGTCCTCAAGGAGCCTAATGGTCTATGGAGTCCAGTCATTTCCTTTTTGCCTGTCAGGATAATTCTGAGACCCGCAAGAGAGAAGAAACATGAAAGTGCTTTGTCAAATACGAAGCATACTAAAATGCAAAACGTTATCGTTCTCTGTTCAAGAATTTCGCCCACCCAGCGAAGCTGCCCCTTATGCTGGTTTGAAGATGAGAAAATACCCAACGTATAAGTGAAGGGGCTGAGGAAAGTTGAAAGATCTTAGTTCAAACCCTCCGGCTCTGAAAGACATCGGAGGTGCACCCAGATGTGGCCCCAGGCAAACTCTAAAGAGGTCCCCACATCTGAATCCCAGTGCCCAAAGAGACGCTATGGGTCCGGCTTCGCCTTCAGTGTCTCCTTGGGGTCTGACGGCAGCCTGCGGCCTGGGGTCTGAGTCTCACCTTGCTGCCTGACCTTCAAGTGGACACTTTCTTTGGCCCATCCGCCCATTCTTAGTTCTGGCATCTGCCTGGTTCTTGTCTCGTAGATTTCTTTGGCTTATCCTTTGCCTGGCCCTGGCACGCGGAGCCAAGGACTGACTTGCTGGCATTCTACTTGTCCTCCAAGGCAGTTTAAACATCGGGAAGGAAACCGAATTGTGAGAAAGTTGCATTTTAAAAAAGTACTTTCCATCTGGCCACTACTCATTTCATTGGCATCTGACTGACTGCCACGGGGATGCTTGTCAGTGGAGGAGGCCCTGGACTTTAGGCCGCCTGCCGTGTGTGGCAGCTCATGGACATCCGTGATGTTCCCAGTGAATATCACCACAACCATGGGGACTAGGCTTTGGGATAAGACGTGTGGCCTCTATCTGGTCAGGGTGGGGCCTCGGGGTCACTTTGGTTTTGTCGTCGAGCTCCTACCCTGCGGTATCTGAGGTGAGACATTAAATCTGTCAGGCTTTCTGTTTCCGATAAGTGGACGCCCTCAGGTCTCCCCACGCTATCCTCAACGAGGACCGTGTGCCCTCCACTTCCTCACCGAGCCCCTGTCGGCTTCTTCCTGTGATGAAGGGAGAACAGCCCACGTCTGACACCTTTGCTGCTCCCGCAGGCCGGGGAGCCAGAGCCCAAGGCCTCGCTCCTTCAGTTTGAACACGGAGCCCGAGGGAGGGCCGTGTGGCCCCTCACAGCCAGGCCAGCTGCCTCTGCATTTCCCCAGCACGTCGCACGTTGTTGCCGCCTGCAGAGCTCACCAGCTCCATCCTGCCTGCAGGCCAGCCTCCCAGGGTCTCCTCCAAGCTGGTTAAAGTCTCAGCATCCCGGACAGACCCCTGCTTGCGGTGAGACTCCTGGTGTCCCACGAAGCCCTCCGCTGGAACCTGCGCGAGCCTTTTAATATATGGCTGGGAAAGAGAAAAGTGAACGTTCCCAGTATTTTTCCCATTCCCATTCCTTCTTCTACCAAGAAGACCTTAAGTGAAGGGAGGGAGCGTCATACCAGAGGCAAATTTGCAGTGAGAATCTCTGAGTCTATTTTCGTCCAGTACCATCTGGACACAAATCAAGAATCTAATTTTTCCCACTACTTTCTCTTTTTTTCCCCCCACTTTGTACTTTAGCTGACTCTGAGAGCACAGAGTCTGAAACCAAGTCTGGACCACAGAATTCCATTAAAATATAAAGAATAAACAGAAAGAAAATGTCACAGAGTTCCATGGACGATTTCCCCACCTACGGTGCCCACGGCAGCTGGACCCCTCCTTCAAGGACCTTTGGAACACGTCAGAAGGTGCAGTGGGCGAGAATCACAGTGGCTGGCCCCCTCCTGGTGCCACTTTGCACCTCGGGCTGCGGCAGGAGTGTGCTGTGAGCCCTGGCATGGGGGATCTAAGTCCAGCCATGTGACAGGCATTAGCCAGCCTCCACTGAGCACCCGCAGCCCGCTGGTGAGATGGGCTCAGCCCTCTTGCTCACTGCGGTGAGCCTGGAAACCCTCTTAGCTGAGCAACGTTGCTGAAGTGACAGAGACCCTTGGTGAGGCCTGAAATAGCATCCATGTCCTACTCTGTCCCCTTCTCCTGCGTGGCCAGAACCCTGGGCAGCTACTCACCCTGAGATTTCAGTGCAGATTTGCTTAACATTCTAGCAGACGACAGTTTTATACCAGTGAGGTTGGGGTGGAGGGACAGGTTTTCTTTAGTCGTTGGTGCCAGACAACTGGTTTGAAGATGAAGTACCTGCAGTTCTCAGCTGGATCTTCTATGGGATACTGAACATATTGACTCAGGAGTCTGGACTCTGGGAACTTAGCTTTACACCCTGTGGGTCCTCCAGCCTTCCTCTTCTCGCTGGGTGTCTAGCTCTCCCCCCGTGCACCTGCTGGGGCGGGAGGCTGCTCGTGGCCTAACGGGGCCCATGATGTGCCCAGCCCGCTGGGCTGTCTGGAGCAGGATGCGTGCTTCTGCCAGAGTGAAGAATATGAGTGAGCTCCTCGTTGGACTGAGCCTCTTGGAAGAGGCAAAGAGCCAGTTGGATGCCTGGTGGGCCTCCGGCTGCCAGCAGGACAGATGTATCAAGTCCGGTTTATAAGTGACGTTTTCCCAGACTGCTATGTCCAAACTTCTGTCCATCCTGCTCTAACCTCTGCAGTTAGATGGATGAAAACCAGACCAGTCCAGCCTTGGGCCAGAGCTGCAGATAAGAACCCAAAGAAGAAACTCAAGAAGTGTACTTTTTCCACTAGAACAGAAAAACTGGGGACTGAAAGGCACTGGAAGGGAGTGGCCTCTAGAGAATGAGGTCTGAAGTGACAAGACAGCAAGCAAACACAGGGACACATGCTCAGGGGAGCTTTACTAGAACGCCTCATGGTGTACTGGACCTGGGACCTTCTGGATATAGAAATGACCATAAAAAGAAAGCAGACAGATTCCCATGCAGAAAAAGTGACCTCTCCTCTAAATTCCATGCTTGGAAAAATACTTATATAAAGGAAGGGGAAGAAAGTCCACACAGCAAAACCTGGTTCGTTTCGATGACTTGGCCTAAGAACGTGGTGGGGGCTGAGCCTAGAGAACATGCCCGCGTGATGCCAGGCGGGAGCTGGTTGTCTCTTCTGAGTCCCCTGGCTTTGAAAGTGCGACGATGAGATCATGAGTATAGAGTAGTCATTTCAACCAATCGTGTTGCAAGACGTGTCGAGGTATGCTGGGTCACTTCTCTAGACCTGGAGACAGCCTGGATCGGTTCTGATCTTTGGAACCAGTCAAAGTGCCCTGAAGGCCAGCTTTGATCTATACCATAAATGGCATGTTGGGGAGCAGGAGATGGCTTGTTCACAGGATAGTCATCAGTGGAGAAAGTTGTTCTAAGGAACAGATGTCGAATCAAGCAAAATTCAACAGAATGAGTTGTAGCAGCTCCTAGAAGGGAAAAGTAGTATCAGTGTGATGTTTAAACTCCAGGATTTGATATCATAGCTGCTACGCATGGTCCTAAACTTGAAGACATCTATAGATAAGAATATTGAGAAATTATGCATGCCTTATGTTTTCCTTTGTTTTTTTTTGTTTTTTTTGTTTGTTTGTTTTTTGTTTTTTTGCTTGTTCTAATTTGTTAGTTTTCTGATTTATATTTGAAGGCACTTATCAAGATTTCCAATTAGGATAAAAGAAACTTTTCCTTATAGAGCGTTGGAAGTTATTTTATTTCAAAATTTTGAAATTATTTAGAAAATTTCAAATTATTTTAAATGCATTAAAAATGTTGCAAAAATAAGAGAGAGATCCTTTCACCTAGCTCCCCCTATCGTTACTATCTTATATAACAACAATACATTGATCGAAACGAAGACTTGAACATTGCTGTGACCCCAACTACAGACTTTATCCCGCAAACGTCCTTTTTCTGGCTCAGTGTCTAATCCAGGGTCCCCCATTGCATTTAGTTATCATGACTCCTCAGTCTCCTCTAAGCTGGGCTGTTCCTAAATCTTTCCTTAACTTTTGGAACCTTAACATATTTTTTAAGAGCTTCTTATTTCGAGATAATTGTAGATTCACATGCAATTGTAAGAAAGAATACAGAGAGAGCCCTGGACATTTCGCCCGGTTTCTCTCAGTGGTAACATCTTGCATAATTATAGTCCAGAATCATGA
>NW_011888787.1:4319672-4321508 GCF_000151845.1 Pteropus vampyrus | reverse complement strand
TAAGGGTGCACTTTTCAACAGTATTTTCTGACAGGGCTTGTCAACAGCCTAGAAGGCCAAAAAAATTGTCCCCATGTAAGTAAATATAGTTGAAATTGTGCAGTGGGTGGCTCCACTCAGTCGATCAAAAAGAACAGTGGTGGCCAGTCACCTGCCTAGACTGGACCTGTTCTGATCTTCCTTTCCTCCTGTGATAATGAAGGAGGGGTCCCTTCCCTACTTGGGGACAGTCCCCTCCCCTCTACACCTGTGCCTTGGCTCCTACTTCCTCCTTCATTCTTGTGACAGGCATTAGCCAGCCTCCACTGAGAAACTTTATACTATCAGCGTTACCATCTTTTTCTGTTAAAATCAATTATCCATCATAGCTTGAACCATTGATAAACATGTTTAAATTTATATTTTAAGACTACAAAGTGAGTACGTAAAGAAGAAAGGAAATGCCCTAAAAATCCCAAGGTCCTCGAAACACCAAAGACCTTCTCATCCCCCTTACAAATGACTGGCTCAATGGCTATGTGACCCAGTTCTGACCAAAGTGATGCCAGGAGAGATTCGCTGGGAAAGCTTCTTCTTGCTCTTAAGTGAAAACCACCTAAGGGCAATCTTTTTTTTTCATAATCCTTCACCATGATGCAAACCAGGCTTAATATGAAACAACCACTGTGGACGGTGAACTAGAGAGGAGAAAAACATCTAGGCCTTCTACAATGCCAGTGCTTGTCAGGGAAAAGCAGGAGATAGTGTAGTTTCAGGCAAACCTAGTTTTTGTGCTGACTGCAAACAAGTTCTGATTTTTAGCTGGGGAAATTCAACATCACCAAGCCAAGCTAGCAACATGCTCTGTGCCCCTAGAAACCAAAACTGTGATTTTGGCCACCAAGCTAGGGAATTACACACATCCCTCTGGTAGATAGGGCTGGCTCTCTTTATACCCACACGAAAGGTTGATAAGGAGTAAAATATTTTTACGTGCAATACCAAAAGATGGAGACTCCATCAAAATGGCAAAAACTTCTTCCTTGTGAAGAATTTCTTATGCAGTATTATGATTATCTCCCATTGAGAAAAGGTGGAGTGAATATTATTTTGAGTATGTTTAGGTTTAGCATTTGGGGATGTGTTAGTTTGGGGTGCTAGGAAATTGCTGACAGCCTTGTAATGCTCTGTACAACTTGACCACACAAATTATTTAATTCTGGAGTATAAACCTCTTACGCTAGATAAAGCAATCAAGCCAGAGCTGATGAAGCCTCTGATTCCAATGTGATAGCCATGGCGGAGATGACTTCACGAGGAATAGGCATGTTTCTGGCGGACAGAGTTGGTGAGGCACGCTCGAAGATGCTGGGACCCGATCATGGCCCCGATTACCGCAGGGCTGCAGAGGGTGCGACATCCATTCTGCTTAGATAATACATCAAGACCCAGTGCCGTACCTTCTGTTCTCTCTGGAAAAGAACCTTGGCAAAGACCCACATGCATCTCAACTTCAGTCCAGTGGAGCCATTAACACCTCATTTGTCACCCATCACATCCATCCCTGAGGGGAAAGTGCCTGGACCATGATAATATCCTGTCCTGGGATCAGGGCTGAGAGAATAGGAAAATAGGCAGTTGGAGCTATTTCCTTCTTTGTCTACTGATTCAAGAAAGAGATCTCTTTTTCTTTTTATTAATGCTCTAACTTTAAAAAGTGTCTAATATGATCAGCTGGTGAATTACAGACACCGAGAAGTAGCTGTCTTTAATTTTTTTTGAATAATTTAGGAGCCACGCTCAGATTTAACATATCTTCCACCCTGAAGGATGAAATCAGCAAAAGCCAATCACATG
>NW_011888787.1:4310795-4317083 GCF_000151845.1 Pteropus vampyrus | reverse complement strand
CAAATATGTCCACTTCATTCATTTCCACTGCTCCCATCCTGATTTTCGCTTGAACAGCTTCGATAACTCTTAACTGGCTAGCCCCTACTCTAATTCATTCTCCACAAAACAATGTAAATCGGATCTTGTCCCAAGGAGTTAGAGTTAGATCCAACTCCTTGCATGCAAAATCTGGCATTTGTCAGCTTCTCTGACTGTCCACGGTTCCTGTCCCCAGTCACCCTGAGCTCCTTCCTGCTGCAGTGTCTTTTTGCATGCTCTTCTTTCATCTGGAACATTCTGCCAGTGGTGTGCTGGAAATGGCTTCTGCCGACTTGCCAGAGCCAAATGTGTACCTTTCTTCCCAGCTCTACATTTGGTGATATGTTGGTATCTGGAAATTAGCCGTGGTGTATTTACACCATAAAACTGGGGCAGAACTACAAATCAGGGCTGTTTTTCTTTTTTCTTTTTTGAGGGCCAATGAATCGGAACATCACTTTATTTCCCCCAGCTCTAGGATTTAACTTGAATGTTGCTTTTTCTGTGACAGTTTCCCAGATCACTCTGTATCCCAATCTTTTCTACCTCCTAGTCAATATCTGTCATGTCACCTTGCTAATGTCTTATTATACTTCAGCTATCAAAATTGTTCAGAATCGTTTACTTGATTATCTCTTCCATTAACATGTAAGCTTTGCGAAGGCAGGGAGAATGTCTGTTTTATTCCATGCTATATCATCAGCCCCTAGAACAGTGCCTGGCACACAGTAGGTGCTCAGTGAATACATGTTGAAATTTTAATAATTACCTCCTGCCTTGTTTACACCAATTATCTTCATATTGCTCCTGTCCCATTCCGTCTGGATTCACCCTCAACTATAGTTGATAAGCTCTGCATTTCTGTGGCATAGGCGACGATGCCATCTTGAGAAGGAATAGTTAAGGGTTGAGTAAGGAGCATGAAGAGCCTCCCTCCACAGGCAACCTTTATTACAACTTCCTATGCATGCTGTTTCCACTTGCTTACCTCCCAGCCACTAAAATCTGCCTGCTCTTGCTACATCTCAACAGAAGTTTCTTCCAACACCCAGGCCACTCTGCCGCTCTTGACACTGCCGATGAGTGCTTTCTTCTTGAAACTCTCCTGTGGTTTGTGTGACACGGTGCTTTCTTAGTCCCTCTTCTACCTCTCTGCTCATTTTTTATACATGTGAAGTAGAAACAATTTATTGCATCCCTATCTTACAGTTGAGCAAACTAAAGCCCATGAGGTTGTCGCCTGCCCAAGCTAGTGGCAGAACTTATATTCAGGCAGCTAGGTGGTAGAGCTCCAGGTTCCGATCTATAGGCAGTGTCGCTTCCCTTCTCGTCCGGTACCTTCTTCCTGAGTAATCTCACTCATGGCCTTGGCTTTTGTTTCACTCATTGCCTGATTATTCTAAAATTTATATTGTCAGGCCAACTCTTTCTCCAGACTCCCAAACCTGTGCATAAAGCCTGGTAATGTGGAAATCTACTCCACTCACCCACAGACAACTCAACTCCACATACCTTCCAAACTGCTGCTTCCATTGTACTGGATCAAATCACTCTTTCTTTATCTATCCATTAATTCAACCAGCATCTATCAAACACCTATTCCTTGCCAGGCTCCACCAGTACATATTAGTGATACGCTGAATAGAAAGGGTTAGTCTCTGCCAAGAAAGACCCCGCAATCTAATCAGGATGAAAATATTTATAAATGAGTGATTGCAATGCAACATATTAATGGCTGTTACAAGCATAAATATAGTTTGCTATGGAAACCTGAGGAAGGGCATCTAATCCACTCTTGATTGGGTGGTTAAATTGTAGGTCAAGATGTGCTATTTAGATGTAGCATAATTTGCACAAGGCATTTGACAAAGTTTCTCATTATATCTTTTTGAACAAGACAGAACTTACGCCAGAGATAGCTGGTCGAAGGATCGTGAACTGGGCATTGTCAGTTAGTGAGCTGACACAGAGCTGGGGAGGACAGCTGTCTTTAATGGCACGTTAAAGAGGTCCATACTGAGCCCCATCCGCGATGTTTTCATCGTGGCTTAAATGAAAACAGCAAAGACATGTCTGTCCACTTTTCGGTTGAAACCAAGCTTGAAGAGAGAACAAATTTGTTTTTTTTTTTTTCTTTTGACAGAATTTGCAAAAAATAACTCTGGAACAATGACTAGGAGGAAAGAAAAAAGATGGGATTGAAAAGATGGACAAATACTGGATGGAATAGATATGACTTAACTGGTTATAAAAAAAAGATATAGAGCCCTTTGAAGTACAAGTTAGTTCTTAGGCGAGAATGCCATGTAGTCGCGAACATACACAATTCACTTGTGAGATGTGTCAGAGGATAGAAGAAAGGGGAATGTGTAGGTTCCTCTGTGTCACGGGGCTGGTCAGGCCACATAAAGAGTTTTAAGAACTAAGCAAAAGAGACAAGTCGACAAATTGACGTGGGTTGGCAGGCAGTTGTCGGGATAGTGGGGAACTGCTGGAGGAAATGAGAAATTTTCATTTGGAGAAGACGAAAGAGAAGATGTAAGAATTTTCTCCTAAAGACGTCCCTGTATGTATTCTGTGTAGGTCTACAGGGCACTACAAATAGGTGGAAGTTAGAAAAACGAAAACTTTGGCTCAGTGAAAGGAGGAACTTTCTAAGACTTAGAGATGAGTCATAATGACATGGGCGAACTTTTTGAAGGGCAGAAGGTCTTATCGCTGAAAGTTACAAGCAGAGGCTAGAGAATGTCGGACGACTCCTTCATTGGGCAGTTGGGCTAAATAATATCCAAATGTCCTTCTAACTCCACACATCTTTGACTTTGGGGAGGATCTGAGATGAAGAGGGAGCGTCACAAATGTCACGGTCCATGAACAGCAAAGAACAGGCTTTGTGTACATGTACCCTGGAAGATGCATGTTCTTTGCCCAGCCATCTGAGAATACAGTTAGAGGTCACTATCAGCGGTGTTATCTTTAAATACAAAGCACATGACGTGGTTAAATGTGCACAAATACATTTCTGCCCAAGCCGTCAATCAATGAAATAAATGACTGGATTAGAATGCCCAAATATATATATTTATATGTTTAAATAAGAGGCCAGTTCAATTTCAGCTCAAGAACACTTTTATAACCCACTGTGAAAGATGGAGTGATATTTTAAAATTGTTTGATCTTTGTAAAGAGAAAAAGGAAATTAAATATACAGAGCACTATTTAAACAACATCAAGGCTATGACTCAAGAAAACAAAAGGCAGGAAATTCAAAGTCTAGGTGTGATGTGTTAACCTTCATTCCAGCTGCCATGTCCATTCATAGTGACAGCTGAATAGAAAATTGGAACGGTTTTAAAATATATTTACTTAAGAGAAAACATGGCAAAGATCTTTTGTCCTATTTATGGGAGAAAGGATTAAACGCTGACTTATCAGAGCATCTTAAAAACATTTTACGAGTTCCGAAAATATTTGCTGATTCCCATTTATCTAACCATATGTAAATCAGCTGTGCGATTCAGAGGCAGATTTTTCTAGCAATTGATTGAGTTAAGCGAATCAGTTAGAGTTCTCTCTGCTTTCTAAGGGATCATATCGAAATCTAGTATTTGTATCTAGTCCTGTTGAAAGTGCCCGTGTAGATGGAGCACAGACTGCAAGAGACAACGAAGGCTACAGGGAGCATAAAACAATAATAGCATTTTTTCTTTTTAGTACTGGTCAAAAGAGGAGAAAGTACCCAAGGCGTGGGTCCATTCACCCTCAGGACAGTGGTGTTCCCATCGTAGGGCTGACAGGGGCTGCTCATTCAGCTCCAGGCCTTGCTGTTGAGGATGGGGCCTGATCTCCCCGTCTTGCTTAGCGGAAGATGGGAAGGTGTGTTTTCGGAGGCTGTATGTGGAAAAGACACAGAAGAATATGACTACCATAAGACATAGGTGCCGAGTTGTCCAGTGCTAGGAATGGATTTGCCTTGGTCTGTCCTGAGCCTTCCTGTGATTCCTCCGGCCTCCTTAGCATGACATTCAAGGCCACTCACTATCCTTCCCAACCTTTGAGGTTCCTTTCCTGTCATTCTGCCGATCCTGTCCTACATAATTCTCACACCGAACCACTCGCACTTCTGTCTTTGCTTGTGTTGACGGTTCTGCTGCGATGTCCTACCGCTTCCATCTGACTCCAGCAGTTCATCCTCACGGCTCAGCTCAGATGTCACAAAGCCTTCTCCTCTGCCTGCCCTCCATGTGGCAGGCAGCACACTGTGTTACCGTCACTACCATTACTTGATTTCTATGTCCTCACGTGGTAAAATTTAGGCTCCTGGAGGATTAGGAGCTTGGTTTTCCATTAGATGTTTGTTTTTATCCTATTATATTTGTTTTCATATCTTCAGCGGTCGGTAGAGCGCCTGGTCCACATTAGATGTTTAAATCGATGACACTGGTAAAAGAACTGAGTTTGTTATCTTTCAGTAGCACCTAGTTATGCGTAAAACATCAATTATTATGTTAAATTGTTTTTGTTTTAAATCATTAAGTCAGGTTCCTTAACACAGTACTTTCTGGGCTCTATTTTTTTCAAGTATCAATGTGTCCACTGAAATAATGTTATATGATTTTAAAGAGAGAAACTCTCGGGAGGACTTGGGATAACTTAGTGACATTGCTGTGCCACGGGGAAGCATTCCGAGGGCAGCACCAGGCCCTAGACTCAGCAGTGCACACACAGGTGTCCACTGCTGGGGAGGACTTGCTACCTCGCTGCAGGATAAGGTCTGCAGGGAACCCTGAGGCACTGACCCCCGGAGGCTGCCTCTGCTACAAAGAGTCACCTTGCTCAAAGTCTCACCCTTCCTGGGGCAACCCTCAGCCAGTGACTGAGGCTGGAATTTAAGGCACCCAATGTGGGCCACTCTGCTGGGCAATACTGCTCCAGAGTTCCTCACCCAGGCGGCCAAGACTTAGTCGGGTCTACACTGGTTTGACTGGTCCCTCTGCCCCGTCCTGCTTCCTCTCCCTTCCTTTACAGCTATCACAGAATTTGCACCCCGATGTCTGTCTCAGCAGCTGCTTTCAGAGAAGACCTCAAGTGTCTTTCTTCAGTCGGCCAGAGGAGGGTCAATTCAGAGAACCTTAATCTAGGCTAAAATACTCTCCCATTTGTGTCTAGGGTGTCATAATCTCACAAGCTTGTATTGCAAAGGGTCAGGTCAGGATAAAAAAATATTGGCTGGCATTGCATCATTGTGCAACACAATCAGGTGTAAGCGTGAAAACAGCATTCTACGCAGATTGCAAGGGAAGCCCATAACTTAGAGCCCAGACTTGGGGATGCGCCAGACCTGCTGACTGGTGAAGTGACTTTGGACATGTTACTTAAACTCTCTGTGTCTCAGTTTCCTTGTGCGCAAAAAAAAAGGGGGGAAGCAATAATATTTACCCCAAATGGTTATTCCGAAGCTTGAGTGGGATAAGGCTTCAAAAGGGCTCATCACAATGCCTGGCACAGTGTAAAAGCTCCACAAAGGGTCACTGTAGCCACTGCCACCACAATGCCAACTGTTCTGCCCCTCTAATCATAAGGACCGTGATGGCCGTAGTTGCCTTGTGGAACAATTTAGTTGTACATGGTCACAAATATAGGACAGTCCCATCATTCCCCAAAGTTAAAAAGCTGACTTTTTAAAAGGTTGGAGCTTAAGAAGAACTGACTGATAACAAAGGTGAACAGGGAATGGAAAATACGGTTGTTAGTTTCATAGACTTTTCTCTGTTATTCGTCCATGTTTTTTCTTTCTTTTTTCTTTTTTAATTTTTATTTTTTAATAGTTGACGGTCAATATTATTTTATATTAGTTTCAGGTGTACAGCATAGTGATTAGACATTTTTATACTTTATGAAGTAATCCCTCTGATTAGTCCAGTACCTACCTGGCACTATACATAGTTATCACGATATTATTGACTACATTCCCTGAGCTGTCCTTCACATCCCTGTGACTCTTTTATAACTACCAATTTGTACCTTGTAATCCCTTCACCTTTTTCACCCAGACCCCAGCTCCCCTCCCATTTGGCAATCACCAGTTTGTTCTCTTATCTATTAGCCTCTTTTCATTTTGTTTGTTTGTTTATTTTTTTCCCTTAGAGTCTACATAAAGGTGAAATCATATGATGTTTGTCTTTCTCCGTTGACTTTTTCACTTAGTATAATACCCTCTAGGTCTATCCATGTTGTTGCAAATGGTAAGATTTCATTTTTTATGGC
>NW_011888787.1:4296756-4310160 GCF_000151845.1 Pteropus vampyrus | reverse complement strand
GATTTTTTAAAAGGTTGGAGCTTAAGAAGAACTGACTGATAACAAAGGTGAACAGGGAATGGAAAATACAGTTGTTAGTTTCATAGACTTTTCTCTGTTATTCGTCCATGTTTTTTCTTTCTTTTTTCTTTTTTAATTTTTATTTTTTAATAGTTGACAGTCAATATTATTTTATATTAGTTTCAGGTGTACAGCATAGTGATTAGACATTTTTATACTTTATGAAGTAATCCCTCTGATTAGTCCAGTACCCACCTGGCACTATACATAGTTATCACGATATTATTGACTACATTCCCTGTGCTGTCCTTCACATCCCTGTGACTCTTTTATAACTACCAATTTGTACCTTGTAACCCCTTCACCTTTTTCCCCCAGACCCCAGCCCCCCTCCCATCTGGCAATCACCAGTTTGTTCTCTTATCTATAAGTCCCTTTTCATTTTGTTTGTTTGTTTATTTTTTTCCCTTAGAGTCTACATATAGGTGAAATCATACGATGTTTGTCTTTCTCCGTTGACTTTTTCACTTAGTATAATACCCTCTAGGTCTATCCATGTTGTTGCAAATGGTAAGATTTCATTTTTTATGGCTGAGTAGTATTCCATTGTATGTACAACCTCTTCTGTATCCATTCATCTATTGATGGGCTCTTAGGTTCCATTTCTTGGCTATTGTAAATAGTGCTGCACTATTTGTCCAAGAGTTGGTCAGAGCTCTAGGAACCTGTGGGAAACACTCCAGATATTAGTTTAGTGAGATTTCCTAAGAGAGATAACTCAGATTTAAAGTTAAAATGTTCTGTTATGATTATGCAAAAACCTGGAGCAATACTTATTCAAAATAACTGAACTCATCGACATGGAGATAGTTCCAGTCAAGAAAGGATATTAAAATACCTCCTCTTGCCAAATACAACACACAGCACGAATCCAGATTCGCTCTGCTAACGCGCTGAAAACCAGCAGGGCGGGCAGACAGACAAATAGCGATGCACATGGTGTGTAGCAGAGGTGGTTTTGGACAGCTCAGACATTCTGCATCCCAGCCAAATGGTAGAGAGTTACAGGATGTTTTTGCCTCTTGTCGGCAGAGGTGGGGCTGCCTGTCCTTTCAGAGCGTGGGCCATGGACCTTCCTGACTGCTCTGAGCACATGTCCTCTGAGAGCTGTTCCTGCCTCACCACGTTTCCTTGGACCTCAGAATAGCCAACTCGTCCAGAGCCATATCCAAGTTGCTCTGGCCCCCATTCATGGAACGTTCCTCTCCACCAGCCCCACCCAAATCAATCTGTAGTTGGACCATCTATAGCGATGCCGGGAGAGGCAGTGGCAGCCACTCTCCCTCCTCTGCGTGGAGGGTTAAAAGTTGCTGGGAGAGGACTCATGGGAGTTTAGAAGAATGATGAGAGCCATCATTGACTGGGTTCTAATCCGCCAGGCACTTGGTATCCCTAAATTATTTAATCCTTCCAATAATCTTGTAGGATAAGTATTATTAGCTCCATTTTGCAGATGAGGAAACAGGTTTGGAGAGGTTAAACAGCCCACCAGCTCACTCAACTGGTCATGGCTAACCTCTGATAACATCGTGCATTCTGCCGCACCGTGTGGTCACCTATCTCTGAGTGTTGTGTCCAAAAATGCCCTTAAGACTTGGTTCTACCATTCCTCCAGGACATCTGAGGTGGGGAGAGGTGAGTCCTGGGCTACCATGGGGATGGGAGGAGGCTTAGCTCCAGGCCTCGGAGCTCTAGAGAATGACCTTGGTCTCATCTCCATGCCCTTGCTTGTGTGATGGGGCTTGGCTTAGAGTGATCGAAACACGATGGCAAGGATGACCTCATAAGGAAACCAGCCCTCAGAGCCTGCAGTTCTAGTAGAGACTGCCTTTCATTCATTCAGAAACTCCTTTTGAACCAATTTTGTAGAATGTAAGCATTTATTTACCGAACATAAATCATAATATATTTTTTCTTTACAACAATATACCTTCACTGTGCTAGGGAAGCATAATAGCCATTCTTGGCTATCAGATATTTTCTGAGCAACTACTTAGTAATTGAAGGAGAAATCACATTTAAATTTGTTGGCATAAGAATTGATCTACCATATGATCCAGCAATCCCTCTACTGGGTATTTACCCCAAAGACTTGAAAACTTGTATCCGAAAAGATAATTGCACACGAATATTCATAGCAGCATTATTCATAGTGGCCACGACATGGAAGCAACCGAAGTGTCCTGTGATAGATGATTGGCTAAAGAAGCTGTGGTACATATATACAATGGAATATTACTCAGCCATAAGAAGAGATGAAATACTGCCATTTGCGACAACATGGATGGACCTCGAAATAATCATACTGAGCGAAATAAACCAGACAGAAAAAGTTGAAAATCACATGATATCACTTATATGTGGGATATAAACCTAAAATCAACAAATGAACAGGACAAACAAACAGAGACTCATGGACAGGGACAATGGGCTAGTGGTTACCAGAGGGAAGGGGAGAGGGGGGAGATAGATGAGGGAAAAAAATGTAAATCATTTCTTCAATAAATAAATAAATAAATAAATAGAAATTTGTTGGCACTGCAGCAGGATGATATAAACCTTAATCCCATGTTTACCATGGTACAATATTATTTAAATGACATGGGAAGCACCATGCTGGCCGCTAGGACTGGACAGCAAAATGATAACAAGTAATCAACGACTTTCAAATTCTTATTTCTGCCTCTCATTGGAACTTTTCTGCCCTGATTATCGTACTTTTAGCTGATATTTGGTATTACCAGTGGGTTCTTATTTCAATATCCTTAATGTATTCCCTCTAGGAAAATATTTTTACTATTGACTGTACTTGGATTGTTAAAATTTCCTGTGTAAGAAAATTAGCATTTTCCCATAGTTAAAGGAAAAAAAAAAAAAAAGGAGACCATGAAGAAGAAAATCTATGTGTGCTCTTGATTTACGGTGATTTCTTCTGGTTCATTTTTAAAGTACCCATTACTCAAGGCCTCCAGAACATGTCCATATTATAAAATATAGTTAAATTAGTTACAGTTATATTTATAGTATTTGTGTATCTAGTTATGTTAAATTGCATGTTTAAATGTAGTTAAATTATATAAACAATAGTTAAGTGAATTACAGAAGCTAGACAATAAAATCCTCATGAGAGAGAGAGGCCAGAAAAATAGAGTGTCTGAGAATCTCCAAGCCTGTAGGTCAAGAAGTAGGAGTGGAATGAATTGATGAGAAATCTCTAGACACATCCCTTCATCTTCTGAAAAAGCCAGTAAGAGCAGGTGAGAGGGGGCCCTGGGATGCCATGCCAGGAATAAGGACAACCTGGTATCATGGGCCATGGTGTCACTTAATAAATATTTGTTGATTTCATTGAGAGAGGTGAGCCCCTCCAGTGCTCAGATCGGCAATAATGTTTTGCCTTGAAGCGATACTTCGAATTGCCCTTGGATGCGGCAGAGGAAATGCAGCCTTTGGAGAGCAAGCTAATGTGATGCAGACAGTTGCTAATTAGACTGCTCTGAAATAGTTCTTGTTACACAGAGCTCTTATTTTGACGCAAATCAATGCATCACTCTTCCCCTTTAAACTTTCTCCACTTCCTATGCAGACCAAATCACAGCATGCCCTTTAACAGCCTCTCAGTCTGTGCTCTGTTGTGTGGCCATTCTCTGTAACAATGATGTGATGATGTTGGCTCCTAGAATAATGACGATTGCACTAGACACTGACCGTGGTAACCGAAGGATTATCGGAAACGACTCTCCTTTGAAAGGGGTCCGGTTGGAGGGGACCTTTTTCCCTGTTTGGAACTAGAAGTCTTGAGAGGGGACCGTAGATGTCACTATAGATGTCCCATTTAATCCTGGGAATTGGGTAGATGATTAAAGCTCATTGCCAGAGCCACAGGTGGCCTGTCTGAGGAATTCTTTTCCCAGTGCATCCCTACCACACACACAAGTGCTCACTACACACTGAACACAATATGCACTTAGAACGCGGACAAAGTTGTTCTCCCTTTGCCAGAAACACTTGCCTCCTGCCTTCTTCCCCCATGTTTATATCGATTCAGAAAATATCTACCCATCTTTCTAGATTCAAGCTCAAGAATTGCATGCTCTGTAAATCTTTCCTGGCCTTTTCTATGCCCTGTGCTGGATCTGGTTCACACGGCTGGGAGGGCCGATCATGTGCATTTCTTCCTGGCTCCCTGGTGAGTGACTTGGTATCTTGAAATCAACCATGCTGGGAATATTTTTACCAAGGAAATCTGCAAATAGTACAAATAAGTACTTTTCCCCCCTGAAGAGCTTGTTTTTGTACATTTACCAGCATCTACCAGATACTGCTCAGTTAGCTATTCACACAGAGAGAAAATACTCAATGCTACAGCAAGGATTTTAACAGGAACTGAAATCGACTGCTAGGAGCATTGTATGAGCCTTTCGAGTTGCTAATATCACACATAAGGACAGAGACACACACACACACACGCGCGCGCGCACCTTTTCTATTACATTCTGTCCACTATTTCTATGTTCTGTGTGGAATTTTTAAAGAAAAGGACAAGAGCTTCTGTTCCAGCAACAGTGGAGACAGCACATGCTCCCTAGAAAAGATACTTCCAGAAGCCAGCAGGACAAGCTGACTGTGAGGAAAGCCAAAATGTGGGTCACGGGGAATAACCAGAAAGTAACGGAAGGTCGTCGTGAGACCTGCCTAACCAGGACAGGAGGACCCAAATGGCTGATCTTTTGACCTCTCTGTGGCTAACAGCCCCAAGCCACACAAAGCTGAGATAATCTGAGACAGAGAGTTCCTAAACCATATTTTGTTCTTAGCATTGCTTCCTTAGCTAAAAGGAGGACTGGGGACCAGGACCGGGACCCGGACAGAGTGTGTATGTTGGCGGGAGGGTCAGGCAGCTCTCAGAGTGGTGCCAGCAAAGCTTTCTGGGAGCTCAGCTATAACCAAGTGACAAGACAAGTGTCAAATTTCAACAAGTGAAACTCAGGAGAATTATCCAGATACGTTTATATCCCACATGAAAACACGGAACTAATTCTCAAACGGGGAGTTGATAACGGACACCAGGAACTTATCCTTTACCACCGAGATTCTCTAACTGAGGAGTTTAAAGCCAAGTTAATACCATTTGAAATGTGATGAAAGTTAAGGCTTTTATGAAATATAGTTGATTTAAGATACATAAAATATTGCCAAGTGAACTCTGACGAACTTCTCTGAAGCCTCCGGGTACCACAATAAAAGAAGGACCAAAAACAAATAAAATTTCAAATGTAGTTGGAGATTATCATTAGACATGATGTATTCCTTGCAGTCAACACTGGGGAGGAACAGTGGTGGTCACTGAGGCCGGTGTTTCTAATAAATACGAAATTCTATGAGCAATGCATGGTCCTTAGTTGTATTTATTTTCAAAGCTCAGAGAGTTGTTTATATATTTTCTTTTATTCTGTGTTCCCGAAGCCAATTAGTCACGAAGTGGTGTCTGCTCGGTGTCTTGTCGCGTGGTATGTTTGCCTTCAGTCTGATAGTCAGTGCTCTGGCTCTGGGGAGGAGGTCAGGGGCCCATCTGCTTCCCAGAACTCACTTTAAAATGCTTTTCTTTCCCCTTGGTTTGTGGCTATCATTAGCAGGGTCACAGACAGGATTATGTTTTTGAGAAATGCATTCTTTTCTACCCGAGCTGGTGCTACCTATGAAACATCCCTCTCAGCCTTGAAGGAGGGATCTAAGAGTTCTCGCAGTAGTAGTCTTTGAGAAAGCAGAACAAGAGAATTTCTGGATCCTTTGGGTGCCCCTGAGCCTCCCCTCCTCATTACCCTGTGAGCCAGGCCCTCAGGAAATGGCTCACAGGCTCGACAGCCTGTATTTCAGACCAGATGATCCCAGAGCTACAGGCTCTCAGTGTGTCTGTGGCGTTTCTCTCTACTAGCTCTTTCTAATACATTCTTTCTGCGCTCAGCCTGCAACCACAAAGGGGTATTATGGCAAACACAAAAGAGGAGTAGATAAGAAACTTAATATGCCAATTAAAATACCAAGCAGAAACCAGAAGAAACCATTCTCAGACTCAGAATGCCCCGGACGCACAAGAACTCCAGCAAGCACTGCCCAGGCTGAAAGGCACATCTTGTCATCCTAGAGCATTGGCGCTCGCTTAGAGCTGAGATACTGACCTCCTGGCTTGAGAGAGGTTTGGCACTGAGTTATCTGACATTCCCAACTCCCACGTATTGGTAGCTCTATAACGGCTTATGAATATTCATAATAATAATAGCTACCATTTAGTAAGTCTTGATTTGGGCCACAGACTTTTTTAGGTGCTTTCTATATTTTATTTTATTTTATTTTATTTTATTTTATTTTATTTTATTTTATTTATTATTTTATTTTAATTTTATTTTCTTAAGAATTTGTACTTTCTTTAATCCCAGCTTTCTTCTGTTTGTCTTTTATTGGGCAAAGGGTATTTGAAATAATAACGAGAGTGAAAACGTTTGAGACCAGTGGTGTTTAAAGACTTTCAGATACAGAGAAGCTATCACTGGATTGAGAGGTGGAGCGAGAAGGGAGAGGTGTGGGAAAGGGAGAGAAGTCACCCCTAAACATCCATTTCTTGCCAACAGGTTTGTTTTTCTGATTTCATTGCAGGGAGTGGATGTAAAGATATGAAGGTGTTTAGTTTCCTCTCCCCACTCCACCAAAAAGAATGGATATTCCCAGAGTGATAAATGAAAGATGGTCTTAATTTGCTGCGATTTTCCCCATGGTGTAATATACACAATTTTTCTACCAAGAGTGTCCTAAGTTAGTTCATTTTATTTTATTTTCCCAAGGAAGAATGAAACCAAAGAAAAGAGCAATGAGGGGTTCCACAGCCTTCGGCAAATTCTTGTGGGATGACCAGCAGCCCCAGGTTCTCGGCCGAGCAGGATCTAATATCTGAAATGAAACAAAAGCATTTCTTAGATTCAAGAAGTTGGGGGCTAGGTTGTCCAGTGCTCTTACTTTTCAAATAAGGGAGCTGAGACCTACAAAGCCTATCGATTCTGAGGAGGCGGGTGAAGAGTGGGTGAACCTCCCAGGGGAGTGGCACTTGGGATCTTCCCTTTCTGTGGATGTAGACAGTGTTTGCCTGGTCCCGGAAGGACTTCTTGGAAGAGACAAGTTTGAGTTGGGAATTGAAAGGTTGATATGAAGAGGTAAGATGAGAAACACCTCAAGGCAGTGGAACTCAAATGGGACACTTCTAGGACCACTTGTAGCCAATTATGAAAGGAAGGCAAGTGTAAAAGAAAAAAGGAGAAAACTAGACAAGTGGATAAAAGTTTGAACTCCAAACTTGGACAAAGAAAGATAGTTGAAACCTTTCTCGAAGGAAATCAAAGAAAAGGGTATTTGTCAGGACCAAGAAAAATGGTAGATTTGTTAGCACTGAGGGAGGCAGAGGAAATAGAGGGGGAGGGGGAGGCAAAGGGGGAGGGGGAGAAGGGAAGGGTTATGATGGCAGCTAGCATTTATAGGGTGCTTACCACATGTCCGGCATTCTTCTGAGGCATGGTGTTTATGTCTGTATTTACTCGTTTAGTTCTTACAATAGGTCTGCGGGGCTGACAGCAGACCAGTTAGTTTCAGGCTCCAAGAACTGGCGATGATCATGGTCTGACAAATACAGAGCAAAGTGATATCAATTTATAAAGAAGAGTGTTGAGCTCAGAGCCAAAGCTGGGTTCGAATCTCAGCTCTGCTACTTCTGCCCAGGTCTGCCCAATGGGAATGTTCAGACACACAGCTTAAACTTCCTGACCCTCAGTGATCAGTCCTAAAGTCATCTTAAATGAAAGTTCGTTTATAGCATGGCATGTGCCGAAGAGCACCGGAAAAGGAGTGAAGATTGTCTGCTAGTCCTGTCTGTCCTCCGTTTGTCGCATGATCCTGAACCTAGGGATCAATATGTCTTCAGTTAAAAGAGAAAAAAATGATCCCTAACATTCTTTCTAGTGAAAAAATCCTTTAAACCAATTAATGTCTTGTATTGTTTTTTCCTCCTGTACTGAGTCTTCCATTCAGATGTTTCGGAACCAAGAATGATAAACATAACTTTCTGCTATAATTCGTAGCACATAAGGTCTGCTTTTGATTATAAAATTTGGATTTAGAATAGGAAGTCATGTCAGACTATAGTGGTGGGGACAGAATATGGTGGTGGGGTGGGGTACATAAAATTAAAGCCTCACACTCCCCTGTGTGAGGGCAATAGATAGTGCTTAAAACCGAAAAAATGGAGAAGTGGAAATACAAGAATGTTATCGAGAGATAAGGAGGTAAATATTGAAAGAATCGACTAATGTCAAAATAGTAGAGTCTGGAAAAATGAAGGCTGTTATTCTTTATAATAAGACTATTTGAAATATCAATTCTTTGAACTGTTTGCCTTTGAAACTTTGATAAAAATAAAAACTGAAATAAATACACACTCTCAAAAAAACGAAAACATAAAAACCTCTTGGGTGAGAGTTGAAGCTTTGGTGACTCAGTGGGCAGAAATTAGATGAGGTTAATATTAGTGAACATAGGGAAGGCCACAAGAAAACATTGTAAGGGTAATAAGAATTTTAGTCTTTATCCTGAGATCTGTGGAAAAACCCCAGAAATAGTTTAAGCAAAGGATCAGATTTACATTTGGAAAATAACAATCTGACTCCTCCATAAGAATAGAAACTTTCTCTAAGGTACAGTTACCTTAACCCTAGCATCCAGAGGCAGAGATAATGCCTCTAGACATAACGGCTCTCAATAAATAACTGATGAATAAATGGAAGTCACACCCTTCCCCATGTCCTACTTTCTTCGTCTGTATAATGGGGAGAATAAACCTGCTTCTTACCTTGTCTGCCCTTTAAAAAAAAAATCTACTCCCAGGAATATTGAGAAACATGATGTGATCATTATGAAATATCTTGAGCATCTTACAAAGCATCACTCTTTGGGGACGGGTAGCAAAAACGTTCTGGTAAATTAAGGAGTAGCACATCTATAAATTAAATAAAATACAAATATCTGCTCTAGTTTATGACAGTAGCAGAATTTATCCTGAATGAAATAGGGAGGGTCTGAGAGTCCACCTCAGAAAGGGAAGGTCTTTGAAAACTTGATTCCTGAAATTGATTTTCCATTTGCATTTAAAGATGTTTAGACTGAAATCAATATTTTCTGTTGAGGAGCGCACTGTAAACACAGCCCAGTCAATATGTCAGGGCGTGTGTGTGCATGTGTATGTTTACATCACATATTTAGAATGTTAGTCTAGTTCATAAAAAAAATTTATGTGAGAAGTAGGAGTTTGTCATAAGCAATAAAATCTTCTATGGGGATTCTTTCCCATTCTGTCCAAGGAGATTTCTCAGGATTTTTTTTTCCACAACTCAGTTTCAGACTCAAGAGAGTCCCCACTGCTGAATTTTTCCCAGCCATCCTGTTCCCTCCCCTTTGCCACAGCACACTGGGAGAGAAAGGCAGCCATGCTCGGAGTACCATTTGCTGATTAAATGAGGACCGAGTTCTGGCATCACTGGTCTTTCGCAGTTTGGCAGGTCTGAAAGAATCGGGGAGAAGGGTCTCATCCCATATTATTAGTGGCTCTGAATTCAGGTGATTATAGATCAGAAAAGTTCATAGAAATATTGAAGTTCTCTGGGTGGTTACTGTGGAAGGTGCTTCATACCTGGAAGGCCAGACGCCTACCATGAGGTATAATATGAAGTGTGTCAAAGGCCTTCCTTGCCTCACTCCATCTCTCATTGGTCCAGCTGGATCCTTTTAGTCTAAAGTTTGCACTCTGCCTTTGTGGCGACCAAATATTCTCGCTTTGACAAAGAACTGCATAATCATAGCAGCAAATATTTTTCAAGTCCTTATGATGTCTGAGGCTAAAACTCAGTTGGGTAAAATTTGTTACTGGGAAAAAACTGATGGAAAAATCAAATCTGTCAGATAAAATTTAAATCTAAATTTGACACAAGGGAGCAGACAACAACAACAACAAAAAAGGCAGAAGCTTATAAATCAGAAAGGAATATCAACAAAAACAGATTAGCCAAGCAAATCTTTATTAAATATTTAAATAAAAAACTTAATCCCAATAAAACTATTTTCAATAAAATAAAAAGAATGATGGGAGTTTTTGGAATGGCTTAACAATACTTACAAGAAATTGTCTTAATAGAATTTACTATGGAATGTGTTTTCCTTATAAAAATTTGTTAGTATCTCCATTTTATTCAGTCTCATCTTTAAATCTATTCCCAGATGTCCCATATGAATCAACTGGGGGGGTCAATCTTAGACAAAAGTTTGCCACTGAATGCTGTTATGGAGGCATTCAATGACTTGTTCATGCAACAAACATGTTTTGAGTACCTACTACATGCCTGACATCATGTCAAGAAACAAATGGCTGCATGCTAAGTAGAAGATGATTGGAACACAGTCCATACACTTAAAAAAGACATGGGACAGTGGAGGAGACAGGCGTGTAAATCGCTAACTGTAGAACAGTAAGATCAGGGCAGTGATAGAGATAAACGCACGGTATCATGGGTATTAGAATAGAAACCTAGTTAAGAGAGCCACTCTTTTCTCAGGTACTTCCCAATAGAGCCATTTAAGTTGAAGGATACTAAGATTTTTTTTTTTAATAAACTTTTTATTTTGAGATAATTTTAAATTAACATGCAGTTGTAAGAAATAATAGAGAGAACTCGTGTACCCTTTACCCAGCATCTTAGTCTGCTTGGGGTGCCAGAACGAAATTCTACAGACTGAGTGGCTTAAATAACAAAAATTTATTTTCTTGAGAATGTTATAGAAATGGAATCACGACTCTTTTGGTCAGCATGGTTCCCTGGAGATTCATCCGGGTCTTTGCGTATATAGATAATTCATTCCTTTTTGTTGTCTGCGGTATGGAGGTAGCACTTTGCTTGCCCATTCAGCTATTGAAACATACCTGGGTTGTTTCCAGCTTGGTGGTATTACAAATAAAGCTTTTCTGAAGAGTTGCATACAGGTTTGGTTTGAAAATGACTTTCCATTTCTCTGGAGTGAATGCTCAGAGTACAATTTCTGGGTTATATGACAGCCACGTGTTTAGTTTTTTTAAGAAACTGCCAAACTGTTTTCCGGAGTGACTGTTTAATTTTACATCTACATCAGCAGCGTATGAGTGATCCAATTGCTCCACATCCTCGCCATCCTTTGATGTCACTATTTGTTATTTTAGTTACTCTGATAGGCGTGTAGTTGGTGATATCTCATTGTGGTTTTAATTTGCATTTCCCTAATGACTAATGATGTTGAACAAATTTTCATGTGCTTATTTGTCATCTATATACCCTCTTCAGCAAAATGTCTCTTCATATCTTTTGCTAATTTTCTAATTGGTTTGTATGGTTTTATTAAGGTTGAGTTTTCAGAGGTGAGATATATATATATATATATATATTTTTCATATATATATTTTATATATATCTATATAAAATATTCTCTTATACATATATATATTCTTGATACTAGTCTTTTGTTAAATATGTGGTTTGCAAATATTTCCTCTTAGCCTGCAGCTTGTCTATCTTCATAACAAGGTATTTTAAAAAACCAGTATCTTAAATTTTTATTAAATCCATTTAATCATTCTTTCCTTTTATGGATTATACCTTTGGTGTTAAGTCTAAGTTGGCCTAACTCAGATCTCAAAGATTTTTCTTTTCTTTTTTTCTAAACGTTTCATATTTTAACATTTTACATGAAAATTTATGATCCATTTTTAGATTATTTTTGTATAAGGTGTGAGATCTAGATCAAGTTCATTATTTTGCCCTTTGATGACCAGTTGCTCCAACATTGTTAAAAAGGCTAGTTTTCCTGTATTGGATTGCTTTTGAACTTTATCCGAAATCTGTTTGGCTTATTTGTGCTGGTTTTGGGGTTCTCTACTCTCTTCTATTGACCTTTGCACCTACCCCTCCACCAACACCGCACAGCCTTGATCATTGTAGCTACATAAAAAGTCATGAGATTGGGTAGATGAATTCTTCACATTTTACTCTTATTTTTAAAAATGCTTTTAGCTATTCCAGTTCCTTTATATTTCCCTATGATTTTTAGAACAATCTTATGTAGATCTACAAAAAGCCTGGCAGGAGGTTTAATATGAATTTCATTAAACTTTTGAATCAGTTTGAAGAGAATTGACTTCTTTACTAAGTTAGGACTTCCAATTCATGAACATGCTATGTCTTTCCATTTATCTTTATTTTTTGATCAGTGCCTTGTAGTTTTCAGTATACGAGTCCTGTACATGTTTGTTAGATTTACAATTAAGCATTTGATTTTTTTCTTAGTGGTTGTAAATGGTATAGTGTTTTTAATTTCAGTATCTGTGTGTTCATCGTAGGTATGCAGAAATACAGTTAATTTGTGTATGTTTGTCTTGCAGCCTGTGACTTCACTGAACACACATATTGGTTCTAAGAGGTTTCTTTTGTTGATGCCTTAAGATTTTCCACATGGATAATCACGTAATCTGCAAAAAGGAACAATTTCTTTCTCTCTCTCTGATCTCCATAGCTTTTATTTCTCTTTCTTGACTGTTGCACTAACTCAGACTTCCAGAAATATATTATACGAAAGTGATTAGAGATGAAAACCTTGCCTTGTTTCTGATCCTAGAGGGAAAACATTCAGCCATTCATCATTAAGAATAATGTTAACTGTGGAGTTTTTGTAAATTCTCATTATCAAGATAAGGAAGTCTTGCTCTATTCTTAGTTTTCTCAGTTTTTATCATAAATGAGTGTTGAATATTGTCAAATGCCTTTTCTCCATCAAGTAAGATGATCACATGATTTTTTTTTTTTTTAGCCTATTAGTAAGGTGGATTATGTTGATGGATTTTCAAATAATAAACTAGCCTTCCATCTCTGGAACAAACCCCACATGGTCATGGACTATAATTTTTTCTGTGTATCATTGGATCCTATTTGCTAATATTCTGCCTCTAAATTCATGAGGTATATTAGTCTTTATTTGGTACTGTCAATGTCTGATTTTAGTCTTGTGGTAATACTAACTTTATAAAATGGATTAGGAAATATTCTCTCCCTTTCTATTTTATACAACATGTTTTGTATAGTCGATGTTAATCCTTTTTTATTCTTTTTTTAAACATCTGATCAAATTCTCCTGTGAAACCATTTAGATCAGGAGATTTCTTTTTGGGGGGAGATTTTAAATTATGAATTTGATTTCCTTAATAGTTATCTATTTCATATTGGGTGAGTT
>NW_011888787.1:4290179-4296706 GCF_000151845.1 Pteropus vampyrus | reverse complement strand
TGCAGAAATACAGTTAATTTGTGTATGTTTGTCTTGCAGCCTGTGACTTCACTGAACACACATATTGGTTCTAAGAGGTTTCTTTTGTTGATGCCTTAAGATTTTCCACATGGATAATCACGTAATCTGCAAAAAGGAACAATTTCTTTCTCTCTCTCTGATCTCCATAGCTTTTATTTCTCTTTCTTGACTGTTGCACTAGCTCAGACTTCCAGAAATATATTATACGAAAGTGATTAGAGATGAAAACTTTGCCTTGTTTCTGATCCTAGAGGGAAAACATTCAGCCATTCATCATTAAGAATAATGTTAACTGTGGAGTTTTTGTAAATTCTCATTATCAAGATAAGGAAGTCTTGCTCTATTCTTAGTTTTCTCAGTTTTTATCATAAATGAGTGTTGAATATTGTCAAATGCCTTTTCTCCATCAAGTAAGATGATCACATGATTTTTTTTTTTTTTTTTTTAGCCTATTAGTAAGGTGGATTATGTTGATGGATTTTCAAATAATAAACTAGCCTTCCATCTCTGGAACAAACCCCACATGGTCATGGACTATAATTTTTTCTGTGTATCATTGGATCCTATTTGCTAATATTCTGCCTCTAAATTCATGAGGTATATTAGTCTTTATTTGGTACTGTCAATGTCTGATTTTAGTCTTGTGGTAATACTAACTTTATAAAATGGATTAGGAAATATTCTCTCCCTTTCTATTTTATACAACATGTTTTGTATAGTCGATGTTAATCCTTTTTTATTCTTTTTTTTTTTTTTAAACATCTGATCAAATTCTCCTGTGAAACCATTTAGATCAGGAGATTTCTTTTTGGGGGGAGATTTTAAATTATGAATTTGATTTCCTTAATAGTTATCTATTTCATATTGGGTGAGTTTTGTTAGTTTATGCTCTTTAGGAGTTGGTCCATAAGTTATCAAATTTATATACGTACAATTGTTTGCAGTATTCCTTTATTATCCTTTTGATGTGTGCAGGGTCTGTAGTGATATTCCACGTTCTATTACTGATATTAATAATTTGTGTCTTCTCTCTCTTTTTCTCTGTCAGTCCTGCCAGATGTTTGCCAATTTTATTGATCTTTTCAAAGAATGAGTTCTTTGTTTCATTGATTTTCTCTATTGTTTTTCTGTTTTCAACCTTCTTATCTTTATTATTTTCTTCCTTCACTTTCTTTGGTTTTATTTTGCTCTCCTCTTTTTTAGATACTTGATGTGGGAACCTAGATTATTTATTTGAGATGTTTCCTTTTTTAAAATGTAACCAGTGGGGAAGAAAGTCCCAGCTTCCTACTGGGCTCCTTCTGGCACCACCCTGACAGCAGTTGGGGTGGGGTGGAGGCACCTCATTACAGCCTAGAGAGAGTGGACATCTAGGCTCACCACTTGACCTTGACTGGTGTTGGTGGAATTTGGGACCACCGTTTTCTCCTTGATGTTTGAATAGAGTAGAATGATTTTTATCTAAAAGGTTTTTATCATGCTAGGCTGCCTCTGTCCTGGTATTTTGGCTAGAGAGAGCGGCTTCTGTTGGGGCTTTTTGTGTCTGACTCACGGGCATTTCTGTGTTGCTATGTTGCCAGCACCTCGTCTAGGACATGCAGGACACAAAGGAAACCTATGGACTCACGTTGGTGTCACTCTTTGGATCTCGTGGTTGCTAGCCAGTCTCCCTCTTCTCTCCACCTTTCACACTCTTCTTTGTTTGTTTTACTTGTAATCTCCAGGGTTTTTAATTAGACTTAGCAAGAGAAATAGAGAAAAATATATATATATATGTCTATTCTATCTTCCTAGAAGTGGAATGTTAGTTTCTTGACCTTGAGTTCCCTAACTCTGGTGACAAGGATGTCTCTTTCATAAGCCTCCAGGTACAGTGAGGGCACCTTGCACATGGGAGATTTATCTTCTGCTTTTAGGGGGACAGAGAGAGAGGGGTCAGAGTGTTCTTCTTACACTGGCAGTTTCTTAAGTAACTTTAATTCAAAATAATATGCCTTTGTGAGTTATCTTGGGCTGGCCTGCCCGGGACCCTGACAGAAGGGAACACCATACTGTAAAACACACCTTAGGCCTATGGGGCAATGGTTGAGACATAGGCTTATCCTTCAAATCACATTCATTTTTATGTACCGTTTGAGTTTTGAGCTGATCCAGTGGCTAAGATGCGACCTCATTATCATACAACCACTGTACCACATGGCGAAGTACATTTAGCACAGGCTAAATACAATCAGACAGGGCAAGCGGGACCTCAAAGGACACATCATGCCACAGGACAGCTGGGAAGTGGCAGCAGCAGAGAGACAAACTGGCTAGAGCAATCTGAACTTTTCTGAGCGACACAAGTTGTACAACTCTGTGGGGAAAAATGATGGCGCTTCATAGAGTGAGCTTTACAGCCTAAAGCCATTGCCCTATGCCTATTGTAAGTCTTGCTGGGGTGCCCAGGACAGGCCCCTGGTCCTGTGTGTGTCCTTCAGCCCTGATGGTGTTCTTGTAACACGTTCCGTGACATCATTCTCAAAATAACGGACAAAGACTTTGGTGACTGCGCCATGTCTGATTCTGGCAGTTCCCCCATTCTGGTTACTAGAAGCTATAAGTGACACTTGCAGAATCTACAAGTGACTGATTACCAGTCTTCAAGGCATTTGAATAAATAAAATGCATGTAGCCCTGAGATTATAGGAAGCTCAGAAGGCATCTTAGGATCTTGCAGTACTCAAGGATCATTCTTATGACCATCACTTACTCTTGGACTGACAGCTACAAGGAATACCGGTTAATAAATTGTCCAGTTAAGACAATGAACTTTCGAGGAAGCTCAGGCCTCTGAGAGATGAGGCAGCTTGTCTAATGTCAAGCGGTGGGTGTGGCGAATCTGCAGCTGCCATGCTGGTTTTTGGACTCCCATTCCTCTGCTCTCCCCTGGGGAGAGACCCTTGGAGGCGGAGCTCATCGCTGGTGTGGAGATCGAGTAAGTAAAAAGACACCCACAGGATAGCACAGCAATATTATTCATCTTGTTAAAGAAAAAGCTTCCTTCCGGAGAGAAGATGGATGCAGTGGCCTTCCCTTCCTCTCATAGCCACCAGAAGCTACCGAAGCCAAAGGAAGGTCAAGTCCAAGGCTTCGGAGTATTAATTTTCTCAACGGAAAATAAATTTCCCCTGCTCAATCCTTGTTTAGTACATGACATCTACAAGGAGGTATCTCATGCTGCCTGCTTGGGTGGCAGGCCGTCCAGAAGTCTCCCAGGGAGAGCACAGAGCAGAGCCCATTTATGGCACCACCGTGGCATCACCGCAAGCTCAGGACCGGGCGGAGGCGGTGCCGGGCGCAGGCAGTGCGGGGCGCAGCCCTGAGGCCGCGCTCCAGCCTGGAAGGGAATGCCGCGGGCTCGGAAGGCCGCTGCAAGGCGTCCTGCCGGTGCAGGACCTCCGGCGACACTTTCCTGTGAGAGACCTGGGCCCTGGGGAGGCCGGCTTCCTGCTGCGTCACTGTGATGTGACCACAAGGGTGGGAACCGGGCCCAGGAAAACTTCCTCCTGCACTGGGCCGACCCTTGTGCAGGATACTGGCGCGGAGCTGAGTGCTGTTCCCTGAGATAGCGGGGCCTCCGTCACCCCGTCCAGAGGGGCCCCGCTGACCACTGCTCTGCAGGGTCTGTCTAACTGGACCCCGGGGACTCTGGGTCTCAGAGCCAACCAATAGCAGGACCTCTCTGTGTCCCAAGCCAAGGGGAACGGATTGAAAAAAATTTGATGACTCTGGTGCATGGGAATTCAAGGGTCTCTCATGTTATCGACAAAGCAAACAAATAAAAAAATGAATAAAATGTCAATTAGAACACAAAAATGTTAACAGGACCGTCTCTGAGCAGTAGAATTATGTTGGTTTTTCCTCTTCTTACTTCATTGCATTTCCCAAGTTTTAGAATATTTTTATTTTGGAAAAATAAGCTGTATTAAGATTAACAGAATAACAACTGATTCAATTTAATGCTTTCAATTTAATGCTGTCCAAGGGACTAATAAATTACTAGCAAACGAAGGCTTATAAATTAGAACACCAGGAGGTTGACTGCTGGGACCTTTTATTTCTCTAGGCCAGGTCCCCCAGATATTGCCTGTCACCAAGACCTCACTTGTTACCATGTCACAAAATCCCTGTATTTCCTAGCAGAGGAATCATCTTTGACAGCTTCCTCATAGTTACACAAGATACAGGACAGCCCTTCAGTAGAAGACCCGCTTTGCAATCTAATAAGAAAATGACATGATGTGCGCCTACTAAAAAGAAACAATGACATCATAATAGCGACCATTTATTGAGCATTTACTGTATGCCAGCAAGGTGCTTAGTGCCAGGTGCTTCACACAGGTCTTTAATCCTTACAGCAAGGGTCAATGGGGGGTGGTCTAGGGTATAGGTTACTCAGACCTCTGGGCTTGGATCCCGGCTTGACCATTTGTAAAATCTGTGAATTGGGAGGATACTTAACCTCTTTTAGCCTCAGTTTCCTCATCCATAAAAAGGTGACGCTAATACTACCTACCTGATCAAATTTTTATGAAAATTAAATGAGATACATCTGGTAAAACACATAGCTTGATGCTTGGCTTCAAGTAAGAATGTCACGTATGCTAGTTATTATTCATCCTACGAAGTATAGCAGGGGTGGAGACGCAATGAAATATATATAATAGAGCTTCTGCCCTTGTCGAATTTATTTGAAGAGTAAATGGATAGGACTCTAGCTAATTAGTGAGTACATCCCGAAGTCTCCAGACCAATCCACAGTTGAGTGTCCTCTTTTTGCTTCACCACTGTGATTGGGAGCTTTGAGGGGAGGACGTTGGAGGACACTGTTAACCAGTCGGATGGAGGACCTTTGGCAGTCTACAATGCTGGTAGATGCCACACACTCATGAGACCCGCGGGCTGTGTCAACTCAAGTTCCAGATCTCATGAATATGAACTCAACAGAGTGGCTGAAGTCATCAGGAAAGACCAGTACCTAATGGGGCACCTTCCAAGAAAATTCAAATGCCAAGGTGGATTCCCGGTGGCGGAATGCGCCCATGTGCGTGTCTCCTGCCTTTTTAATGGCTTCATACCATTAAAGCCAGAAAAGTCAGAGTCTCGCATCTGACGCTTCAGCGTTGGGCATAAGGAGGAGGGGAAGGAGCAGAATTACACTTAATAACCTATATTAAGTTATTTCAGGGTCCGGGTCACTAGGTGTCCACACAAAATATCTTCTCCAGAGAAAGAACTTGAACACATTTTGCTCAAAACTTGTTTTCAGCTGTTTGTGAAAGTTAACGTCTTAAAGAAAGAAAACAGATGCAAAGATAGCCCTGTTTGGATTTTATATGCAGAAGCCCCACAAAACAGACTCCTCGGGTGACCTTGATCCCTAGACTTGTTCTTACATCTGAGCCATGGTCTCCTCAAACTAAGGCAACTCTGAGATGTCTGTCCTTCTTTCACTGGAGGAGCTCCTCTCTGATACGTGGGTCCAGTGAACCATTTGAAGGGCTCTATCTCTGTGTCTCTTCTCACTCTCTACATTCTTCCTAGGTGATGTCGTCCACTCCACTGGTTTTCCCTATTACATATGATATATCTTGAAAAATATAGATACTATAGTTTAAAAAAAAAACAAAACAAAACTGTATAACCCACCAAAAATCATCCCCTAAGCTCCAAACCCATTGAATCAGTGAGGAATTCTTTTGCAAGTTGCAAGGAACAACAGTAAGAGTCAGTTTACAGCCTTCCATCTATAGAAGCTGGAATATCGTTTCCTGGTTATGCTACATTTCTCAGTTTCCCTGGCATTTAGATGTAGCATCTGACTCAGCTCTCTCTAATGGAATAGGAGTGAAAGTGATGTGGTGCCATTTATAGGCCCGGCCCACAAAACCTTCCCAAAGGGCATCTTTATCCTCTTCTCCCTTCTGGCTAACTGAGAGTCTGTGCCCTGAACTTTCCACCTCCACCTGCTTGTAGCAACCAACCTAGACCACTCAAGACCGAGAAACAAATGTCTATCATGTCTTAGCCATCACTTTTGGAGTCAACTTATTCCTTAATGTATCTTATCTTAAATAAAATAAATGCCTTAACCTAACAGGACATTTTATCTTACTTGACAAGACGTTGAGAGATAGTAGGTGCATTTACTCAGATGCTCAAAGGTGCCATCAGAGACCAGGCTGTCACTCTCTGCTCCGCCACCCTCAGGGTATTGGCTTTCTTCTCATGCTCTTGTCTCATGGTCACATGATGGCTGCTGCAAGGGGATATGTTGGCTTTGGGGGCTGAGCTCACCTCCAGGCAGGAAGAAATGGAAATAGGCAAAGGGTTATTTCCCTACTTACTTTGTCTTTTGATTCATCAAGGGAAACCCCTTGTTATGCTTCAAAATGAATGAGTCATTTGCCCACAATTTGACTAAATGGCCAAGGGGAATGAGATTAGCATGACTTATTTATAGA
>NW_011888787.1:4274673-4290129 GCF_000151845.1 Pteropus vampyrus | reverse complement strand
AACTGAGAGTCTGTGCCCTGAACTTTCCACCTCCACCTGCTTGTAGCAACCAACCTAGACCACTCAAGACCGAGAAACAAATGTCTATCATGTCTTAGCCATCACTTTTGGAGTCAACTTATTCCTTAATGTATCTTATCTTAAATAAAATAAATGCCTTAACCTAACAGGACATTTTATCTTACTTGACAAGATGTTGAGAGATAGTAGGTGCATTTACTCAGATGCTCAAAGGTGCCATCAGAGACCAGGCTGTCACTCTCTGCTCCGCCACCCTCAGGGTATTGGCTTTCTTCTCATGCTCTTGTCTCATGGTCACACGATGGCTGCTGCAAGGGGATATGTTGGCTTTGGGGGCTGAGCTCACCTCCAGGCAGGAAGAAATGGAAATAGGCAAAGGGTTATTTCCCTACTTACTTTGTCTTTTGATTCATCAAGGGAAACCCCTTGTTATGCTTCAAAATGAATGAGTCATTTGCCCACAATTTGACTAAATGGCCAAGGGGAATGAGATTAGCATGACTTATTTATAGACCGATCATAATTCATCCACAGGCATTGGGCCTACGCCCTTCTAATATCAAAGGATCTCTCCCTATAACTGAATAAACTGGGGTTCCAGCAGGAGGCAGGTGGACTGTGGGGCTGGTTGTTATGTAAGCAAAGGTCAGCGTCCACTACACTTGGGTACCCAACTCTTGGCTGACCATCTCCACCTACTTGGTGCACCACGACTCATCTGTACCACTTTCCTGCTCTTACTTCCACGTCCGACAATCACCAAGGCCTGTTAGTTTTCTCTTCTAAATATGCCCTTTTTCTCTATTCACATTCTCTGTTCTCTGCTATCCCTGACTTCAGTCCACCTAACACTCCATTTCCCATAAATACAGTTTCTGGCGGGATCCTACAGAAACCCGAATCTGACCTCAACACTCCACTGCCCGAATTCTCCAGTGTCCGCCCACTGGCTGGAAGAGGCTCCCGTGGGTGCAGTCCAAAGCCCTCCTGATGTGACTTCTGCCTTTTGTCCACTAACCGGCAATACCACGTTATTGGAAGTTGCGCGCGCGCGCACACTCACACACACGCACACACTCACTCACACTCACACACACACACAGCCCGTGTTTTCTCTACCTAGAACACGCTTTCCCTTCCTTTTGATCTGTCCAACCTTAAAACTTTATTCAGTTTCAAAATCACTCATTCTTCACCTCCTCCCCAGTACTGACTGAGGCCCTCTGTGCCCCGCAAGCTTGTCACACTCCACTGGTGCTTCAGTGCGACCTAAGTGGTTCCCAGTGTCATCATGAGGGAAGAGGGGACCACGGCTTCACAGGGGAGGCTTACTTTTATCCAAGTCTCCTTCCCCGTAGAAAACAAAAATTTATTTGAAAATAAAGTCAATGTCCATCTAAATCTTTGCTGGAGACATTCAGTTCAATCAATTAGCCCATCGACCTCTAATGTTACCTTTGATGTCACATTTTCATGATCCAAGAAAGTCTCCTGAGATAGGGCTGAGAGGTGTTTCAGAAGCTGAACAGCAGCTGAGCAAGGCGTGGGCAGCGGTGGCTGTGCTGGGCAGGGTTTTCAGCCCTGCCCTGCCCACGCCTCAGGTCAGGGCACACCTGCCAGGTGAGGCTGGCCAGCTGCCCTGCTGGACCCACAGATCCGCGCCAGCTCTGAAGTATCCATTTGCTCACAGTCTCGGGAAGAAGACAAGAGGCCTGCGGTTTCTAGATGCTGTTAGCTAGTGACAGTGACTCACTCCAGGTGTGCCCTTCTCCAAATGGAGCAAAGGGAACACCACGTCCTTGGTGGCTTATCATTAACTGACACCATTGTTTCCCTCAGCGGGGCTCTTGCTATGTGGTTCCTGCGATATTCTCTCCTCCCACACATTTTTCTCTGTCAAAAACGTTTCTATTTTCTTCCTTGAAATCTTTTTCCTGGTCTTTTTTTTTTTTTAATTCTTTCATTCCAACCATCCTTTCTCTACTGAGGTCAAAGAAAGCCATCTGGCCACAGGTGACCTGTAGAATTTGGGGCTTAATTTGAGGACATGGAATTCAAACAATCAGAAATCAAAGGGCCTTTTGGGGGGAATAAATACTGAATGAGCTGTGGCAAAGGAATGGGAGAGGAAAAAACATATGTATTGAGCACTGACTATACACTAGACACAGCGCTGGTTGCTGTCACATACCCTGTCTCACTTTCTCCCCACGGCATCTCTGCAGAGCAGGCAGCTCAGGACTATTATCCCATTTCATAGGTGGAGAAACTGAGGCTTAAAGGGATCAAGAGAACTGCCCAGGCTTATGCAACTGGTAAGGGCCAAAGTCAGAATTCCAGCCTAGGTATTCCACAGCCAGCACCTGGGGTTCTTTCTACTGTATCGTGCTACAATTCTAGACCCTTCTACTGTTTAATTATGAAACTTCGACTTTCCCTCTTTAGCCAAGAAGGAGATGGAGGCCTCAGGGGCTTAGAGACTCGCCATGGAGTGTGCTGACTGGCTTTACTTTCATGTTTTTCATGGTAACTGTATAAATGTGTCCCGGAGGGTCAGCCTCGTGATGACGCAAGCATCCTCACACACTCTAAGTCTCAGTTTTCTCTTCTGTAAAATGGAGACCACAGGATCGACCTCACAGGAGTTGATGAGGAACATTTAGCGCAGTGCGTGACTCAAACACTTGATCGTTATTACCTATTAGAGTTGTCGCTGCTGCTGCTGTAATCGGTGCTGTGTTTGCTGCTCAATACAAAATCCAGTAGCGCTATGCTCCAGTCTAGTTATTGAGAGCGTAACTCTGTGCCAGGCACTACTCTTTGTCCAAAGGATACAGCAGTGACTGAGAGGGAGGCTCGCCTGTCATGGAACTTACTTCTTAGGGAGGAGAATCAACATATAAAGGAATAGTGCAGTTTCTGGCAGTGAAAAGCACTCTGAAGGAACAAAAAGAAGAAAATGAGATGGAGTGACTGAGGCGTGAGGTGGGGAGGGCCGCTTTGGCTGTGGGGGTCAGGGAAAGCATTCTCCAGAAGTACAGTCGAGCTGAGCCCTGAGAGATAAGGCAGCGGTCAAGTGAAGCCGCAGGGAAAGGCAGGCTGGCGGAGGGAACGACCAGTGCAAGACCCTGAGGCAGGAATGAGCTCAGCATGTTAAATATGCTTTTCCGATTCTAGAAACTTTCATAGACGGAGTAGGAAGAAGTAATATTTATAGCCATTACAAGTACAGACACACTGGAGCCAATACTGCCTGGTTTCATATTCAGAATGTGACCTTGAGAAAGTCACCCAACCTCACTATGCCTCGATTTTTTTTTTTTAATTTGCAAATTGGAGAAAACAAAAGTGAATATAAATTTAGTTAGACATGAAGACTCTTATGACAGTTCTTGGCATGTAATAAGCAGTCAACATTATTATGAGTCCTTAATTAATACATACACAGCACTTGAACGGTTCCTGAAAATAAGAAGCAGTCAACAAGCATGAGCTGTTGTTACTGGTGCCTGCACGTAGTGAGTCTTCAGGAACGCATACACTGAATGAATGGGTAGGGTTTCTATCTAAATCAAGTGTAGAGGAAGAATTCAGCATATCATTTTACCATTTCATTCAAAACTGCATCGGTATAATCTCCATGGTCACGATGACTTTTGTTTATCAACATATCTGCCTGACTGAATGAAAACGATGCTTTTAAAAAAATTATAAAAGAAAAACCAGAATTACAAAATCGAGGGCGTTCTGTTCGAAACCCAGTCGCTTGTTTTGCCAAATGATTTAACTACTGTTTCCTCAGTGCCGATTTGCCAAGTATGGGACATAATTTCTCTAGTTCCTCCATCATTTCCTGAAGACGCACGATCCCCTTAGGAGGTGAGATGCTGCGGTGAGAGGCTCAGTTCAAATTCAGCCGCCGTGGAGCTTGGGTTGGTTCCCACAGTTTCCCATCAATGTTTTTCTGGCTTCTGTAAGTTATTACCTATGGGCTGTTGGCCCTGGAGGGACCATAACTCATGGCTGACGTGGTTTTGTTAGCAGCTGTCAAGAACTGGATTCTAGGAGCCCAAACCAAGAGAGTTCCTGGCGAGGCCCACTCTCGTGCAGGTCTATGGTAGAAGGAGTCCCTGGTGGTGATCGTCTGCCTGGGGGACCTTCTCCAGTGGTGAAGCCTCCAGGCCTGGGCACCAGCGTTCCTTGGGCAGCTTCTTGTTCCAATTATTTGGCCCGTCACAGGGAAACTGATTTTACAGATTCTCTATTTAGGACATCAAGATAGGTTGCCATGGAAAAATGACATCTTCTAATTAAAAACACAGAGAGGTCACAAGTTTCCCAGAACAACTAGGGCACAGATCCTAAAAGGAAAGAAATAAAACATTTGAAAAAAAAGAAAAAAGAAAAAAGTCAAACAAACCCCCAGCACTGTGTCAGCCTGTAACTTTCCAAACCTGAATGAAATGCCTCGTGTGGAGACAGCACGCTGAATGGGTGGTGTAAATTCGCCCCAGTGGACGTTGATCATGGTTGGCGAGGGCCCAGTCGGGCAGCAGATAAGGATGCTAAGGAAATACTGTCCTCGGACAGTTCCTCAGGGCTGTCCTTTCAGTGGTGGACGTCTCAATTTGCCTCCTCGGAATGGGGAAGGCACATGGAAGGGACGGAGTGAGACGTCGGCAGGCTGCTCGTGGCGGGGAAGAGCCCCCCTCTGCTCCCGGCCGGTTTGCCTTCCTCATGACGTGCTTCGTACGCGTATGGGGAACGGCACCTGTAGCGTGTGTCACATTCATCACTGTCCCCGCTGCTGGACTGCAGGTTTCTGCAGGACAGACGTGATGTCGTATTTATCTCCGTATTGCCATTGCCTAACATTGTTTCGCACATGGGACATGTACAATAAATCCTCAGTGAGTGAATACTCATATTAATAATGATAACTGCCACTTATTGAGTGTACTATGCAATGGAATATTCTTAATCTTCTTTAATAGTAAAGAAACTGCGGTTCAGGGTGGCAAAGCAAATCACATAAATCCACGCCTCTAATCTGTGGCAGAGCCCGGGTTTAAACCCGGCACTCTCTGGCTCTGAAGCTCTGGAATAAATAAATCCACATGGGGCCCATTTTCTCTCATTCAGAGGTCGATGAACCAACATGCGGTTCGAGGGACCCTTTGCCCCGACTCCTTCTCCTTCTCGCTGTTGACACTCGAGACTCCAGAAATCCCTGCACTAGAGTAAGCAAGAGAACCAAACCTCAGGGCTTCGGTCCAGCTGTTTGACCGAGGCTGGTGTGGAAAGAGAAGCCCAGGATGGCAGCGGGTGAGGACCGGGGTTCCTGGGTCCTTTGTCTCCCCTTTCTGTCCATCCCTTGCGAGTGCTCCCCCCATGGGGAAGGGGGGAAACCGGCTGTGCTGACGTACCTCTTATCATTGGGGAGGTCTGTGTCCTTAGCTGGGATTGAATTTAGAATAAAAGCCGAGTGGAAATTCATGACGCGTTGGAGGGAGCAGCGTCTCGCTTAGCCGATACCGCCGTGTTGCACGTTGCACAAATCCGCGATGCCACGTGCATAGGATCTTGTGTCAGTGTCACCCCTGAGAGCGGTGTAGGAATGGTTTTGATATATTGCAACTTATATTTGTTGAAAAACTATATTTGTCAAGTATATTTGTCACTGCACGTTATAAGAGGTAAATAATAATAACAGCACGAGTGGCCTTCAATAGTTAGTTTCAAAAGGCCTTTTACATATATGACTTCATTATGACCCTGTGAGGTAGGTAATACTATTAACCCCCATTGGAGATGATGGAACTGAGGTTTAAGGGCTGGGTCACTTTCTCTCTCAGTCCTACTCCAAGTATTGTGCACAGACAGGAAGTAGCAACACGAGCTAGTAGCTTGTCAGAAATGCAAATGCTCGGGCCCTAACTTGGACCTCGTGAATCAGGGTAATGGGCCCAGGAATCTGAGTGTCCACAGCTCCCAGGGTTGCCTTGCGTGATCAAGGTTTGAAGCTCTGCCCTGGAACACAGAATGAACAATATTATCTCCCACTCCAAGTTATGCCAGGCTGGAGGCACCAGGGAAGGTATAGAAGTCAAACACTTGAGTGCACACCACAGGGCAACTTTTATTTGTTGAGAGGAGGTGGACTAGCCATTTCACCTCTGTGAAGTTCAGTTACTTGTTTTATCAAATAGGATACTATGTATTTTTCTTAGCTTTACTGGGCAGTCATGAAAATCAAATGTACGGTCAAGTACCTTGTAAACTGTTAAATACCAAATTGTATTATTATTCTATTTTAAACACAGAAAAACTAGAAACTAATGGGGAAACCGAGGTTTGAAATATATACTAATTCCCAGGTTCCCATTAGGTTCCCACTAGGTTCCCATTACGTAATCCTATTCTGTAAATACAAAATTATTTTCGTGGAAAAGAAAACGAAGGCACATTGAGTGACCCCAAGCTGGCGAATAATGACAACAATCATCGCGATAATTACTTGTGCATGAAGAGATGCCACTCTGTCTACCCACAGGGACATGGCTTGACAGAATCAAAGAGGCTGGGAGTCAGACTCAGAATACCTGCATCTGTGTCCAGGCTCTGCCACTTACGGGTTATTTCATCTCAGACACGTCATTCACCTCTGACACCGTCATTCCTCCCATGTAAACTTGAAATCGTAATAATAACTACATTGGAATAATAATGATTTATTCATTGTAAGGCTCACATTAGAGGCTGTGAAAATGCTCTGCAAACTGCAATTCGCTGTATGACGTTAATTGTTCTGGTTGCTGTTGCTGTTTACAGTAGGAGAGACTGAGAGGAACCTTTGAGGCCCGGTCGAGGGAAGGCTGGAAAGGGAGAAAGACAAAAGGAAAAAAAGACTTTTTAGCTTCCTAGACTCTGGGCGGCGAAGGAGGATGGTGCTCCGGGTGACTGGAGAGGCTGAAGAAGCCCTCAGCCTGAGGACGGCAGGTGCCGTTCCAGAGAAACAGAATCCTCGGTGGCCACACAGCACCCCCAGGGCCAGAGGGTCAGCCCATCGGAACGGGGCCTGCGGACCGTGTGGTTCAGCTCAGGGTTGACCACAGGCCTGGCCCAGCTGTCCACAGCTCACATTCACCATGGCCTCGAATTTGGATTTTTGATGCTATTTTCGAATGAGTTTATACGGTCGCAGAGATACTGAGGGGGCGAGAAGCTGTCGCTCGTACAGCTTTACGTGCGTGTCAGCATCAGGTGGTGGCATCTGTGGTGCTCTTGGAATTCCTTTCTCAGAAATCCTTTGATTGTATTGTGAATATTGCAATTTTGTTTTTTCAATAAAACAATTGATTTGTTAATTAGGATGTGTTTAAAGTACACCGTAATTCTTATGAATCCGTTTTGGCCCGTCTTCGTTTTTCCCTAAGTCAGAAGCCTCTGAGACACGCCAGGCAGGATGAGCAGATGTAGAAACGCAGCTCCGATGTGGAACATAGCTGGAGATTCTGTCCCATGTACATAGATCTGCTTGTGTGTTACCTGAACCTCCCGGTAACAACTCTTTGTGTTAGTATAATACTTTAAAATTTACAGTGTTTTCATAGACATTCTCTAATTGCTTCACAATAACATTATAAGTAAAGCAGATATTTTTATCCTCATCATTCTTATTGTCTATTGCTATGTAACAAACTACCCCAAATCAAGTAGATTAAAACAACAACAAAATTCACTTTGTTCGTAAATCTTCCATCTGCCTTTGGAAAAGGCAGCTCAGCTCCGCTCTCTCAGGGATTGGGAACTAGAGTCACCTGAGGTTCGCTCGCTCACCCATACGTCTGGGACTCACGCTGGCAAGATTCAAACACTTGAGGGCTGGGACGGCCAGGTTTTAATCCCTCTACCTCATGTGGTCAGTTACTGATTTTAGTACAAAATACGGAGCCTCTAAGGTAGACTGCTCACCCAATAGATGCTCAGGAAATGAGAAATACTTGTTTTGGGAGAAAAAAACTTTGTAAAGTTACTATTCTATCTTCATGGAGAAGACTTTGGGTGTGGCGAGATACTCCAAGGTCTGTGTGGTGTTTAGTTATAGGGGATGCTACCGAAATAGCTCATTCATTTTCTATTTTTGAATATGGATGCTTCTCATGGTTTTATTACAGAAAATGGACATGGACAAGGACACAGAGCTGGTCACCTCAAATGCCCTATTAAGAACTTCTAACTCCCCAAACACATCTTTGGAGAAATGAGTCCTGAGTAGATGCATATGCCCATGTCTATGTGGGAGGTGTTTTCAAGCTAGTTTGCCTTCTGGCTCTAGCTGGGGAGTTTAACCTCGTGGCAGGTCACCCATCCACATGACTTGCAATTTAACTGCTAGGAATGAGGTGGCAAAAAGTCAAGTGGTTTGGTAAAGAGCAGAAAATGAGGACGCTGCTCTCAGGGGCCTTATCTCCCCTCTGCTTTCTCAAAAGCCAGACACACTTTAATTGGGTTTATGTAGCTCATACAAAGCTGAGACAGCTGCACCCAACTCTAACAGGAAGTGTTATAACATAAAAGTCCACAAAGGATGCTTGTCTCACTCAGATTTTTAAGTGCCGTGACTAATCGGGATGGAGGCTAGATGCATGCAAGGTCCTTTAGAATGCTGATCTATACTTTTGCAAATGTGGAAAATGCCATTCATCTTCGCTTAATGAGAAGGGGTCCTCTTTGAAGTCTGAAACCCCAGTTCTCTGACCAGAATATGGTGTCTCTAATGATCCTTAACTGCGGAGCGGTGCTAAACTCCTGCTGAAAGCAGGTCCAGTGGGCTCGCTCCGGGAAAGACACATTCCAAGCCTTGTATAATAGTATGAATTATGCTGCTTTTTTTTTTTCCTTCTGAGTCTTCTTTCAAATACATGGAGTTTAGGTTCCTGATCAAGTTTTGCTGGTTCTGGAAGCATGGTAATAATAAGAGTTAACACTTTCATAATACTATGTGCCAGACACTGTTTTATACATAATACCTCAGTTAAGCCTCTCAACCCTAGGAGGCAGGTACCATTATTATGCCAATTGTGCAGATGAGAAGATCGAGGCTCAGAGTAATTTGCCCAAGGTCACGCAGCTGGTAAGTGTGGAGCTCAAATTCCAGGCAAGGCAGTTTGGCTACAGAATCCATGCTCAGCAAGGGCAGAGTCCTGCCAACTGGCACATTTAGGGTGTGGACAGAGGAAAAAGTATTTGCAAAGCTCTAAAGGGGCTGTCAATCACATGACCCTACCTTTCCTGTGGAAGCAAGGGTGGGCACGTGACTCAGTTGGCCAACCAGAGTACCTTATCTAGGGGATCAGCTGACTGGTCAGGGTGGGCATGTCATCAAGCAGGACCTGTCGGAATTCAGAAAGATGCATGGCTTCTGAGAGGAAAGGTCTCTCTTCTGAGATCAAGGGTGCGAGGAGCCCTGTAAAGCCCTGAGCTGCCAAGGGCCACTCCAAGCATCATGATGACAGATCTTTCCCAAGAATAAAGTCCATACAGAGAAAACCTGAACTGAGCGATGAGTAGGGAGAGGTAGAACGGACGACAAGTGGAATGTCAGTCCCCTCCCACCTCTGCTCCCCGACTTCCGGTTCCATGAGCCAACACGTACCTGCTTTTGGTTAAGCCCCTTGAACTGGGTCTCCCACTCTGCAACAGAGGAGTATAGGGATTTTTACCAAAAACATTTAAGGGAGCCATCGTGAGCAGAGCAGAGGAGAGCTGGGTCCAGCAGGCGTAGTAGGTAAGTCACATGGAAGCAGATTTGGTTAAATATAAGTCTGTACCCAGTGACTAACATATCATTAAGTGCTTAAAAACAAACAAACAAACAACAACAACAACACAAATTTTGTTGAATGAAAAACAAAAAACAGGTCTGACCAGACCGTGGGTGGTGATCATAGTTACAGTAATCATTCAAATTTCACTGGCCCATTCCATCCACATACATAGCTCGGATTCTGCAGTCCCCACAATTACATCCAAGTGACTCTCACGGCAGAAAACTGTGCCCTTCTGGGCCTGGCTGCCACTCCACTGGCCACTCCTGTCTACAGCGATGGCGTCCTCAGGACCAGCACTGGGGAGTGGCCCGGGGCGAGAAGACCGAGACCTTCTCCCTTCTGAGTGTCACTCTCTGGACCCCGCTGCTTGGCCCCCACGTCCTGCAGAGTTTTAGGCTCAGCTGCTTGTTTGGCTTCTACTTCCAGCTCCTCTGCTCTTCATAGAACCCAGACGTTAATCTCAGGGAGGCCGGACTGAGAGATAAATCCGAGTGACAGGCATTGAATTATTCTCTCAAATTTGTCTCTCGGGGTCAAGATTAATGCTTTTCGTTTGTTCGTTTGTTTGCTAGGTAATGTTCATTATGCCTTTTTCTTTCTGCCATTGTTTTGGTTTGTCCCAAGGGACTTCTAGGGCTTCTGCAAATGGACTTCTGATGGTCAGCTTCACAGTCACTGCACAGGCCCAGACTTGTCTGATCTCACATGTATTGGACATTAATTAAATGTAACGAGGTTGAGAGATGGAGATGTAGCATAGACGGTCTGGAATGAGATAGACAGGCCCCTGGAGGACCCGACAGGGACTGGAAGTGACTTTCTACCAAGGGAAGAGAAGATGGAATGAGAGCGGGAGGGGGAAAAATTCAAAACGATTCCTTCCAGTGGAAAAGAGTTCGCTTTCTCTTGCACCATTTCTGGCAACAACAGAGTAGGTTTCTGCAAGCCTCTTGCTACGTTAATAGTGGGCTTGGCAGGCATTGGTTACTGCCTGTTAAAAGACAGTTTTTTTTAAGCTAAAAATAAAAATTCCCATACGAACATGAATTAAATACATGTTAAAGATTTTTTAACTCATTAAAGAAGGAACCAAAAATATGCGACAGAATTAAAGGCAAATTCAAAAAGTGCACACATATGCAGACCAGGAAGACTATGAAATGAATTTACAAATAAATTCAAAATTGGTCCATAGCCACAAGGCAATAATCAAGTGCATCTCCAGGAGACATAATTTGCATTTCTATGGACACGAATTGTTTTTACTACTATCAGTATCCTACAACTTACAGAGTTTTAAAAGAAGCTCAGAGACAGTGAAAGGTGGGAATAATTTGGGAAAGTGCCCTAGAGAGGACTCGCTGTCATCATTTTTGCTCATTTCAAAGTCTTTCACAGTTCTTCCTGCCGAGCCTGGTTGGTTGGGGGCCTCCAGCAGACAAGAGGCAAGGGAATCATGATTAAAAGACAGTTCTGGGGAGGAAGCGCCACCGAGCAAGTCACACCAAGTGGGAGCTGGAAAAGAATCTCCATGCTCTCCAGATTAGATGGATAAGGAGCTGTCCTAGGAAATACTGGGAGATCTTCACAGAAGCCAATTTAGAAAGGAATTGAGTTTCAATGGCTGTAGGTACGGTGAATGAATTTTGTATGGAGAATCATCCAGTAGCTTTGTCAGGTGGTAGAAAGGATCAGTTAGGTCTGAGGCTGGCAGAGCCTTAGGTCTCCAGGTTGGAACCTTAGAGGTCATGAAGGGAACAAGGAGACAGCCAAAGGGATGGGGATCAGGGTACCACTCCACTATCCTTTCCACTAAAGCAGCCCGACATTCATCTACTTAAATACTCGAGGGCTGCATAAGATTTCACTCGAATAAAGGATTAAAATGTAAATTAAAAAAAAAAATAGTGAAATGTATGTTAAAAAATTAAAGAATTGGGGAGTTGCTACTCTTTAAAATACAGGGTTTTTTTATTTCATGAGATTTTATATTACATTATAATAGTTTATATTTATATTAAGTATATATTTATATTAAATAATGTGAAACAAACAGGAACTTGTTGCCAGGTCATCTCCTAGGATACTAAAAGGACCCTAAGCTAGGGTGAGGACCTTGTGATCACATAGCAAAGTTCCTCTCACCTTAATTAAACTCACATTCTTGTGAACAAACAAAAAGCAGTTTTCTAACGAGGCTAACATTCAAAATAAATAGCCACCTTCTACACTGTCACCATCCCACCCTCCCATCAAGAGGTGGGATCGAGGTCCCCTCCCCTTGACTCTGGGCAGGCTTGTGATTGCTTTGACTAATAGACCATGGTGAAAGTGATGCTTTACAATTTCCAAAGATAAGTCATAAAATGCAATTCAGCTTCAACCATGTCTGCTGGGACATTCATTCTGGAGCCCTGACCTTCTAAGTTAAATAGTTCAATTCCCTCGAGGCCACCATACTGTAAGGAAGCCCAAGCCACATAGATAGTCCATATGTAGGAACTCTGGTTAACAGTCCCAGTTGAGCTCAGTGTTCATGTCTTTCTGGCCCAAGAGAAACTTATAAGTGAAGGAGCTTCCAGATCATTCAAGGATCCAGTTGCTGAGTCATCCCAGACTCCAAGTCTTTCCAGTTGAGGTCCAGACATCATAGAACAGAAATATGTCATCCCCACTGTGCCCTGTCTGAATTCCTGACCCACAGAATCCACAAACATAACACACCAGTGTCTGGGGTGTTTTGCTACATACTGCTATTACTTGACATGCAGGGTCACTCAATAGCCTTAGTTAATAAGGGGAAGTTCTTCTTTACAGAAGAATTCCATTAATAAATTGGAAAGAATGAGCATCTCGATAGAATTCCAGAAAATAAATATAGAGGAAGTGACAGAAATAGAAATTGACATTTTGCCACTCAAAATGAGAGATTTGATTTAGATGATGTTCAGTGATGGACACTAAATTCGTTAGGGGGAAAGACTGAAGGGAAACTAGATATTTGCTGGCTGCCAGAACATCGCCCCACTGCCCGCTGGTCTAAAGGGGGAAAAATACAGCTTTAAAATGGACGAATCAGGCTGTCACCACTTAAACTCACCGTCATCATCACTTTAGGTGAAACAATTTTATATTATGTACATTCTGATGTAATATGACATATGATCCCCTAGGAGGGATTTTTTTTTTTTTAACCAAACTGTGATTAAGATCCAACTTTTAATTTAGATGTAAAAATTAGGAGTATATGTTTAATGACATTTCCAGGAAGCAAACCAGAGGGTAGAAATTTTTAATTGAAAACGGACTGAATTTTCTCAATAAGTCAATGGAATAGAAAAAGATGGAGGTTGGGGGGTGGGGAAGAGTCTGGGTTAAAAGAAACTTAAGAGCCATAACTACAAAATGCAAGGCCCGGTCCTCGTTCGGCTTCAGGCTTCAGCAAACAAATGCTAAAAAGACATTTTGAGGACTAGTGGGAACTTTGAATATTGATTAGATGATTTTACGAAATAAATGTCATTATCGTTAGGAGTGATCCTGACACTGACATTTAAAAATGTCTTTATTGCTTAGAACTATAAATTGAAGTATTTAGTAGTGAAATGTCATGATATCTGTAATTTATTTTTAAACATCTTAGCATAAATAAGTGCAAATATTGCAAATGTGTATTATTGCTACATCTAGGTGATGAGTTTTAAGGGGTTCATTAGTGTACTATCTCTATTTTTTCTATATATTTAAAAATTTTCATAATATAAAGTCAAAAAAATCATATAGCTATAATTATGAAAGTTACAATCACTTAAAAATGTAAACAACCTACATGTTCGATTATCAGAGAATATCTAATTCAGTTATGTTGTATCTTTTGGATAAAATGGTTAGCATTTACAATGATCATTATGGAGATTATAAAAATGAAAAGAGTTTGTAATTTATATTAAGTACGAGGACACAAAATTACAGTTTTAGAGTGGTTTCGAATATACCCGTGTGTGTGTATGTGTGTGTGTGAATGCACAGCACCATCTGAAAAATGAATTAGTTCTACATCATTTCTCATTTTGGGTTGATTGGCCTTGGGGGCGGCCTGTCCAAAGGAGTCAAGGCCAGAGCCGCCATGTGCCAGGCACTGTATCAGATACTGTGAGGGGCAGAGGTCCTATCAAGCACAGTGTTCGCCATCACCTTGAACTTCTAACACTAATGCGGACTCCAGATTGTTTCTTGCGCACCCTATTATGTGAAAATACGTTATTCTTGTTGGCTACCATTTTAAATATTTTTAAAACCAAGGGAGAGAGACTGTCACAGTTAGGAAGAGAGCCGTGTTGAAATTCTAGGTCGTGTGAAAGTTGACAGTGGCCAGCTCCTTTTGTCATGTTCTAAAGTCCTTAACAAAGACAGTGCTGGGCAGAGGCTCGGACCCGGGAGGATGTGAGGCCTGGTGAACGTACTTTTCCTCTGTCACCCGGCTCCGAATTGATCAATATTGTCCATGCTCCTCCTCACTGCGACCCTTCTCATTTTGGCAGCTTTCTGCAGACACGCTGTGCTATGCTCTCCTGTCCAGCTCCACCAATCCTACACCAAACCTTCCTGGCCAACCATCATCCATGTGAAAGGGTACATGCACACCATAACAGCTTCTGATGTTTGTTATTTAAAATAGAATTGCTTCCCAGTAGCAGTTAAAGCCTGAAATCAAAGCCTTGTTCTTCTGGCCAGTAAGCTTCCGTATAGCCGGTAGGTAGAAATTTCTTTTTAATTATGTCTTCTCGGAGCTTCTGAATTCATATTCCTTTGGTGGTTGCTTCTTCTTCTTTCAGGAAAGGTTATCCTGGCTAGAGAAATACTGAAAAATAAAAAAAACACACTTGAGAGAATTATTGAAGTTGTTGATAAAAATGTGCTGTGAGGAACCGCAGGAGTAAGAGGCAGTTCCTCGGAGTTGATTCATCCCTTCGACACCCAGAGAGTCTTCGTGGGTGCCTATCTTCTGCCCAGTGCTGTGCCAGGCCCTGGGGACTGTATCATTTACTGCTGAGGAAGAGAGCTATGCAGATAGATGACTTACAATCCAATGCGGTCAATAAGATAACTGGGTACAAAGTGTTACGGGCACACAAATCAAAAAGCCACTAACTCTACCTTAGTATGTCTAGGAAGATTTCACTGAGAAAATGACATTTGAGTTAAGTGACTGGGGATAATCCGTTTAACCTCTCCAGGCTTTGATTCCTCCGTCTTTTAGATGGAAATAACAGTAGGACTCTCACCATGTAGTCGTGAGTCTCAAATAAGCTTTTATATGATGTAAGGTATTTGGAATAGTGCCTGGAAGTGTAGAAATTACTCGGTAAAGATCAGCTCTCAGGAAGAAGAGGAGCGGAGAGGAGGAAGACGAAAAGGGTGATTGGAAAGTAAGAGAAAATTCATTACGAGAGTGAGAACGTTCTCATCAGAAGGAGCAGCCTGGGCAAAACACAGGGTCACAGAAGAGCATGACATGTTAGGAGGATGAAAGGCAGCTCAGAGCAGCCAGAGAGCATGGGGTTCAGGGGGGACGTGGGTTTGAGAAACCTTCTGTGTGGGG
>NW_011888787.1:4266607-4273198 GCF_000151845.1 Pteropus vampyrus | reverse complement strand
GTTAAGCATTGTTCACCTTCATCCTCAGGAAGATAAACATGATCGATTATCAATTCACATCGAAAGACTGAACTAACACTGACTTTCTCCGATGAGATGGGATCCAGAGAGGGAACCGAAAGACATCAAGGAAGGGAACGACCCTCTTTTTGGAGAATGAAAGATGAGGATAAAAAGGTAAAAAACCCCTGGAAATAATAATCTCTACCTTCTGAACTTTTATAGGCCCTATAGAGAGAGTCTGGAAGTGCTCACAGACCACCTGTGACCTAATCCTGTCCAAAGTCTCTCCCCAGGGGAACAGAAGCTACGGGATTTCCAGACACGAGGACTCGCCGTTGATGAGATCAGTATGGGAAGCTGTTGTGGAGGGGGCGGGGTGGCTGCAGAGAGAGGGGAAAGTCTGCTCCAGACTGGCACCTGTGGGTCATGGAAGCAACAGATGTCATGGTATAATCTTTAAACCAGTGAGGAAGCCAAGAATTCTTTCTCTCTCTTTCTCTTCTTGTTTTTTGCTTTTTTTTTTTTTCCTTTAGCTATATTTGGGTGCCAATTATATGAAGAAAAGCCAAACTCAGTGTGTTAGTGTCAGACTATAGATACGCAGTGATTTGGCAAAGGGCAATCCCTTTGTAATTTTGGAACTTGTCATCAAGATTAATGGACCTGGAGCAAAATGTCTAGAGCAAAGTTTGGTCCTTCGGAGACCCTGAACTCACATCCAGCAGGACTGGGCACCCTCCCAGAGCTGGTCGGGCACGTTCCCATGATTCGGAAGAGATGTGTGTCATTCAGCTTTGTACCCACCTCCCCTCCCTGCCTTGAGAGCTAATGTTACTCCTCCCTCTTTTCAGTGAATCTCAACCTTTGGTGCATCTCTGAATTATTCATGGAGCATTTTAAAAGTTGACTTGCCCATGTCCCCCCACATGGCACTGTGCTGTCAACAGCTGGTGTTTCTAACCTGCCCAACACTGACCAGTTCAGGTGAAATCGCCTCGTTTTCCCTGGGGAAAAAAACACCTGTCTCCACACAGTGCTTGAAAGAGGTGTTGGTAAAGGTTCCCCCACTTCCCTAATGGAGGCAAGGGCATGGGGCCAAGCAAGGGGTCCCAGACTCTGCGGGGTCAGAATCCTGGGTGGAGGAAATCAGGAATGAACATGCCGAAGCCGATTCCTCCAGCGAGGCCCCCTCAAGCCAACTGCTTCGGAGCTGCCGTGACTCGTCCTTCCCAAGGCCTGGCCCTTCTGCTTTCTTCAATTCTGTGTCTTCCAATAAAGGCCTTGTTTGCTTAATGTTCGCCAGAGTAAAGTTCATGTTCATAACCCACTAACCGTGACACCTGAACATATGTGATTTTTAAGGCTTCGCAAATACACTGGCCATCTGCGTGCCAGGCTCTGTGACGAGGTTCTGCACAGGTTTTTCTCATTTAAACCCTCACAAAAACCCAACAAGTGAAGAAACTGAGGCCCAGAGAGGTGCAGCACCTTCCTGCAGGTCGTGCAGTGAGTAAGTGGTAATTCTGGGATTTGAACATATTTACTTCCGACGCCTCTCAACCCCGTCGATATGCTGCCTTCCAGCGGCAATGGGAACCCCCTCTCCTGGCCTCCCATGGCCCTTTGGCTCTTCTTGATTTCTCATTTTCTTATTATTATATCTATTACATGTATATCTGCATTATTAGACCATAAGCTCCTTGAGGACAGGTTTAAAGTAGGATATATCTAGATGTGCCCTAACCCGGTCCATTTTCAACTTCTATACTACATACAAAAATTCCCCTACATTTATTGAATAAATGAATGAATGAATGAATGAATGAATGATGGTTACTCGTTACTATGCAGGGTGAATCAGTGAGTGACCAGCCATCGATGAGTTCAGGCTGAGGTGGAGGAAGCAGGACGTGTCGACATGGGCTTACACAAGCATGGAGTCACGAGGCGTTTCTTCCTCTGGAGACTCATCTCATCCACTGATGACTTTCCCTGATCTTGAAATTTCTTCTTCCTTCTGCTCCTGGTTCAACCCCCAACCTGAGCTAACCCTTCTCAGACATTCTCCTCTCCTCCCCACTCCAGGTCTGATTAGTTGAAGAGAGGCAGATGGGATGCATTGTTCTTCACAAGCTTAGAGGACACCATACCTTCTCTTAGTTACACAAATATAGCATCTAGATGAACCAAGGCAATAGGCTGGGTAGAGTGAAGCTAGCGCCCAACCTGGCAATTCTCTGGGTTTTACACGTTTGCCCACTTAAGAAAATGCTACCAGCTCTTCTCGGGAAGAAAGTATCCCATAGTGATCGTACGCTCTCAGTCTTCCTCTTGTCTGAAGGAAAGTCCAGTTATTGGTGCCTGGACCACAACTCTGGTTCAGATTTGAACCCCACGCATCCATCCATCCATTCACAAAGTATTGTGCACCAACTTCATTCCGGGCACTGGGCTTGCCGCTGAATTAATAAGGCGGAGCCTCAGTTCTCAAGGAGCTGATGGTCAGACAGTGGAGACCACCTTGCAGTCAGGCTAGTTCAGCATGGCGTGAGTGTGACAACGGCTGAACTGAGATGAGCACAGGCTACTTGGGCGTGGAGAGGTGGGACAGGAGCCTGGCCCCGCTACGTGAAGTGGAGCGGCATCGAGAGGGTGTTTCTGATAAGATGCGCCAGAACTTTCCCCATGCAAAGTAGCTCCCTCTACACTCTTACCTCAACCAACTCCAGGAAAAGCCTTTAGCTCTAGCTATTCCCCTAACCAAACACTTTGCTTCGCCACAGATGGTACCAGATTGTGAGTGACCACAGGAGAGGGTAGGCCGGGTGGGAAGGGATAAGACTGAGATGCCAAGGGGGTGAGTCGTATTTTAGCCAACACTAACTAAGCACTTACCACATGCCTGACAGTACTCTAAGAAATTCACCAACGTAGCTTGTTAAATCCTAAGCACAGGCAGATGTCTGTGCCTGTGATTAAGACTGATCTCCAGGACAGGCATTTCGACTACCATTTTCCAGATGAATAAACTGAGGCTCAAAGAGGTTAAGGAACTTGCCTAAGATCTCACTGGAGTGGAGCCAGGATTCCAGACCAGGTCTCTCTGACCCCACAGCACGTGCGGTCACTATACACCTGCTTCTCAAGCTCAGGCCCATGGTATATACTTTATTGATGAAGATTTCACCCCAAGAAAGACTTATCCAATCCATTAGAAAAACAAATGAAATTTTAGAGTTTGGTCGTAAATCTCTACCTGCTCCAACTCAATTCTTAAAGCTGTAAAAAAAAATAAAATAAAATAAATAAAAAGGAGTTTAATAAAGGTTTTCATAATTATTATTGACAGTAAATTAGGGACAATTTCCAATGGGCAAGGTGGAGCCCATAGGTCTGAACAAGTTAGTGGAGTTTAGAGCAATCTTTTCTGCAGTCAATGAGCCTGCTGACGACTGTGCCTTACGGGCCCAGCTCCCAGGCCCCTTCCTTCTGGAAGCCTTCCCAGATCCGTGAGGGTAAACCTCTTCCACCCACATGGCCTGACCTGTGCCTGTCTCTCCCGGGAATCTGCAAGCTCTGGAGACCAAGCCAAGTTCTTCTTACTTCCCTTTGTATTTTCTCTAAAGCCAAGTGGATGATAAGCACAGGGTAAGTCCCAAGAAATGCTTCCTAAGAATACAGAAGATTTGGAACAGGAGAATGAGGCGAAGGGTTAAAGAAGTACAGATTAGTAGTTGATCATTGTTCACGGGGATGGGGAGCACGGCAGAGGGAACGCAGTTGGCGTTAACACGATGGCCAGGTGGAGGGCCGGGGAGGGAGGGAGCAATTCGGGGGACCGTTTTTATGAACTATATAGATGTCTAACCAATGTACTGTACACTTGAAGCTAATTTAAATAAATAAATTTAAAAAAAGAATACAGAAGATTTGAGTAACGATAGGCCCACCTGTAAATAACTGTGTTTACCGCTCAGTCCTTTAAATAGTTGCTTGAAATGTGAACTAAAACGCCTCACCCCTGCAAAAGACTCCTGTGTTTTCCATAAAACACTTCATAACATACCTCTATATGCATTTTTTTTTAGTGCAAATGAGTGGCACTTGAAAAGACTAGCTATGGTTTGAGACACCATAAGGGTCAAGCACAAACTATGCCATTTTTCATTTTAAAACTAGGAAATTAAGTTGCGGAGACACACACACACACACACACACACACACACACACACACACGCACACACACACACTCGATTTCAAAGGGCTTGTTTATTTCCCGAGTCCCACATAAATGTCAGTCTGTAAACTAACCTGAAAAATCACCTATGGCAAATTCTCGCCAGGCTCGGATCTCAGAAGCACTGTCTCCCCCAAAAGTCAGTTAGAAAGTCTGCGGTACGTAATGAAACCGAAGCCGTTGGTTCTCACGGGCCCCGCAGACTCGCTCAAGGCTTTGAACCTCCCGGCTTTCGCCTCCACAGCCAGACCACGTCGCCTGCCACTCGCACTTGTTTACTCCTGCGGCCCCCAGAAGCTCCCTTTGCGGGGGCCTCCCAAGCTGCCTGCGGGAGTCCCCTCACCCCCACTGTTCTAAATGCGTCCAGATGTGCCCGTCTGTCTTCCAGAGCCGCCCAGAGAAAGCCGAGGACATTCAGGGGTAAAGCTGTGCTTTGTGCCCTGGTGAGGATCTTTAGAATTTTCCTGTATCTTTTTATTGAAAATCGCAGGCAGTCGGTTGAAATACATCCTGGGAGAGAAATCTGAAGCCGTTCTGGTGACGTTTCATCTATGATGCTCAGGACTATAAGTCCCACAAGGATAAGAACCAAGTCTGTCCTGTCACCATTGTATCCCCAAGTGTCTAGACTTGGTGGTGAGACATAACAGGTACCCCACAAATGTCTGGAAAATGACTGAGCAGCTGAACAGGGACACTCTTTATAAGCTGGCAGTTTCACCACTGGCACAGACAATGTTTACCAAGCAGTTTCATCTTCCTCCGCCACCGAAACGGACCAACCAGCTGGACTAAACCTTAACCGTGGTCAGTCAGGGCTGACATTGGCCTCAGCACACACAAGAGACCCTATGTCACATTTCTGAGTGACAGATGTAAGAATAGAATTTGTTTTCTCTTCAACATCATTCTGTGTGGAACTTCCTGGGGTGATGAAAATGCTCCATTTCTCTAGGTCCAGGGAAGCCGACGGCTACCTCACAGGACAGCACGGCGCGAGGTGATCTAGATGAGCTCGTCACGTTCCCCAAGCAGAAGCTTGGAAACAGCTGGTCAGCTCCTTGTTAATCACAGACTTTCAGATAATCAAGCCCATTCAGGTGACATTCCAGTTAGAGGACTTTGCCAAGCCTTGCGGCGTCAAGCCCAACAGGCCGAGGCAGGAGCTCCAGAGCCATGTCTTGGTCCCTCGTCGTCCAGACATACATGTTCCTGACGTTTATGGATGTGGTTTGCGGTGGGCATGACGGTGATGAATGCGTCCTGCTCTGGGCTGTCGTGGCCGCAGGGATGGGACGGGGGAGAGGAGGGAGCCTATGGCCGTGCTTCTCGTCCTCGAGAGTGATCCAGGATCTGCTTTTCTAGCACGCGCCCCAGGTGATTCTGACATTACTGGTCCTGAGACCACACTCAATGTCTCTGACTGGAGGGTCGCCCGCCACTGGTCTCTCTGTCCTGAGAAGCCACATACACCGGGCCAGTCGCCCACGCGTGCCTGACCTGGCCCCGCCTTCGGGGTCCTTCTTTTCTGTCCTACCTGGCACAGTCCTCCTCGACCCTCAGAATTCTGCCACGTGCCACCTCGGGAAGCTACTCCCCCCAGGTCCCTGTGCATCACCCGGTTACCTGTGGGAGCCGGACGGCGAGACGCGCAGGGCAGGGACTGGACTTGCTCATCTCATCTTCACCTTCGCGGGGCTGAGCCCTGGCGCTTGGCCGAGCACAGGCGTCTGTCACGGCGTACCTCTCGTCCGCCTTTCTCCCGTTCTCTCTTTCGGAAATGAGAGTGGCTTTGACACAGGTGAAAGGCTTTAGATTTCTCACGCTAAGGGATTGTTCCTGATGAAACCCAACTTCGGATCGTAATCAAAGGCCCGGGGCAGGGTGAGGGGAGGGATGGGCTCGGATTTTCAGGATCTCTGGGCCATGCCACACCCCTCTTCTCCACAGTGGGCCCGGGAGCCGGGGAGCAGGGCCCCCAGCCGAGCCTGCCGCTCCAACGCACACACTCGCACCAGGCCTCGGTTCCAACCATCTCTCGCCACCATTGGCTGGGGTTGCTGTCTCCTCAGAGCTACCTGCACGATGTCACTGTCCCCAGTGTCTCCTCAGAGCTACCTGCACGACGTCACTGTCCCCAGAATCGTAGCTGCCTCACCCAGCCTGGCACGTGGAGTGCCTCCCGCACTGGCCTTGTCAGCCCTCCACGTGAAGGGAAAGTGGTCCCCGAGAGTGAGGATGCTGCCGGTTAGGATGACCCACATCATTCCCGCTCTTCATGGAGTCTTTACATAGCTTATTGGCGGCTCCCAACGACCGTCCCCAGAGAACAGAGTGGCATCACAGGAAGG
>NW_011888787.1:4262302-4265736 GCF_000151845.1 Pteropus vampyrus | reverse complement strand
GGCACAGCCGACTGCTGGTGTTGGTCCTCGTCTCTCCTTCACTGGATCTGGAGTTGATTTTAAGATGACTTCGGTGTTATCAAAGTCACTGATTCTCAAACGGTTTGTGCTAGAGAAACAGTGGGTCCCCCCGGTTCCCCACCCATCCATTCTAGATCAAGACTTTTTAAAAAAATACAGTAAAAATGAAGCTATAGCAAACTGAAATTTAAAACACTAACTAAACAGAAGCCCCACTTACATGCCACTTGGATGTTTCGGCAACGCCAAATTTCTACAGAAATTTCTGAAGACTTCCTTCTCACTCCTGTACTCGCCTCACAGGGCGGAGTGACAAGCATTTCACAGAGAGCCACGGCCACCGCCCACACTTGCTCTCTCTCGGGGAGCTTGGCAGGAAGTCGGATGGCTCCCTCTAGAAGACAAAGCCACCCCCCTGTCACCAAGCCATCCTGTCCACCCTGGCTGAAACGTCATTTCACATGCATAGTCAGACCTCTGAAGAGAGGAAGGGACAGGTCCAGTGACACACGGCAAGTTCATGGTAGAGCCAGGACTCGAACCCAGGCCCCTGACCACTAGCTCACACACTTCATAACTATGAATCCGTCCTCCCCTGTTCTCCAAAGGAGAAGAGACAGGCCCAGGAATTTCACCAAGCGCTGTGCGTAGAGCATCATGCCAGGCATTTTGGGAGATCTGAACGTATGACCCGCATTCTCCGGGTGATTTCATAGCCTTACGCACCCCCGGTTCACATTTACTGAGCAGCGGGCCCCTCACTTACCCGCGTAGAGGCCCTCTGAGTGGTCCTACGATGAAGCCTCCTTTTACAGCAGGTCTCAGAAGAGGCCCAGAGAAGTTAGGGCAGTTGCTCAGAGTCACGCAGGCACCTGGACTCTTCCCGTGTCCACCACCCGTGCAGCCCCCGCTGTCCCGTGCTGCCTCCTGGCGTCAGGCCACACGGTGCTGGCCGCCGGCACCGCGGGGAACAGGAGTGGGAGCCCAGGGGCAGGCGAGGCAGGAGCCCAGGGGCGGGCTTCCTGGAGGAGGGGCACGTGCTGGGCTTCGAGAGGGAAAAGGAAGAGAAGGAAGAGGTTTCCTGAAAGTGGATTCGCAAGAGTCGAGTTCCAGAGCAGAAGGTTGTTTGCAATAAACAGTGCGGGGTGCGCCTTCTCTGAGGTAAAACCTGCCCGGACCCTCTGTCTCTCCGTCTGCAAAGTGGGAATAATGAAGTCACCCCCCTCGTGGGAAGGCTGAGAGGCAGCTAAGATTGTAATCGTGAAAACACCGTGAAGAGCGGACTGTGATATGTACATGTGACAAGCCGTTTCCACTGCAGGGCTGCACGGGGCGGGCGTGAAAGTCGTGGTCATGGCTCCGGACACAGTGGCGGGACGGGAAGCAGAATGCGTGGGGTGTGGGGACGACAGGGAAGTAGAGAGAGGGCTGGTCACTGAGAAGAAACGGGAGTCTCCGCCCCCTACGGATGCGGAAAGCCTGTTGCAAGGATAAACTGAGCTGGGGTCCTGCCACCCCCCACCGCACACACGGCTGCTGGTGACACGTCCTCTAGGCATCAGCCGACGACCTTCCTGTCAGCAGAGCCCAAGGGACCTTTAAGTAAACAGAGTCAAACGCAGCAGCTCTGAACCCCTGCTCACCAGTTTTGAGTCACCTTCATCCCTGAGAGCCTCAGTTTCCCCATCCATAAAATGAGGTAAAGACAGCTAGTTTGCAGAGTTGTTGAGAGCTCCAGGGGTGAGTACTACGTTTGGCGCTCACTCGGCAGCAGCCCAGGAGGCTGTGAGTTGCCTGGGTCCCTTTCATTCTGCCTCCCGAAGGTGACGAGAAGGCATCAGGACAAGAAGTTGGGGACCGAGACTGAGGCCGAAACATCCTTTTCTAAGGGTGAGGCACACGGACACTCTGGAGATGCCGCCTCCCGCCTGCCCAACCCAGCTCAGTCCCACCGGGGACCCAGGCTGGGGACCTGCCCCAGGTGTCCCGGGGCTGAGGTGGGCGTCTGCTGCCACCTTTAGGCCCCTCTTGGCATTGCCTCCCCGTGCCTGCTCCCTTTTTGTGCCTTCACTGGGGATGCTTTATTGGGCACAGGTGGACCATCCTGGAGACACCCCAGGTGGGCTTGGGGAGGACCCAAAAGGTGGCGAAGCCATACATTGTGCAGCTTCCCAGCCATCCACTGCCTTTCTCTGCCCCACGCTGCACCCCTGTTGGTGGGGCCGCTGGGTCTCGGGGTAACTGGTCGTCAAAAGCCTCCGATATTGCCTTTAGGAATTCCCACCTGCTGGGAGAGGGATCGTGCCGAGAGGCAGTGACCCCCAGTATTAGCAAGGGACTCTCCACCATGTGCATGTCAGCAAGGCTGGCTCCTGGCAGGTCAGCGTGAAAGTGTCAGGCCGCCTCACCCTCCCACTCCCCGGGGTGCTGCTGCCCGGCCCTGTCCCCCGGTGCAGCCGCTGCTCAAGGCACTGCCAATGTGCAACCTGCCGGCTGCGTCCAGGGATGGGGAACACGGAGACGTGAGGAATGGTGGTGGGGGGTGGGGGGTGCAGTGAGAGACAGGAAGTGGAGGACAGCGAGCAGAGGGAGGGGCAGCATCATCCCCCACCCCCTGCCTTACCCATCCTCCACTATAGCAGAGTGACGCCAGCATGGCCTTCCGTCACCCACCCTCACTCAGAAGAGCTATGTGGCCCAGCAGGGCTCCCTCAGCCTCAGTCTGTCTGTCTGTCTGACTGTGGCCTCGCTGGGATATCTACGAGGCTTGTGACCTGGCTCTGTGAGGAGGCCGTGTGTGGAGACGGGGGACGGGGGTGCTAAGGAACTCAGCACAGATGAAGAGAAGTCACCAAAGACAGAGGAAGTGGAGGCCTGGGAACGAGGACTCTACCAGGCCCAGAAATCACCCTGAGCCCCATCAGGACCAGACGAGGCCATTTCAGGCTTCCCCCGCCCCCAACCTCTCCCGTACTTTTCATATGTGTGACTCGGTCCCCCAGGAAAGGAGGGCGCTGTGCCCAGCCCTTTCCAGGATGGGCCAAGCCACAAGCGCTGGGCTCCATGTCTGCCTGAGGGACCTCTGCACTCATATGTCAAGTGGCTCTTTATGTTACTTCTCCAGTATGCCAAGGACTGCAGGCAGGTACCCATACTCCGTGACATCTCCTTGCACCTCAGAGGCAGAGCCCGCACAGTCACGGGTGCAGACCGTATGTTACAGGTGAGGCTCAAGTCCACCCCTCAGTGGCAGAAAAGGAGAGGACAGGGGCCCTCAAAGGAGACAAGTCATTAGGCACAGACATGCTAGACGGTGGTCCTTAAACTTGGCTGCACATTAGAGTCACCTGGAGAGCTTTCAAAAATCTCAGTGCCCAGGCCTCGTCCCATCCCTATGAAATCAGGACCTCCAG
>NW_011888787.1:4252780-4261062 GCF_000151845.1 Pteropus vampyrus | reverse complement strand
CAGGGGCCCTCAAAGGAGACAAGTCATTAGGCACAGACATGCTAGACGGTGGTCCTTAAACTTGGCTGCACATTAGAGTCACCTGGAGAGCTTTCAAAAATCTCAGTGCCCAGGCCTCATCCCATCCCTATGAAATCAGGACCTCCAGTGAGGTCCTCAGGCCATCAGGGGCTTGTAAAACTCTCCAGGTGACTCCTGCAGACAATCGACTTTGCAAATCACCGTTTGTCCCTTTGCCTCCATTTTCTTATCAGGCGCTCCCAGTAATCCTTCCCTGGGGATAGTCTCATTCCTCTCCTCTCCTCAGTGGGCTTAGAGGAGTTACACAGACCTCGTCCGGATCAGAAGCTCTGCTGGAAGACAGAGCTCTCGGAGGCAGCGCTGTGCCTGACGCATGGTTTTGCGGTGTCCAGCGCAGGGCCGCACGCAGCCAGGAAGGCGTGATCGTGACGAGCGTTACGATCGAATGGCCAGAATGGGCGGGGGTCTGGTGTGGGTGCAAAAGAGAGAGAAGGGGTGACGCTGCTGGGCCCGGGGATGGCGAAGGGGGCGCGGGTGTGCGTTCGGCGGTGGGGAAACCCTCCTGCTTCCTGTCAGGACCCCTACAGTAACGACGACCTGTGCACACTGGCCCTCCGTGCCCTGGACATCTGACTGCCCACTGGGCCCTCCTGGGTCCTGGGTGCCAGATTCATCCTTGAGTTCTGCATGGAGTTTGATCAGCATAACAGTAGCCCTGACTTTGCCTGGCCCTCTGAGGCCCTCTGCTGCCCTGGCGGCCCTGCCCTCCGCCCTGGGCCAGGGCTGGAGCCCTCTTCGGGGGTCCTCTCTGCCTGTGCTGTGCCCTCACATAGGACACCAGGTGTGGAGCTCTCCCCGGACGCTTGCCAGACCCCAGCACTGGCTCTTTCCTGCTTTGAGGACAAAGAATAAAGATGTCGTGTTGTACCTGAGCTCACTGGAGTTTGGAACAAAGGGAGGGGCAGCTGCGTAATCCTGTGACACAGAATGACAAACCGCACACGGTGACTGGTGTGCAGACTCCGGCGTGCAGGGGCCGACGCCATCCATCCGCTGTCAGCGAGGCTCTCACAGGGTTCTTTACACAGCCACGGGTGGGAAGATCGTAGAGCCGAAGCTCACGCTGAGGGCAGAAAGATGCTGCCAGCTCGTGAGAGCCGCCCCCGAGCTCGGGCTCTGCGCTGCCGAGCGAGCCAGCCCTGCCTCAGGCACGCTGCGCAACTGCCCTCAACCAGCTTCTCAGCCGGTGCAGACCCCACCCCACCCACCCAGCCGTTTACACAAGTAGTCCAGTGCACCACCTCCCAAAACTGCAGAACGCCAGGGATCCGACTGACTCTTCCACTTTACACATGGAGAAACTGAGGCCCAGAGAGTGACAGGCACTTGCATTTTGATGGTTGCCAGGTGCGAAGGTTTGGGGGGTGGGTGCAAATGGCCAGTTACAAAAGCAGTCATGGGATATAAAGTACAGCACAGGGAATATAGTCAGTAATACTGTAATAACTATGGACAGTGCCAGGCGGGTACTAGACTTATTGGGGTGATCACTTTGTAAGTTATATAAATGTCTCACCACTGTGTTGTACACCTGTGACTAATACATTATTATATGTCAACTGTACCTGAAAAATAAAAAATATTAAAATATATATATGTATAAATATATATAAACATATATATTTATATATAAATAAATAAATAAATAAATATAAATATATAAATATATAAATATATAAATATATAAATATATAAATATATATATATATATATATATATATATATATATATATATATATATATACACATACATATTGGCTGGTAAAGCATCGAAGAACCTGGACTAGAAGCCAGCCCGTCTGATTCAGGTCCCGGGGACTTTCCACCTCGCCACCCGCAGCTGCGCCATCCCAGACAACAGCTCGACATGCCCGGATGGGGCCACGTGCATAAGGACGCAGAGGCACACACCGCCGCCCTCCGTCTGGCCGGCTTGGAACTGGACGGGCTGAAGGGTCTCCCACTCCAGCCCGTACCGTCTGCAGGGGACGCGTAACTTGAGAAAACGTCCATCTGAAGACACAGAAGCTGTCCCTCTTCAAAGGATCTGCTCACCCCTCCTCTGATTAAAAAGCCTGAGTCGCTGAACTGGGTCGAACCTGACCTAGGCAATCTCGTATCTCTAGAATTGCAGCCTCTTGGGGCCGAGGGGAACCCGGGGCTCCCCCAGGCCAGCACTCCCATGGGCCGGGGCCCTCTGCAGTGCCTCTGCACAGATCCAAGAGCGATGGGCTGGGGTGGGGACCGTGGCTCCTCACCATTTCCCCGCTGGTCCTCCGTGTCTTCATTTCCTCACTGCAAGGGCAGGGCCACAGTCAGCATCTGCTCCAGCTCTAATTCTGGAGCTGGGCTCCACGACCTCGAGCGGACAGCCCCCCTCATCCCCCATGCTGTCCAGCAGGGTAGCTGCTGGCCACACGTGACTGTTTACACTTACACTCAACGAAATTAAACAGAATGTTGCACTAGCTGCATTTCAAGTGCTCAGTGGCCACTGCATAGGACAGCACAGACATATTAACGTAGAAATTCTGTCGGACAGAGCTGGGTTCTGGACAAAAATAATGAGAGGCTCTTGTGATTGAGAGGCTCCTGAATCAGCTGAAGGGGAGACTGGGAAACGGTAAAGGGCCCCTTCTCCGGAAGCACTTTTCTGGGGGGGACGGTAAGAGATCTGGCCCCTTGAAAGAAGGCTTCCCCTACAGAGCTGGTGACTAACTAGTGAGGTCCCCGAGGCAGACAGGAGGGTGGGTGACGGAGCCCTGCTCAGGAGGGGACGGGGGTGACCAGAGAAGTACTGGCTGGCAGAGGGGCTTTCCCCTCAGCTGGCGTGGCCTCTCTGCATGTCTCCTCTCCACTCTGTCCCCCCAACATGCGTGGGCACACACGCACACACACACACGCACACACCCCGCACACACACATGCATGCGTGCACACACACACACACACACACACGCACACACCCCACATCCTGTCTTGGTGCTATAACTGTGCCCCTCTGAGCGTAGTCTGCGAGGTGCAAATTCACTGAGCACAGGGTCCGCCCCAGCTCCATTCCCCGAGTGCCCAGCCAAGCCCTGGGCTCAGGGCCACCTGCTTGCCTACAACACGGCCCCGGTCAGACTCATGATTGGTGGGGAGGCTTTAAAAATGATTTAATAAAACTCAGTCTTGCTCAAGATCCTGGCCAAAGATGTGTCCAAAAATCCCAGGATGCTGCTTCCTTCCAGACACTATTCCCCCATCACCTTCTCTCTACTGAGGGCATTCAGGGGTGCAGGAAAGTTGCTCAGGGCAGGGGACGGGGGGTCCCCACAGAGAAGGGCCTTTGAGTTGCAGCAGTGGCCGCTCCTGCAGAGCTTTTTCAGGGGTCCCAGAACCTGGGACAGGGAGCAGGGGCACAGGGGGTGGGTCCAAGCTGAGCTCTGGGTGTTACCAGAGAGCAGCAGGGACGCAGAAAGAGCCCGCCCCAGCCTGCCCCAGCCCGCCCGAGACAGACAGACGGACAGACAGACAGACAGACACACACACACTGGGGAGCGGGGGAGATGCCACCTGGTTGCTTCAGGAGTGGCCGCTTCGGGAACCCGGGCGGATGCGGGGTGTCATCCTCGTCCCGCGCTCCAGGGGACAGGCCTCCCCACAGGTGTCACCCTCGCCCCGTGTTCCAGGTAGTGGCCGTCGCAGCTGATGGAAGAGGTGGCCCGTGTCCCTCGCGGTCCGTGGGCAGGGGCGGGCAGGAGGCGTTCACGCGGCTGCTGTCCCTCTGGCTTTGACAATCCGTGGGCCAGAATGACATCATCCAGGAGCCACAGCCATGCTGGCAGCCCTAGCCAGTTCGGAGCCCCACACAGCTGCCCACTGTCAGCATGAGCCCCGTGCCCCTGGTGGCCCAGAAGCAGGTAGCCAGCCAGCTCTGAAACCCGTGGTGACAGAAGCGGGTATGGGATCCCTGCCCCCAATCACGCACACATTGCTCCCTTCTCCAGCCATGTGGGAGCAAAGCCTCAGGCTTGGAGCAGCCCCAGCCCAGCAGGGAACCCCCAGGGGAATTCCCGCTCGGCCCAGGCCCTGCTCCTGGTGGAAGCCCCTACCGCAGCTGCCTGGCGCATTCTCCTGGACAGAGATGGGGGCAGGCCGACTCCCCAGGGACCTGCCTTCTCAGAAAAGAACCTTCAACTGCCCACAGCCCCTCTGAGCGTGGTCCGCGAGGTGCAAATGCACTGAGTTTCGAACAGCCAAAGCTTTCGTTGTCTTACCCAGTATCACACAGGCAGCGAGCCCCGGTGAAGGAAGCTCCACTTTGGATAATGTCCACAGGAGAACTTGAAATCAATGCTGGGAAGCAACTTCTGGGGAGAGGCTGGCGGCTTGGGGTGGGTTGAGGGGAGAGGGCAGGGGAAGTGTCTTCTGGCTTTCCCGGTCTTGGGTGGGGGCAGTGGCCAGTCCCTGGTGCCTGCTGGGTTGGAAACCTGGCCCTCGGGCAGCTTTTGGAGTGTGCAGATGGGCCTCTTTGGGGGCAGGAGGAACAACTGAGGGGTTTCACCTGCTCCCTCTGCTCTGGGTCTAGGGGCATTACTGCTCAGAACTGGGAGTTTTCTCCAGATTGTGACTTTGTGCAGAACTGAGCCGGGGGAGAGACTATGGCACTTGGGACTTGGCCATATGACCTTTCGTAGCCAATGGAGCCGTGGGGAATACAGCACAAGCAGAGATGGAGAAAGTGCTTGTGCATTGCAGTTTGCCCACTTCCTGCTTTGGCTCCCACTGACTGTCATGTGAAGAAGCCCAGGCCAGCCTGCTGGATGATGGAGCAAGATGAGTCATCTCGGCTGAGACCTCCTAGACCAGCCAAGCTTCCAACATGGGAGTGAAGCCCCGCAAAACCATCCAGCCCCAGTCAACGTTGTCCAGACCAGAGAACATCTCAGCCAAACCGCGACTGTGAGAAAAAAGGAAATGTTATTGCTTTTTCAAAAAGTGGAAGGAAGGAAGGAAGGAAGTAAGTAAGTAAGTAAGTAAGGAAGGAAGGAAGGAAGGAAGGGAGCGAGCTGAGACTTCTGGTTTCTGGTCCAGAACATAAGGAGCTTGAAAATCATCACTTCTGTTCACACAACAAGAAAAAAGATGAACAAATGGAAAATCAACAACTTTTCTTAGATCCAAAAGAACTGAGGTCATAGGCAAACCTTTTTTTCTCTTCCAGCGTCCATAAATACAGTTTTGTTGGGACGCAGCCACACTCATTTGTCTACGGCTGTTTCTCACGACAACGCGGGGTTGACTAGTGGCACATGGCCCACAGAGCCTAAAACATTTACTATCTGGCCCTTCCAGAAAAGGTTTGCCGATCCCTGCTCTAGACTGGAAACATCTGAAAGGCAGAGAGTTCACTCTTGTCAACCCCGTTACTTTTGCTGTCCAGCGTCCATCCCCCTCCTTTCGGAGGCCCATCCCGATTCCTTGCAGAGGGATCCGGGCCCTCACTCTCGGTCCAGTTCTTTGGGTAGGACCCACTCTGTACATCCACTGACACGCCAGTGCCCTTGGGCTCAGCAGTGGGGTTCCCACTTGATTCGGAGAGTCCAGAGCAAATCCTGGGACTTTTAAGGGGTCTTTTACTCTTTCCCAGGATGTGAACCTAAAGAGACGTAGAAGTAGATTTTCCGTGATCTTGCCACCCTGAGAGGTTAACGCCCAGCACAGGAAGCTGAGAGGCAGACAGACAGCAGGTGCCGCCTACATGTTGCAATCTGGTTCGCGCAGAGTCTGAAGCCAACCTGCTTTTGAACTCAGAGACGTTCTTGCTCAAATGTGTTTGAACTATATTTTCTATCACATGCAATAAAAAAAAAAAAAAAAAGAAGTCCTGACGGACAGAGTCCCCGCCCCACCTGCATTCCCAGCCACACCTGGCTCTACTGCGTTAACACCGGGGGCTCTATCAACTCTCAGAGTTAGGACAAGAGTTTGGAGAATTTGGAGCTAGGAGAAGGAAGCCCCGCAGAACTTTAGGAGTACGGAGGAAGATAAACACAGTGATGGATGACCTTAAAGGCAAAACACGTTAAAAAATAATACCAGCAATATCAACAGCCATCGAATGCCAACATGTGTTTAACATTGTGCCACATATTGTTTCAATCTTATTATATCTGATGACAACTTATTAAAACTCCAACAAACAGAGAAACAGATATCTCTGGAGGTTGTCAGATGTCATACAGGTAGTAAAGGGAAGAGGCTTGAAACCAGGTCTGTCCAATTTTAAAGCCTATGCTTATGACTCCCGTGACTCCTGGAGACCCTCTGCCTCAGAAACAGGTCCTGTGAGGTAAAGCAGTCCGCCAAGGTCGCAAGAGATAGCTCTGGAGTATCACTTGGGTTCAAGTCTTACTGATCCTTTCTGTGACCTTCAGCAACTGACCTTTCTGCATCCCAATTTTCTTGCCTGTAAAATGGGATGAACATTGCCTATAAAAAAAGTCACCTCCCCACAAACTGGGGAGGCAGACAGATGGATACAGAGAATGAGAACTTACCAGAAACCCACAGGCAGACCCTTCGGTAGGAACCAGTCCAGGGTACGAAAACATGAATTGTGATTGACAGATTGCTGGTGCAGTGTAATAGTTGTATATTGTATCAATCCTATATAGTAACATCCTATAATATGTATAAATGAATAATGCAATGATTCAGTGCCATGTATACTAGAGAATATGCACAGTGTTTTAGCTAATGAAAAAAACATTATAGTTGAATGAGATTGTGGGTGTGTGCATATATATATACATATTTCATTTGATTCCACTCTAAAGATCAGACCCCACTAAACTCTCCTACCCACCTCACTTTCTAAGGGCGTAGTGTCCTGGGGGCTGGCGTGGGACCCAGGACATGGCATTGCAGGGTGAGGAGAGGGACACATACTTGTCCCTAAGAAGCTCAGCCCCCTCCTACCTAGGTCATGAGCAAAGAAGGGACCCCAGCTTGCCCTTAGACTTTAAGCTATGGCTCTTGGGTCCCCTCCTCATCCCCAGGAGTCCGGAGGATGTCCTGGAAAGCAGAGGCCTCAGCCCATTCGGGGGCACAGGGAGGAACACGCTGGGTGGGGGGCAAAGAATGGGGGTGAGGAGAGCCAGGAAGGAGTATTATCCTGAAGCTGAGGGCATCGGTTTCCTAATGAACAAACCCTGGGCTCAAGCTGGGAATTAATGAAATCGCTGGAAATAAAACCTTCCTCTCTGGAACTTCAGACAAATAAAACATGAAGACAACCAGGGCGTCTGGAGAGTGAAAGTCGGCGGCTCAGAAAGGGGGACAGAAGGTAACCTGGCAATAGGTGGCCGTGACGGTGCTGCAGGCCACAGGCTCCTGACCCGCTGGGTCCCACACCATCGCCCCGAGCCTCTGCTCCCCTGGCCGCGGCCGCAGGTGGGCCATCAGCTCACCTCTTACTCCAGCCTCGGGGCTCGGCGTGTTTTTTCCTCGTTCTGGCCCAATATCATGGTCTTTCAGCTGCCACCTCATGCAGCCCAGAGGCCCCAGCAGCAGCCACCGGGAGCCTGGTCAGACCTGGGGACACAAAGGTCTGAAGACTGCCCGTGGTGTTGGACTTCGGCTTCCCCAGGCCGAGACGGTGACTGTCCCGCAGCTGAAGTTGCAGTAGGGGAGGTTGTGACCACCCTCAAGGACTGTGCTGTCGTCCCCAGCCACCAACCCCACGTGGAACATGGCCAGTCCGAGCAGCAATTTGCTGTCAATGAAAGTTACACACCGGATTTCAAAGACGTACTACCAAAACAGAATGGCTCATTCATAACTTCCGTTACTGATCACTTGTAATTACACTATGTTGGATGTGTTCGTTTAAATAACATACATTATTAAAGCTAATTTTTCCTGTTCCTTTTTACACTTTGAATGCGGCTACTAGAAAATTTTAAATTACACACGTGGTGTGCATTATCTTTCTGTTGGATGGCTCTGCACGAGGACACCTCCTCCCTTTGAACTTGGATGGACATTTCCACGCACACTCAACCCTCACAGTACCTCCAGCTGTGCACTGTGGATTATCTTTCTGTTGGTGCGCCTGCCTCCTGAGCTCCCAACAGCTCATCCTGGCCTTTGGCACAGCACCTGGTAATGAGGAAATGGCTCGTGGTGACCAGCCAAGCTAGCTGGGGATTGGGG
>NW_011888787.1:4249254-4252730 GCF_000151845.1 Pteropus vampyrus | reverse complement strand
GCCAAGCTAGCTGGGGATTGGGGGGGGGGGGGGAGGGTGGGGGACGATGTCAGTCTGTTCATTAGGGTGTGGAGCCCACCAACAACCACCCCAGACCCTGCTGCTCAGACGCGGGCCCCTCCTTTTTCACAGGCTCTGAGTCACCTGCAGCCTCCAAACTGGGATGTTTCTCAAGTCAGGTGGTTGAGAGAAAAGCCTCTGGGAGCACACACACCCGGGCGGATGTGAATCTCAGCTCTGCCCATTCGTTGCTGTGCAACCTCGGGCGAATGACTGAACCTCTCTGAGCCCCAGCTTCTCCCTCAGTGAAATAGAAATAAGAAAACGTAATAGAGAGTGAGATTTCCTAATATTTCAGAGCCTACCGGATGTGCCTATTTTATATTCTTGTGGCATTTGTACCATCTTGTGTACACTGTAATGACACATTTACATGCTTAATGTATTTCTGACTTGCCCAGTAGCCTGAGACCCCACCCAGAGCACTGTGGAAATGTAGCTACTTTTGCTCATCATCGTAGCCCCTATCTCTAGCAACTGGAGCATAGTAGCTGTTCAATAAATAGTTATAGACGAAGAGAATAACATGTACTCAAGCAGCATAGCATAAAGCAAATCTGGATGCCTGATAAGTGACAGCTACGATTACTATCATTATTAGACGTTATATGCTGAGGTGAGTCCCGTACTTTACTTCCCACACGCAGTTATCCTCAGCTGCCTCTTCCGTACACCTGTGTGTGCTCTTCCTATGCGCGCCCCAGGTCCCCCTAGCAGCTAAGCAAGTCTATTTCCTTTTGTTTTCACCTCAAAACAGAAAAAAAGCATTTTCCATGGTTTGGGGGCTTAAAAATTCCAATGCCAGTTCTCCCTAAGCCACTTCTTTTCCAGAGACAAAGAAAACTCTCAAATTCCTTTCCCCCTTCCTTACAAAGCATGCTTCCTCCACTCTCCCTGTGGTTTCTCGGGCAGTTTTGAGGTCAATGTCACAATCCTCCCCAACCCCCCACCCCAAGAGGTTAAAAAGCCAAAGGGAGATGCGAGATTATTGTGAGTTATTTGGCTTCCACAATCCTCACCCCAGTCTAATGTCCCCAGTCCCATTCAGAGGCCTCAGCCCACAGGACACCCGCGCCCGCCTCCAGTGTGGTGGAAACCCTCCCGTGTCCCAACCTGCTCACTCTTGTCTCCACCCTTTAGGCAGAGCAGCCAGAGTTGTATGAACCAAATCAGACAATCTTAGAGCCAAACGGCTCAACCTCACACAAATTTTAATAAACGGAAAAACTGAGGCCCAGAAATGTCCAGTTCATGTAAGTTGTTTGGGCAGCGTTGCTTCAGGACTGTGGAGTTGCAGGCCCTGCAGCCTGCTGGGACACAGACAGCATCCCTCTCTGCAGTGATCCGAGGCATGGCAGCCAGCTCTGCCCTCCCTGCCCTGCTCAGAACCCACCTCCCGGGCATTCTGCCTTTCTTCTTTCTCGGCCTTGTCTCACCCGAGCATTCATAAGAGGGGACGGTGCCAGGGCAGAGGGCTCTGGCCATCTACACCCTAGATGCCTGGGCGTGTCCATATCTCTGGGATGGTGTCTGTGAGGCCTGAAACAAGTCACCAGCCACTCCCTCCTCTGATCAGGCCACGATCCTGCTGGTTTGAAATCAAAGGAGTTTTCACTGTCAGCTCTTCCTCCGGTCACAGATCTAGATGCAGATGAAGAAGAGATAAGTCCCCATCGTGACAAATGACTCAGACCCGGGGTGTGGGAGAAGACACTCCAATCGCTGGGAAATTCCAAGGCTTTAGAGTTCACCTCCCAGGAAGGTGGGACGAAGGCCAGACTGCCCTTTGGGTAAAGTTAGTTCTTCAGTCCACAGGCCCCCCCGGCCTTTGGCCGTGCTTCTTTCTCTATCTATACCTAAGATTTGGAGAGGCCAGTGTAGGGCAGGAAAAGGAGGCTTAGCTCACTTTTCCAACACATTCGAGCACCAGTATCAGCATTACAATCTTACCAACAAGGCCCATGTTGTGTCATTTCCCAGTATGGTGGATGTAACCTGAAAAAAAGATGCCAACACATTACTGGGGTCCCCCAGTTCATCATCATGTCACGTGATCTCACAACCCGGCTTCCATTCGATCTTGGCAGACTCTAAAAGCGGGAGTGGCTCATCAGGATATGGCTTTACCCATTCAGCGTACGGTATAACTGAGTTGAGAGGCTACCATTTCTTGTTCTGAGTCTCTTTTGAAGCATTAATGGAATATTGGACCTGCCTCATTGCACACCTGTTTACTCGTTTTTTGTTTTTTTGTTTTTTTTTTTTTTTACCCTTAGCTGTTATTCCTCTCTCTCCATTTATACCCAAACTTTCTCAGCTTCTTAAGGGACATTAGGTTTGGCCACTGGTCTAGATGGCTGGCAGCAATACCGGTCTAGCAAATGCCTCCTCCCCAGTCCACCAGCCACAAGCTCAAGGTTCCCCAAGATGACCCTCGCTCCCGACCGGCCGGTCCACCCCTTCTCCTCCCCGACTCCTGTCTGGGCAGGCCTGGATGGTCTGAACTCCAAGGTGGACAGCGGGGTCCTTCCTTCTTGTGGGATCATCATCCAGGACGGTGGACTGGGGGCTTCGCCTTATACAAGCAGCTTTCTTTTAGGAATTTGCTGAGATGCCTGATAAATGCTCCCTTAACCCTTGAGGTTATATTTTCCATAAGATGCCCCAAAATATCCTTGCTCCGTACAAATGGAAAAATGTGAAGCCAACATCTTATTATTCTTGGTTATTTTCAGTTGTACTTTGATGGAAAAATAAGTTATTCCTTACATTAGGCTTTAACCTACATCCATTCTGATTACATTTCTGAGAAATATAGATTTGGGTTTTTTTTTACGGGCTCATCTCATGTTTCCTTTTCTTGATCCTTAGATTAATATGATTACCATATGCATTTTATGTCTCCACGTCGCTTATAAGAACGGAAACATTTTCCAGGAAACAACACAGAGGCCTTTATGATCCGGCCCCTGCATACTTGTACACGCAGCCTCATCTCCATTCATGTTGCCCCCCCCCACTCTGTGGACAACCCCCGAGCTCCTGGGGTCTCTCCCACTCCCCACCAAATGATCAGGCACGGTGCTGAAGAACTCGGAGCCAGAGTCGAATGGACTCCGGTTTAAATTACGGTTCTGCCATGCATTTATTGACAGACAGGAACTCTTACCATCTGCATTTTTTTCAGGTGAGGAAGTTTCCAAACTTTCACTTCCTCACCTGAAAAAAATGCAGATGGTAAGCGTTCCTGTCTGTCACCACAGTGTGATAACTGGTCACAGCCATTAGGATGGTCATTACCAAAAAGAAAAAAGAAAATCTCAAGTGTTTGCAAGGTCGTAGAGACATTGGAACTGGATATGCTGCTGGTGGGAATGCTGAATGGTGGAGCCTCTGTGAAAAACATGATGGCAGTT
>NW_011888787.1:4243693-4248024 GCF_000151845.1 Pteropus vampyrus | reverse complement strand
GATAACTGGTCACAGCCATTAGGATGGTCATTACCAAAAAGAAAAAAGAAAATCTCAAGTGTTTGCAAGGTCGTAGAGACATTGGAACTGGATATGCTGCAGGTGGGAATGCTGAATGGTGGAGCCTCTGTGAAAGACATGATGGCAGTTCTTCAAAAAAATTAAAAATCGGTGTTTAGGTTTTCCAAGGGAACCCCAGGATTGTCACGTGATCCGGCAAAGATACTTGCACACCCACGTTCACTGAAGCATTATTCACAGTAACCAAAAGATGGAAACAACCCAAGCGATTGTCGCCGGATCAACAGATAAACAAAATGGGGACGCGTCAAATGGAATGTTATTCACCTTAAAAAGGAATGAGATTCATCCATGCTGCGACATGGATGCACGTGGAAGGCATTTTGCAAAGCGAAATAAGCCAGTTACAAAGGGACAAATATTGAATGGTTACACTTAGAGGAGGTACCTGGAGTCTTCAAATTGATTGAGACAAAAAAGTAGAGTGGTGGGTGCCAGGGGCGTGAAGGGGGAGACGGCAGAAGTTATGGTTTTGCGGGTTTGGAGTTTCAGTCTGGGAAGATGAAAAAGCTCTGGAGATGAATGGTGGGGACAGTCACACAACTACGTGAGTGGACTTAATGCCACTGAACCTTACTTGTGAAATGCTTACAATTGTAAATTTCACGTTATATATACATTTCACTATAATACACTTTTTAAAAAAATTATGGCACCTTCTCAGGAGGCCACGGCGAGGACGTAAATGCACAGGACAGAGCTGGCACGATGCTGGCATAGAGCAGCTGCTCAGACGATGTGGATGCTTCCTTCTTCCTGGAGAGACCGGGCCCTGCTATCAGAATAACCCCACGCACCACTCAGACACCCACGACCCTTGGAGCCTGTTCCGACTCCTCGTGTGGACTTCGCCATTTCGTGCTGAGTCGGGGGTCCATTCTCTCACGCACGTGCCTGTCACACGTGCTGGTTTCTCTCTGGTTCCTCCTCGATTCCCTCAATTGCCTTCCCCACTAGACTCGGGCCCTCAAGGACTGGGTGTCCCCTTCCTTTGTCATCCTAGTGCCTAGCAGGGCACCTGCTACGTATGTTTAGAATGTTGATCGCACATATAAATAAGGAGATGATGGGAGAATCGTCATTTTGCGATCGAGGTGTTGCTTAAGTAGGAGGAGTTCCTTTCTGGAGCCGAACAATTTCATAGACCTGCATACGAACTACTAGTTAAATTTTAAATATTTGAGGATAAAAATTTTGTCATGACCTGATGGTCCTGTAAAGACAGCACTTTTAAAACTGAACTGAGTCAAGACACCAGTTTCAATACACGTACAGATTTGTAGGTCAGGGCTCTAACTCCTGGCCTCCTGGGGGCGTGGGTCACTCCTGTTGGCGACCGCGATGCTAAAAGACATGGCGTTTTTAAAGCACGGTTTTTACTGCTTATGCGTAAATCCCGAAGATGAGTTTGAATTGGAAAGATGATGAAGCATCTCTGGTTTGTCTAAGTGCGGGCATAGACAAAGGTGCTCGTGGTTATCCCGGAGCCTTTGGAGAAGGAAGAACTGTGGGTAATAGGCAATCCCAGAGCTGAAGGTCAGATTCTGGAAGGTTTGCCTGTCAATTTGGGATTTTCGGACAGAAAGAAAACAGAGACCCTTAGACTCCTGCAAGTTCTGGACTAAAGTAAGTGTCCCCTTGAAACGAAGGTGACCCCACGGGAGATAGTTATAATCAGTAAGGAACGTTTACTTGGGACACTTTGCACGAGTGTGTATACATTTGCCGGAACTGCCGGAACAAAGGACCACCGACTAAACGGCTCAAACGACAGAAACGTATCGGGCCACAGTTCCGGGGGCAAGGTCGGCTCCCTCTGAGGGCCGCGAGGGAGAATCTGTTCCATGCCTGTCCCCAACTTCTGGTGGTTTGCTGGCCATCTCCGGTGTTCCTTTGCTTCTGCTGAATCATCCCCATCTCTGCCTTCATCTTCACAGGGTGCATGTCTTTGTCCAATTTCTCCTCTTCTAAAGGACGCCAGTCATTGGATTAGGGGTCCACCCTAATAACGTTGCCTTAACTGATTGCATCTGCAAAGACTTTATTTTCAATTAAGGTCACATTCTGAGGTAGTGGGGGTTAGGACTTCAACATATGAATTTGGAGGAGACACATTTCAACCCACGGGAATGGGCCACTGCTTTAAGGAAAGAAAATGCTCAGGGGACAGTGTATTAGAGGCCTCTTGGACATGCATTCCTGTCTCTTAGCAGCTCTTGCTATTTATTTATTTATTTTATGAGACATCGCATACCTTTACTTTCCCAAGACTAATCTGGCAAAGCTTTAAGCATATAAACAAAATAGTAATAATAAATGGATGCCACGTGGAAGAGAATCAATCTTTGCCATTGACACGAACAGACCCTGGCGGAGGTCAGCGGCTTCTGAGTGGCAGAGAGGGTTGCAGAGATCATAGCCAAGGCTGGTGCTTGGTAAACATTTTCTGAAAAGGGCAGTAAATATATTAGGCTTTGCGGGTTATATGGTCTCTGTTACAAGTGTTCGACTCTCCTGTTCAAGCATGAGAACCGCCGTAAACTACTCGTAAACAAAGGAGCCTATTTGTTCCAATAAAACTTTATTCGCAAAATCAGGCCTCAGAGCCAGATTTGGCCTCTGTGCCTTATTGGATGAGACTCTGGCTTCCCCTGCTGAATCCTTTCCCTTTATGGGGTCATTCTCTTCTGGTGTGTCATTCCCCACCTGATATCCGTCCTCTCTCACACGTCCTCCCCCAGCCGAGCCCTCCAGCTTTCACTTCTCCTCCACGCAACTCATCGTAACAGGTCTCTGCCCTTCCAGTCACCTCCCTTTCATTGCCAGCTTGGGCTCCCTCTCACCCCTCCCCAGCACACGGCCTCATCCTCAGAACATTCTTTCTTTCCCATCCCAATGCTGACTCTGACACTGATTCAAGCTCCCCACCCCGCCCCATGCCCACAGAGGAGACGGAATCAGCCTTCGTGCAGGGCATTGCTGTACTGAGCCCGAGCCAGGCAGTGTACGTATAACCATATGTATGCAATATATGTGGAAAATACTTTCAGATCATCCATCTCAATTTATGAACCTCCCTGGCAGCCTCTGTTCTGCTCTCACATGAGGCTCTGCCAAGTTTATAAATACTTCCTCCGAATGACAATAAATTTAGTTTTCCCTAATCTTTCACTCTATAGATAAAATCTCATTGAGGTTGCAATAGCACTAACACTTCGAGTTAACTGTTTGCTTGATTGATCTCAGCACTCTGGCCAAAGGTATTCTGAGGGCCTTCTATTCATGGTTCACAGCTGTCCGATTCCAAGATGTTTGCCTACTCTGTCCTGAAAGCTGAAGCTCACTCACTTGGATGCTTGCCTCTCAGGCTGCTCCATTCTATGAAGTCAAGACCATTGATAAAATCCAGACGGGTTACAGAGGGGCCTAGAGGAGATCGTTTCTCTGAACACTTGGCTGTACCTTCTCCAACAACAGATGAATTTACCAGATGCAACGGAAGCAGGCCTTCTCCTTCTCGTGGAAGACAAGATCGCCCTTTGTTCTGATGTGCCCTGAAGAAGTTTTAGACAAGGAAACCAATATATCATCTCATCTTCGCTTTCTCTCTCGATTCTTTTCTCTTATTCTCTTCCGTAACTGGCCAGTTGCCGAGTAGAGCACCAGGCACATAAGAGACATTTGTCAAAGTATCTTCTTATCATATCATTGCCAAGATGGCAACACTCTTTCCTTTCTTCTGTACCAACTCAGCTACACAGAAAGTGCCCGACGGCTTTGTAAATTTTTAAAAAGTGGCTATTCCAGGCTACGATGATCTTAGTCTGTTGCTTGAATTGGCGATTGGTGGATCGATCATTTTTTTAATGCAGTGAAAACGATCATGTAGCTAACATGTGGACAGTAAGATGTGGGGAGGAAATGACCTTCAAATTCTGTTTTCTTTCCCTGCTCATTTTCAGATGTGTGTAGGGAGGAGAGACGTGGAGATGGGGAGGAGAGCGAGGCAAGAACGGAGGCCGATGCGTCCCCAGGAAGGACGGTGCAGGCTGCCATCTCTTTCATTCCTTTCTCTTCCTCTTTCTCTTTCATTCCTTTCTCTTCCTCTTTCTCTTCCTCTTTCTCTTTCTCTTTCTCTTTCTCTTTCTCTTTCTCTTTCTCTTTCTCTTCCTCTTTCTCTTTCATTCCTTTCTCTTCCTCTTTCTCTTCCTCTTTCTCTTCCTCTTTCTCTTTCTCTTTCTCTTTCTCTT
>NW_011888787.1:4231912-4243643 GCF_000151845.1 Pteropus vampyrus | reverse complement strand
CAGTCACCTCCCTTTCATTGCCAGCTTGGGCTCCCTCTCACCCCTCCCCAGCACACGGCCTCATCCTCAGAACATTCTTTCTTTCCCATCCCAATGCTGACTCTGACACTGATTCAAGCTCCCCACCCCGCCCCATGCCCACAGAGGAGACGGAATCAGCCTTCGTGCAGGGCATTGCTGTACTGAGCCCGAGCCAGGCAGTGTACGTATAACCATATGTATGCAATATATGTGGAAAATACTTTCAGATCATCCATCTCAATTTATGAACCTCCCTGGCAGCCTCTGTTCTGCTCTCACATGAGGCTCTGCCAAGTTTATAAATACTTCCTCCGAATGACAATAAATTTAGTTTTCCCTAATCTTTCACTCTATAGATAAAATCTCATTGAGGTTGCAATAGCACTAACACTTCGAGTTAACTGTTTGCTTGATTGATCTCAGCACTCTGGCCAAAGGTATTCTGAGGGCCTTCTATTCATGGTTCACAGCTGTCCGATTCCAAGATGTTTGCCTACTCTGTCCTGAAAGCTGAAGCTCACTCACTTGGATGCTTGCCTCTCAGGCTGCTCCATTCTATGAAGTCAAGACCATTGATAAAATCCAGACGGGTTACAGAGGGGCCTAGAGGAGATCGTTTCTCTGAACACTTGGCTGTACCTTCTCCAACAACAGATGAATTTACCAGATGCAACGGAAGCAGGCCTTCTCCTTCTCGTGGAAGACAAGATCGCCCTTTGTTCTGATGTGCCCTGAAGAAGTTTTAGACAAGGAAACCAATATATCATCTCATCTTCGCTTTCTCTCTCGATTCTTTTCTCTTATTCTCTTCCGTAACTGGCCAGTTGCCGAGTAGAGCACCAGGCACATAAGAGACATTTGTCAAAGTATCTTCTTATCATATCATTGCCAAGATGGCAACACTCTTTCCTTTCTTCTGTACCAACTCAGCTACACAGAAAGTGCCCGACGGCTTTGTAAATTTTTAAAAAGTGGCTATTCCAGGCTACGATGATCTTAGTCTGTTGCTTGAATTGGCGATTGGTGGATCGATCATTTTTTTAATGCAGTGAAAACGATCATGTAGCTAACATGTGGACAATAAGATGTGGGGAGGAAATGACCTTCAAATTCTGTTTTCTTTCCCTGCTCATTTTCAGATGTGTGTAGGGAGGAGAGACGTGGAGATGGGGAGGAGAGCGAGGCAAGAACGGAGGCCGATGCGTCCCCAGGAAGGACGGTGCAGGCTGCCATCTCTTTCATTCCTTTCTCTTCCTCTTTCTCTTTCATTCCTTTCTCTTCCTCTTTCTCTTCCTCTTTCTCTTTCTCTTTCTCTTTCTCTTTCTCTTTCTCTTTCTCTTTCTCTTCCTCTTTCTCTTTCATTCCTTTCTCTTCCTCTTTCTCTTCCTCTTTCTCTTCCTCTTTCTCTTTCTCTTTCTCTTTCTCTTTCTCTTTCTCTTTCTCTTCCTCTTTCTCTTTCATCGTTCCTCTGCGTGTTTTCTCTTTACCTCTCCCTCTTTCTTTCCTTCTCACTCTCTCCCAATTTAAAATAAACGACAATGGAATCAGTGGTTACACGTTCTTTTTCAAAAAATCATCGTGACCGCCTGAATTACATCGACTGAGATTTTTGCCTTGCGTCTTGTACGATTCGATTTACTAGTTATTTCATTAATAGGATCTATTTCTTGGACCCGTAGCCTGTTGCTTCCATGTACCTTAATTAAGGGTACAACTCTAAATGGAAAATTAAATGTTGTTATTGTCAGAACAGAGGAAAGCGGTGATGATCCAGATTATTTTGTTTCTTTACTTTTTACCTCCCTCCCTCTCTTTTTTTCTGGTTACTCACACTCAGCTGTGTCACTCTGATGACCAATGAGCCAGGCATTCACCTTGGGTTCCTCCTGGGGGGAGTAATGAGTCAGGGCACCCACCTCTCTCCGGTGGATGCCACCTGTGCCCGTTCACTGCCTCCGGCCTCAGGGCGGGGCTCTGTACACAGCATGGCGTTTTCACCCAATGAGGGTGTTGATTGACTGAGGGGCAGGTGGCGGACAGGCTGGCCCCCAGCTAATGCGCAGTGAAGACGCCGACAGCCACGCTGAGTCAGAGCCGGCCTGGGACGTCATGCACGAGATCGCCCACTGTCTGCAGCATAGGCTTTGTGGTGCCGCAGACCTGAACTTGAACCCTGCCTCTAGCTGTTGAAACTACTGACTGAGAGTCCTGGGGGTTCTCACCTCAAACACCCGAGTCTCAGAGTTTTCTTCTATAAAACAGATAACGCTGCCCCTTCTCACAGGCTTCTGGTGAGCATCGGTGAGATCATATCCAGAAAGCACCTTGCGCAGCACATAGCAGGTGAGAAAGAACATAAAGGATGGAGGGAGGGGCGCGGCGGACAAAGGGCAGCTTCCGGGGGCTACTTTGGGGGCTTTGTGGGGGAACCGATCTAAACGAGGCCCCCATAGACAAAGGCCCCAGTGGGCGAGCTGGATCGCGGGCTTGGAGGGTTGGGTGCTCCCTCCGCTTGCTGGCCCCACAGCGCCATCTAGGGGCAGAGCACGCTCCGAGCAAATGGTGGCCTCGGCGAGGTCCTCTGACACAATCCCTCTGTCCCTTTTTTGCTCTTTCCCCCACCCCCGCCCGCCTCTCCCCTCTCTCTCACCCCACGTCCTTTCCCACCCCACCCCTATTCCTTCTTCCTCTGTCTCCTCTTCCCGGTGCAGCGTTTTTCACAGCGGGGGCCCTCGGGGCTCTGGACAAAATGATTTGATTGGAGGGGAGTCGGGTACTGATCATTCCCCAACATCGCTTGCCCCTCCTCCACCGCTGACTCCTCTGGATGGCACCGAAGGCTCCTGGATTGTCACGGGCATGCTGACCCCACGCTCTGAAGAGAGCCCGTGGTGCTGCGGGGCTCTGGGTCCTGGCTCCCACCTTTGCAGGCCTAAGGCTCATGAAGAGAGGGACAGTCACACTTCATGTCCACCCGGCTTGGGCCTGCTTTCTCCAGGGTGAATTCCACTGTGACTCTTGTTCTCTAAACACAGCAATAACTCTAGGCCAGGAGCTCACAAGCTCACGGCAGCTACAGAGTTTTCACTTTAGATAAAACAAAAGAAAACAAAACAAACAAACGAAAAAAAAAAAACAAAAAAATAAACCAAAAAAACCTTCAAACAGCAAAAGATCATTTTGGCCAAGTCTGCATTTTATAAGCCTTGCCAACGTCTACTCCTCATTCCAGGAATCATGATTTAAAAACAATGCCGAACTATTTCTTTCAAAATCCATTTATAAAGAGATTTTGGATTTAGTTCAGCATTCTCTCCACACCTCCTTAAATCTCCTTCTTCTCGAGAGCTAAGATTCGCTTTCAAATCTCAGCAAGTTGCGCTTGAAACAGCATCTAGTTTGTTCGGTGTCAAGTGTGTTTGGAAGCTCAATAGAAACGTGGTTATGTGATAATGAATTCCGTGAAGCATCCTCGGAGGGCATCACTTCCAAACCACTTCCTGCGTTTTCTGGCAAATTATCGGATGCCAATTTGTCTGGAGCGGGGAAGAACAATAAGCATAAACTAATTGCATTCCTGTTTATTTGTCGTTTCCCAAAACCAAATGTCATGAAGCACATACTTCTGCTCTGATAGTAGTTATTAGTAAACTGAAACCTATTTGGGTTTTGCAAATTGTCTAGTTCAATTAGGGAGTTAAGCTTAGCAAATATTTTTAAATTGCGGCAGTTCTGATCGAGGCGGAAGCGTGTGTGGAAATGATCGCCCGTGTCGATTGAAGACTACATGGAAACAAGAGACATACGTTTCCTTCTCATTTTCCCCTTGCTGGTGGTCACCTGTTACACGTGCAATGACATTACTCACCCACGTGATTTCTCTGTTTCGAGCACCCGCACCCTCTAATGCCCGACGAAAACACACCTCGCCATTCTTCGAATTCTAGTCAAACTCCATCTACTAGGTAAAACCACCTCTTCGCTCTCTGGAGCAACTTAGGCGCTGTGTTCAGTGCGCCCAGGGGACTTCACATGTGCCTTCATGAAGCCCTTATTATACTATAATTTTTGGTGTTAACGCCAATCTTCAGATATATGAATCTCAGTGTTTCCGAGTTCTTTTGTTCCCTGCACAGTAATCGCTACCGCTCAGCAGCAGACAGTCTTCTGAGAACTTTGCGTTAATTAACTCATTTAACCCTCGTAGTAACCCTCGGGGCAGGGGTTCTCAGACAGGGTTTCGCGGAACCCCAGCACTGTTACTACAGGTTGAGTAACACGGTTGACCCTTGAGCAACACGGGGGCAGCAACTGTGCAGAGGGAAGGATGGCAGGCTCTTGATCTCGGCCGCTCCCTCCCGAATTATTTTCCACTCTCACCCTGCAAGTAGGCCCCAAGGGTGTGAAAGCAAACCAGGGGGGAAGGAATTTTGAGAAGGAATCTTTATGTGCTCAGTTACCTCCCCGCTTTACTATTGTTGGAAACATGGAAAGCCTTGGAGAGTATCGGGGTATAAGTGAACCGCATTGCAAAGTGTTAGTACTTTTTCCTAATGAGTCTTTGAGAGATGGCAAAATGATGAGAGCCCCCACGTGCTCTGCCTTAGACCTGGCTTTTTGTCCCAGGGAACTGAGAAATTGCAAATGGTTAAATGTGAACTCGGGGGTATTCTTGAGGGTGATTTCTGTATTCTGGAAAGACTACGCAGAGGTTTATCTACGGGAGGGGAGGAACATTTTCCCTCTACTTATCTTAAGTTCTTGGCTGGGGCTCTGTATAAAAGACAGATGAACAAGCGAAAAACAAACTCATTTATTAACAAACTCATTTATTAATAAATGAGAGTATTCAGAGATGAGTAACTCAAAGATGTGGCTGAGAATTCTAGCTTATCTAGAGCATCCTCAAAAAAAGAACAATAAATTTGTAGAGAAATTACAAGACAAAAGAAATTCCAGGACAAATTAAAAGCTTCCAAGGGTAGCAAACCTTGGGAAGGTTCAGTATATGGAAACTAATGGTAAATAAAGGCTATTTGGTAAAGTTTGTTACGGAGATTCCTTTGGGGCCTCCTCCAGGCTGATGAATTGTCCTAGTGATTCATTTTTGTCCTTCCCAGTACACAGGGGAAGAGGGACGCCTTTGAAAATTTATGTCCTGCTTTTAGGCACATGGGGGAGGGGAGGGGACTTTTCTTCTATCTGCTTCTTCTCAATTACTCTTCGACTCAAAAGATTTCTTATGCCAAAGTAGCATATTTCAGGGGAACATATTCTGGTTTCTTTCACCGCCAATAGCATAATCACTAATCTTTGGGTACTGACAGCCAGAGAAGACACCGTCGCAGTCAATCAGAGAAGCTGAAGAGACTCTAAGATTCCACATATGCGGGCAAGAGAATTAATCTGAGCACGCGTGGACATGCCTGAGGAAGTCAGAACTCCTTGAAAGGGTTATGAGGAAAGTTAGTCGTCCTGAAATGCAAGAAGCAGTGAAACGGGAGATACACTGATCGTCGATGTTGAATTCACACCGTTTTGTTGTGTTCATATTGCGGAATACTGGGTCGTGACCTGGGACATAACATAGAAGTGTAGACGGCTTTCATGTAGCTTCTATGTCATATACATTGAGATATTTTACCTAAGTAAGTCTGTCGAGTCTGTAGCCACCCCTGCAGGCTGCCCCCACATCTGAGGGACCCGTTTCCTGGTCTCCGTGTTGCCCACACAGATTTCTGGCCTGACCGAGCCTTGAGTCTCAGGCTGTACTTGCCCCAGTCCGTGGGTCTGAGCTGGTCTGTCTCCCTGCTTCTTTTCTGCCTCATCTTCATGTCCTTGCCTCGGCTCTTTTGTTTGAGTAAGCAAATAAATCCAGAAAGCAATGTTTAAGAGGCAAAACTCTAAAAACAACCAAACAAACAGAAATCCAGCTGCTACAATTTAAAGCTCATTAATGCTTGCGGGGAAAACTGCTGAGTGTAGAATATATTCCAGTAACATTTTTGGAAGAGAATTTGGCAAGATCTATCATTTAAAATTTGTACCTTTTGATGTAGCAATTCCACTTCGGAAATTTTTTTTTTTTTACAGATAAACTTGCATAAATATACAAATATGCAAATGTGTGTTTAGATACATCATTTGTATCGATTTACATAAGATGTTGATAGCAGCATCGGAAGAGCAGGAAATTTAGTAACAACATAAACACCTATCAATGGGACCTGTTTAAATAAATGAAGAAACGTTCCTGTAATTAATTACCACATAACCATTAAAAGTAGCAAGGTAGCTCTATATGTGCTGACGTAGAAAGATGTCTAAGATACACAATCAAGCAAAAAAATCAAGTTACAGAAGAGTATAGTACGTTTCTTTGGAGCTTCAACAAAATTTCAGGGGTGTGTGTGTGTGTGCGTGTGTCTGTGTGTGCGTGTGTACATATACTGACATTTTCTGAATGAACCCAAGAAGAACTGTCAATTGTTGTAGCCTCCAGGAGTCAGTCAGACTAGAGGGTTGGGGGGTGAGGGGGAGATGTTTTTTTTCGCTTTATACTCACCTGTACTCTTAGAAAATTTTCCAGTCATGGAAATGACTTACATTCATAACTAAACGATAAATTTAAGTGTAAAATATATAATTAATTCAGCAAAGTTATATAAAACACCTTCCATGTCCCAAGTCATTTGTGTCAGAATGTCGTTAGTCACAGTTAATCCAATCTCATCAATTTGAACAGCAAGGGCTTCATTACGGGCTACTGGATGACCTGCAGAATCGGGAGGGCTGGAGCACTGGGTTCTGGACCACCCTTCTAGGAATGACTCCTAAGCCACTGAATTGGGACCAGGAAGCCACTCCCACCGCTGTCCCAGGCCCAGCCTGGCCTCATGGGACTCATTCCAAATCGAGTCTTGCTCAGGTAACCCTGACCTATGACCTAAGTCATAAGTCTGCCTTCTAACAGCAAGGAGGCTAGAAAATATAAAGATTTTTTAAAAAGAATTTGGGAAGGCAGAATTCACACTGTGGGAAACACCAAAATGGGAAGAGGTGCAGTTTGAAAGATGGAGGCAGATGTAGACGACAGATGTTTATTTCATAGTTCTAGAAGTCATCTCCCCTGGGACCCTATTCCATGAAACATACGTTATCAGAGAAGAAAACTCTTTCCAAAATTGTGCTCATGTCAGGATAGAGATGAGTGATAGCAGTGATCTGGACTACCCTTAGTCAACCATGTACCACTTAAGTGTGGGAAGTTTTGCTAGCAGAAATAACTAGAATTTCAAAAGCTGGTGAAATCCAAGTATATCTTAGATTTAGATGGTTTTCTCTGAGTTCTACCATTTAATCTATGTGCATTATATGTTAGGCACCATGCCAGGGTCTTTATACATGAAAAGGGAAAGAAAAATTGTTTTTAAAATTATTGCTGTGGACACCAACCCTACACCCCACTGTGTCGTTCTGGGTTCAGCCGGAGGAACAGAGCCAGCTGGAGATATATATTAAGAGATTTATTACAAGGATTGGGCTTAGGCAGTAGAGGGGGCTGGCAAGGCAGATCTGAGATCCAGATGGCAAGCCTTCCGGAAGGACAGGCTAGAAATATGGAAGCGGCTGTGTACAGGTGCAATTCCTTCTTCTCCAGAGAAGTCTCAGTTCTGCTCTGAAACATTTCAAATAATTGAGTCAAGCCTGCCCCGATAAGCTGTAGGGCAATCTCCCTTACAAAGTCAAGTTGGATATGTACTTTAATCACATCTATAAAATACCTTCACAGCAACACTATATTAGTGTTTGAATAACTAGTTATTATTGCCAAGATAAACATACATAAAAGGGACTATCACATCTACTTACTGCCCACCTGTCAAGGAAGGACACCATAGGGAACATTTTATTTTGCAAAGATTGTTAATGAACTTCTTTGATGATGCAAAGTAGACCATTTGGGGCTAGAGTAAGAGCTCTTCAGAGAAGAAAACTTTGCACTAATTTAATGTAGTCAGTTCATTCATTCATCCAACAAGTGGTTAGTGAGTGCCTCACTGCATGTGATTGCTCTTGGTGCTTGAAATACACAGGGATAGAAAACAGACCAAAATTCCTGCCTCCATGGAATTAATATTCTTTGTATAATAGAGTGGTGGCAATTTTGAATTTTCTTTTGGCAGCTGGAAGAAATTGAAGGTTCGAGGCCCCGCATCCAAGAAAAATGCTAAGGAAGACAGATTTGAGGATGGGTTCCAACCTAGTAGCAGCTCGGGATCAAAGAAACGCTGACTAGTGCGAAATCCCTTTGTGCTCCTCACGGAGGCTGTGAAGGACGAGACGTCCAGGGCCCAGTTTTACTGCTCTCTTGTATTATCCTCAGTTAGCGGGGAAGCTTCTGTTAAAAGTGGTGACACACCTTGCCTTGGATTAGTGACGTCTGGCAGTGCTCCTGCTTGGAACAAACTGGTGTAGAGTGAGGACGGCAGCCACAGGAAACAGAGGGGCTGACGAGAGAAACGGGACCAGTAGGATACAGATGTTCAGCTGTTGTCGACGTAAGAAAGTCCAAACCTGTAAAGAATTTTTATAAGATTTTATTCGAGCCTAACTGACAACAACTGAGGGGAAGCAAGATCTCAAGTGCTCCAGGGAATGGAGTTTTTCTGTTTCTTTTATGCATTTGAGATCAAGGAGGGAAGATGACATGGAGGCGGGAGGAAACTGGGCAGGACTTGGATTACAGGAGAGTTAACAAGATTATGTGCCCCCTTGAGGGTGGTTTCCCTTCTGAGGGGTCTGGAAAGAGGCATCAAAGGGGTTTTAACCTGAATGTACAGAAACAATGGGCAGGGTCTGCTTAAAGCAAAGGTAAACCTTTTATGAATGGAGTTGTATGCCTGGCGCGTGACTACCCACCATGACCTTAACTACCCACCATGACCTTAACTACCCACCATGACCTTAATTACTCACCATGACATTAATTACTCACCAGGTAGGCATTTGCACCAGATTGCCCCGTGAGGTTACTTTCTATAGAATCCCTTTTTTTTGTCCACAATATATAGAAATAGATAGAGATGATAGAAATAGAGAGAGGGAGGGAGGGGGAGAGAGAGGGAGAGAGAGAGAGAGAGTTTAGATTTATTTCAAGGAATTGGCCGGCATGATTGTGGGGGCTGGCAAGTCCAACATCTATAGGCAGACCAGCAGACTGGAAAGCACTGGACAGGGGCTGAGGCCACATAAGGCAGAATTTCTTCTCCCTCAGCAAAACCTCGGATTTGCATGTAAGGTCTTTCGACTGCCTGGATCAGGCCCAGTCACATTCTTGAGGTAATTTCCTTCACGTGGAGTCAACTGGTTGTAGATGTCAACCACATGTACAAAACACCTTCACCACAACACCTAGATTCCTGTTTGATTGAATAACAGTACGATCATCTGGCCAGATTCACATATAAAACTGGCTGTCATAAGCAGGAAATCGAAGTGACCAGAAGACTCTAAGACCCCAGGGATCCTTTAAAAATTGAGAATGGAACTGGACTTTTGTGGGATGAAGCTTGAGATAGTTTGTTTATCTATTAAAGTATTAAAGAAAAAAAAAATCAACAACTTGGAAATAAGCAACGAGATGACCACATGTCCCATGAGCGTTAACGGGGCAGGCCTGCCCAAGAGTTACCTCGTTCTCTGTAGTGTTTGACTCACAATTTACTATTGATTAGGATATTTTATAACACCATAAGGGCAGACCTTAGCTTGCTGAAAATGATTCTTATCTGACTGAAGTGCAATTATCTCTTTTCTCCAGTTTTATTGAGAAATAATTGACATATAGCCCCGTACAAGTTTACATTGTACAACATAATGATTTGACTTACATATATCATAAAATGATAACCACATTAAGTTGAGTTAACATCCATCACCTCAAATAGATATATATATATGTATTTTTTTTCCTTGCGATGAGAACTCTTAGGATTTACTCTCTTAATAACTTTCCTGTGTAGCCTACAGCAGTGTTCGCTGTTCTCATCATGTCGGATGTGACATCCCCAGCACTTAGCTTTCTTCTGACTGGAAATTTGTACCTTATGACGACCTTCATCCAGTTCCCTCTCCCCCACCCCATAACCACAAAACTTATCTCTTTCTCTATGATTGTTTTATTTTTAGATTCCATATATAAATGAGATTATATAGTATTTGTCTTCCTCTGTCTGACTTATTTCACTTATCATAATGCCCTCAAGGTCCATCCGTGTTGTCACGAATGGCATATTTCCTCATTTTTTATAGCTAAATAATATTCTATTATATATACATATATATATCACCTTTTTTATCTATCCATCTGTTGATGGACACTTAGGTTGTTTCCATGTCTTGGCTGTTGTAAATAATGCTGCAATGAACATGGGGAACAGATCTCTTTTCAACACTGTGTTTTCATTTCCTTTGGATATATTCTCAGAAGCGGGATTGCTGCATCGTATGGCAGCTCTATTTTTATTCGTTAAAGAAATCTCCATACTGTTTTCCATAAGGACTGCACCAATTTAAATTCCCACCTACAGTGCACAAGGGTTCTCCTTTCTCCACATCCTCGCCAGCATTTGTTAACTCTTATCTTTTTGATGCCAGCCATTCTAACAGTTGGGACGTGATATCTCATTGCAGTTTTTATTAATGAACTATCTTTTGTCTCAGATAAGGGATGCCAGAAGATGCCGCCTCAAAATATGCCTCTTTGACATAGGGATTATTTCGAGTTAAAGGCCATTGAAAACCATTGATGCAGGAAAAACTCTAAAAACAGGGCATAATATTTTCTCTTAGTAAAGGAAATTCACATTCATAAAGAAAACTTCAATTTGGAAAAGGTGTCTCCCTATGTGACCAGGTACTACAGAACCTCACTAAGTGACCTCGTTTACCATACTTTTCCTCATCACCCTCCATTAACTTGCCTCCTCCCATCAGCCCCCTCACCATAAACTATCCAGGAGCCCCAAGCCCCTTTTCCTTTGTTTTACCCTAAGACAGTACATAAACCCAAGTTCTAACCACCCCACTCCCATGCGTAAGCACTATGCACATTCTAGTAAACTTGTGTTTTTTTCTTGCTAATCCATCTTTGACCAGTCTAATTCACAGGGCCTCAGCTGGTTGACCTAAGATGGAGTATCCACAGAGGAAAAGATTTTATCCTCCTCTACACATAGAAACGAAAAATATTTCCACCCACGGAAAAGATAATCCTCAAAGGTTACAGTTTTCTTGCCCTGCAGATCATTAAACAGTTCATCACCAATTTAGCAAAATCTTACTCGAGCAGTCTCTCTTTATGTGACTTTAAATATTTCTGTCTCGCTAAACTCTTTAAACCAGCTTTACCATTCTGGGACTTCCCTCATCAAGGAGTTATAAGTCTTTGATGTGTATACGTCTGTATCTGTCTGAACGACCTGTTTTTAACTTTTGAAAAGGAAAGGGTGAAGGACCCAGACGGCTGTGTAACTTGGGGGTTTTGGGGTGATATTTACCTTATCCTATTTAATTTACACAAAAACACAGCTGTTCATTATTATTATTGCTTTTTTTAATAGAAGAGGAAATAGAGACTCTCCAAGGTTGAAAACTTGCCCAGAACTACATAAATAACACATGGCAGAGCTAGGATCCAAACCCCGCT
>NW_011888787.1:4226487-4227997 GCF_000151845.1 Pteropus vampyrus | reverse complement strand
GGTTTCTTAGGATAAAAACGCAGAAGTGGAATTATGGGGTCTTTCTTTGTCTCTTGTTATAGCTTTTGAGAAAACACCAAATTATTCTTGCATTAGAGTTAAAACACTATCTGTTTCAAATGATCATTTCATGTATTCTCTATGCAAAGTGAAGATGTGGTATCACCTTGTCATTAAGGACCTGCAGGAATAGAAAGGACTCATTTCGTTTATGAACACACCTTCCCTTTCATACTTCCAAGAGCTCTTGCTTCTTGGCAACACTCCTTTAAGCCTTTGATTAAGTTCAAGGTGACCGGACTATTATATACATTAGTCAAACTCTGATAGACTCATTCCCTCCCCACCCCCCACTCCCTTCCTTTGATTACTGCTTTAGTCATTCGCGCGACAAATATTCAATGACTGCCTATTAGTGCCCATTGTTTAGATACAGAAAGATATATAGAGAGAAATAAAGCGTGGTCCCTGCCTTCAATGGCTACATCAAAGAGGGGACATCAGACAAGTAAACAGATTATTGTAATAGAGTATGATAAGTGCTGTGATGAGCTTATTCTTTTTATCGCTTGCTTCTAGGTCACTATTTCTTTGCACCTCAAAATACTTATTCATCCTACTTACTGATGTCTACATTTTTAAAGCTAGGACTGACTTCCATGTATAAATATTAAAGAAAGATTAAAGTGCAAATGCTCACGAGTACTCTTTCAAATTCACAGCAAAGTAAAATGAGAATCTTTATATCCTTTCTTGTAAGTAGGGTAACCATACAATGAATCATTCACACTGGGTCATTTTTAAGGATGAAAGGGGGTGCTACCCAAATGAGAGACCAGGATACCAGGCATAAGCTGGGACTATTCTGGGAAAAGTGGAACAAATGCTCAACATAAATTTAATAGGAGACAGTACAAAAGAGACTTCATAAGAGCTGAGAGGAGGGGACGATGGAGAGAAGAATGTGGAAAAGAGGGTCCAAAGATCAAATACCCCATCCAGCACTGTCACCAATGACCAACAGTGGAATTAAAAGGAATTTGGGATGGGACAGCCTGGTTTAACTTGGACCCATTTTGAAGCTCACCTCTTTGCCATAGTTCAGTAGCTGGGGTGCAGATAAATGGCCAAGACTGGGATGACTCTTAAAGAGGGTGGTCTTAAGCCATCCTCGGTCCCTGCCTTTCAGCCCCTTGTCCTCATAGGATCTGATGGAGAGCAGTAGGTAACAGCTGTGAGCCACTCAGGACAGGCTCAGGCCTCAGGCTCCAGCAAGCCCCATGCCCAGAACTGGCCCAAGTTTGGGGAAGGGAGAAGATGAAGCGAGACCACGAGGGCTTTGGGCTCTGGGGAGAGGCCGGGAAGTGAGACCTCAAGGCGAGGTGAGGAGCTCCGCAGGCGAACTTGACATGTTTCCCAACTTTATCTAACGTGAGAAATGCACGGAAGAAAGAGGTGTGAGGGGTGGGGGTGGGAGGCGTGACAGAGAATTAACTGACAGTGAAAAGAC
>NW_011888787.1:4218519-4226437 GCF_000151845.1 Pteropus vampyrus | reverse complement strand
CTGCCTTTCAGCCCCTTGTCCTCATAGGATCTGATGGAGAGCAGTAGGTAACAGCTGTGAGCCACTCAGGACAGGCTCAGGCCTCAGGCTCCAGCAAGCCCCATGCCCAGAACTGGCCCAAGTTTGGGGAAGGGAGAAGATGAAGCGAGACCACGAGGGCTTTGGGCTCTGGGGAGAGGCCGGGAAGCGAGACCTCAAGGCGAGGTGAGGAGCTCCGCAGGCGAACTTGACATGTTTCCCAACTTTGTCTAACGTGAGAAATGCACGGAAGAAAGAGGTGTGAGGGGTGGGGGTGGGAGGCGTGACAGAGAATTAACTGACAGTGAAAAGACCAGGCAAGGGAGGCTTAAGTAGAAGCTTAACGCCTTTATGAAACACCGCAGTATTCTGCTCCCCAGAAGTTAAGAAACTGGCACTCTCGTCCATCCGGCAAGTAAGAACCTGTGGTTTGTCCCCACAACTTCTGAAAAAGGCAGGGATACTCCTTAGAAGCCACAATTCTGCCAACTCCTTACAGATGGGCCCTTTGTGGAGCAGATAAGTTATCGGAAGCAAGCTCTATTCACTGCAGTTTAGCCGTATAACATTACAGGCTTTATCAGCAAACACGAACCACTCCTTACAGACCTTCCAACTGGTACACTATTCTGTCGAGTCTAGACGTGAGCTCTGCAGTTGGCACTTGGTATTTTCAAGAGAATAATTGTTCAGAAAAATCTGTCTTTTTCTGAAATCAGTGCTCCGGAGCCACCTGCACTTGCCCTTGGTTTTCACGCTGCTTGCTGTCTGCAGGAAGCGGAACTTGGGGTCCCTGTGAAATGACCAGTAACCAGCTCCATGTTAATGCGTGTTCACCCTCGTCTGTTTTGCTCTGGGTAATAGTGGTCACTGAGCGCCCTTCCACTGTGGAGATGCGAAGTAGCACGTCTCGGGAACTTGCTTTTATGAGTCCTTTGGCTCTTCTGGGCTTTTCCTTGCTTTAACTCACCCCACAAACCAAAGTGAGCATTTGTTAGTGTTTCCCCAGACCGCAATTCAAGAAAAGGAACCGCTCGCCGTTAATCATGATGGCAGAACTCCTTGACGAATGGTCTCTGGTTCAGAATCCTTGAAGCTACAAAGCCTGTGGCACACTGCTATACAAATTTCATTAACCCGAGAAGCTCCATGAGGAGTTTGCTAGCAATGCCAAGTCCGAGTCAAATTCCTCCGAAGATTCTGATTGAGGGGGTCTGGGGTAGGACCCAGAAATTTGCAGTGTTAGCAAACCCATTAGCTCATTCTGGAGCAGGTGTGCTGAGAAACAAACTTCAAAAAACCCTGCAATATCGTTTTCTTTTCTTTCCTTATTAGTAAAGTGGTTGGCTTGTGGGGTAAATCCATTCATTCATTCATTCATTCATTCATTCATTCATTCTTCTCGTCAAGCACTTACTATGTGCCTCTTCGCTTGATCTTCCATTTCTAAAGATTTTAATTTAAATTTCATCATCACGTTTTGCTTTCCTTGGGAGTGCTCATAAGAGAGAAAATCAAATTGGCTGCAAGAGTGGTCACTCCAGCTGCAAGGTGGGAGAGATGACATCCGGGCATTTGGGAACCACCTGGTAGGGAAGCAGACCCGATGATGACCCTCACCGAAGGAACTTGGCTGTTTGTCTAAGCCTCCAGAGGGAGTGATCCCTGGCCCCATAACGGGCTGAAAGCAATTTCGGCGTCATGAGGGATTGGAGATTTCAACACGTGTGATCAGGAAGCTGAATAACAATTTGTTTGGAAAGCTAGTGGGCCTCCTGTTAACTTTATTATTGTGCTGCTTGATTTTCATTATCACGTAAAAATTTGAGTCCATGTGAAACGATGTCCTGTAAATATTCCGCATGGATACAGCCCCCGCATCCTTAAGTTTCTCAAAGAGGCTTTGGGCCCTCCGTGGTTTGTGGCATGCGAGCTAGAAATTCTTGAGCTTTTGGTTGGTCGGTTTTAGTATTTAGTTTTCTTTTTAGGAGGGATGATAATATTTCACAAAGATTTAGTGGGGGAGCGGAGGAAGAAAGCTATCTCAGGGAGGAGAAGCTCTGTAACCCATACCACCCTCCGACCTGTCTTAGCCCATTGGGGCTGCTGTAACAAAATACCACAGACTGGGTAGCTTATAAAAATCAGAAATGTCACCCTGAACGTGCCCAATCTCGTCTGATCTCAGAAGCTAAGCAGGGTCAGTCCTGGTAAGTACTTGGATGGGAGACCACCCAGGAAGACCAGGTGCTGTAGGAGAAAAAAGAAAAAATCAGAAAGTTGTTTCTCACAGCTCTGGAGACTGGAAGTCCAAGTTCAGGGTGCCAGCACGGTCGAGTGAAGCTCCTCTTCCGGGTCGCAGACTTCTTGTATCTTCAAGTGCCCGAAGGGGAAAGAGAGTTCTCTCGCCCATCTTTCACAGGTGTTCATCTCAAATGACAGTATGTCGGGGTCCTTGCTGGTAATCAGAACTGGCTGCCATTTATTGAGCATGTGTTATATATCAAGCAATGAGACTTTCTTGCATTTAATCCTCAACACTGTGCCGTCAGATAAGTTATATTACTCTCCCCATTTCGTGGACGATGAAGCTGATGTTCTAGAGGACTATAGATTTTTCCAAGGTCAACAAAGCTCACATTTGAACCCAGGTTTTTCTGACAGCAAAGACCAGGCTTTTTTTCCATTACATCTTATTGTCCCTCTGACATCTACTCATTAGATTTTGTGTCTAATATGCATCCCACATCAGTTACAGGTACAAACATATGTATGCTGGTCCAGTGGCACATGCAGGCAGATGATAGAAAAGGCCCATGGGTTATTACTCTCCCGTAATCCCGAGAGATCAGGACAAGAGAATATTCTCATCTCTTTATGTGATGCATTTACTCCCTGTTTAACTATCTTGCTCATCCCCGGTCAATGAGAGCTCTTGCGACGGTGACGGCTAACATTCATTAAGCACATTTCGCCCGCATTTCCTCATTTAATGCTCACAAGAACCCTGTGAGGTAGACACTGTCATTCCATTTTTGAATGATGAAACCGAGCCTTGGAGAGGTTAAGTGCCAAATTCATACAACTGGATATGGGGAGGGGTCATTTATTGATTCACTTAACATTCTTTAAGCCCCTGCCTTTGCCAGACCCTGCGCTCGATACGACTTTGAGCAGAATACAGCACAGAGCCCATCCTCACGGAGTTCAGTGGGGAGACAGACACGAGTCAGGGTCGTTAGGGACGACTTCTCATAGGAGATTCACATGTGCGACCAGGAGTTAACTGGGTCTAGAAGGTACAGAAGACGGAGGAGAATTCTAGCTGAGGTAGGAGGCAAACCTCGTGGTAGGATGCAGCATGGTTTACTCGAGGAATTGACAGAAAGTCAGTGAGGCTGCAGTGAACAGAAGGAGAGGGACCTGGGGCCAGAAGAGCCTGAAGAAGAGAGGGGTCAGGCCTTGCAAGGCCTTTGAGAACTGTGGTCTTTATCCTAAGGTCAGTGGAAAGCCATTGATGAGTTTTAGTGAAGTGACAGGATCCAGGTTATGGTTTAAGACGGTCAGGCTGAGTGGTGTGTGAAGAACAGACTGAAGAGTGCAGATGGGTGACCTGAGAGCTGGCTGCTTGAGAAATCCGAGAGAAAGGCTGTGGTGGTCGGGAAGCAGAGGTGGAGATTTAGAAAAATGGAGAAATTTGAGAGAGAGCGAAAAGGTAAAAATCGTAGGAATCGACTGATTGGATGCAGAAAGTGAGGAAGATAAAGCTTTCCAGGATTTTCATTCAGATCTGTTAGTCTCCAAAGACGGTACTTTTAACCACTGCCCTGTAAGCATTCAGTTATTCAGAATTAAATTCAACTAGGTATAACCAGAAACTCTAAATATCGATAGTTTACATGTGATAAAAATTTTATTTTTTACTCGCATAAAGAAGTCTGGAGGTAGTCAATCCATGACTGGTTTAGAGATCTGCCACATGAAGGATCAAGGCATCTTCTATTTTCTTGCTACATTCTCCTTAGCACACAGCTTCTACCTTCTGGTCCAAAATGGCAGCTCGAGCTCAACCATTACATCTGCATTCCAGCCAGTAGGAGAGAGGAAGGGAGAAAAAGCATATCTCTTCCCCTTGAGGTCATTTCTTAGAAGTCATATACTAAATTTCTGATTACATCCCATTTATCAAACTCAGTCAATGGCCATTCATACCGGCTACATAGGAAGCTGAGAATTGTCACCTTTATTGTGGGCGATAAGAGTTAGCTTAAAATTGAGGGGTCATTACTAAGAAGGATAGAATGGATATGAAGGTATAACTAGCAGGTTCAACTACAACCATTAGTCCTGAGTCTGTATAATGCCAAACCACATGCTAAATGATATAACGTCAAAAGCAGAGCCTCGAATACAATGAAATCAATTTTTCTAGTTCTCGATTCTATGAATATTTTGAATGTTCCATTTTTGTCCAGTCGTTAGACTGTTTCCTAGGTTAAAAAGACCCATCTTGGATGTAAAATGGTACAGCCGCTAGGGAAAAGAGTTCCGCGGGTCCTCAAAGCATTGAACATGGAATTCTACACGACCCAACAACCCATTTCCAGATGTTTATCCAAGAGAACCGAAAATATATGTTCACACACAAATGTCCGTGGTGGCATTACTCACAGTAGCTGGAGAGTTAAAACAGCCCAAACATCCAGCAGTTAATGAACGGATAAACAAAACGCACTCTATTCCTTCAATAAAATATTATTCAGCAATAAGAAGGAATGACGTACTGAGACATGCTAGGACACGGATGGACCCTGAAAATATTATGCTAAGTGAAAGAAGCCAGGCTCAAAAGACTGCATATTATATAATTCCATTTATATGAGATGTCCAGAATAGGTAAAGCCATAGAGACAGAGAGTAGATTAGAGGTTGCCAGGGGATGGGGGTGGGGTGGGAGGAACAAGTAAAAGAGCATATTTTTAGAATAATGAAAATGCTCTAGAGTTAGGTAGAGATGATGGTCGCACAGCTTAGTGAGTAAAATAAAAATCACTGACCGTGCATTTTAAAAGGGTGACTTTTCTGTTATGTGAGTTATATCTCAATTTTTTTTAAAGCCTCCATCTTTAGTTTCATGTGTAGTTTCTTTTTAAAAAGGCAGATGTGTGCGTGTGTGTGTGTGTGTGTGTGTGTGTGTGTGTGTGTGTGTTTGATTCAATCTGATGAAATAACATTGTTTTATTCTGGGTTTTGATTCATGTCCTCAGAATGATATTTAGCCTTAGGAAGCCAAATAGTCATGGTTTTATTTTGGACTAGATTTTAAAGTTTTCCCGAGAATGCTCATCATCCCACAGCACGGCACTGCCGCTGTGTATTAGTTACCTGGTGCCGTGTAACAAATGACACCAAAACTCAGCAACTTAAAATGACAAGTATCTATTATCTCATGGCCTCTGGGAGTCAGGTGTCTGGGAGCAGTTTAAGTGGCCGGTTCCGGCTCAGGGTCTCTCACAGAGTTTCAGTGAAGCTGTCAAACAGGGCTGCAGTCCTTGAACACAGGCTAGGGCTGCAGGGTAGGCTACAAAACGCTCTCCCATGGCTGTCGGCAGTGGACTTCAGTTTCTCACTGTGAGCCTTCTCTTAGGGCTGCTCACAGGTGGGAGAGAGAGAGAGAGAGAGAGAGAAAGAGAGAGAGAGAGAGAGAGAGAGGTGTGAGCTGGTATGTCTTTTTAGCCTAATCTCAGAAGTGACATCCATCGCTTCTACCATATTCTGTTGGTCACACAGACCAGCCTGACACAATGTGAGAGGGGATGACACAAGAGTGTGAAGCCCGGGAGGCGGGATGGGGGAGGGGCGTATCAAGACCACTGCTCCAGAGACATAGCAGTACTCAGGCTGGACAGACCCAGAAACCAGAGCCTCAGAGTGATGTTTCCCAAAGCGCCGGCACTTAGCTAGACAAGGGCCCAGCTCGAATGCTGTAAAGCAAGAGCCACATCTGCCCAGCTGCAGTGACACACCGGAGGTCCAGCTGTTAGTGCTGCTCTGGGAGCTGCCGCCGGGGTCAGCATGTCAGAGGGCAAAGGGCTCCAGGCCCAGAGTGAGGCCTCTCTGAGTCCACTGCCACGGACTCCCTCCATGAGCTTGGACAAGCCACTGTCCCTCGCAGACCTCTGCTTCCTCATTTATAAAAGACACAGTGTGATGAGGCCAGTGTTTTTCAATCTGGGCCCTCTGGGCCCCAGGGATCCAAGTGTGTACTGTCCCGGGAAGCTCTGGTTTTATCAGGATTCATTTGGGAAAAAAGTAAAAGTGTGCCACTGATTGAAGGACAAGATGAGTTTGAAAGCCACTGCACTCTGTGATGCCGGAGCCCTCCTGGGTGCCTCCACCTTTGAGCATCTTAACCTCAGAACCAGCAAAGCCTTCGCCATAGGCTCTCTCTCATTTGTGCCGAAGGTATGCAAAGAATGTGCAGTTATGTCTCATCCTGTGGTTGGCGAACCAGCGGGAAATTGCTCTCGTATCAGATGCCGCTATCATTGTCATTCGACCATTTTCTTGTTACCTAGAAGGAGAGTAATCGTAAAGGCAGGGTGGTGTCAGCGGTGTCCACGTAGGGCCAGCATATCTGACGGAAAGACAAAGCTCAGTGGCGGGGACTCGAGGCCCTAGCAGAGAGGCATGAGTGGCGGCTCACGGGGAGGGGCCGTGGGTGGGAGGGAGAACTGGCCAGGAGGGCCATGCCAGGGGGCCTCTGAGCTCCCTCGCCTGTGGTCCTCATGGATGGACCAGGCAAGCAAATGAAATCGTGGCTGTCCTGGAAAATGTATGAAAAAGCTTGCGCCCTAGCTGCGGGAGGCTGTAATACCACAGGGGGGTGTGGTGCTGGAGGGGACGGAGGGAGGGGGGGTGCGGGGAGGGAGAGTCCCCCGGAATGGGACAGCCTCCACCGCCTCCCTCTAACACACTTGATGCAGGCCCAGGATTGCCAGATCTTCTCATTTTTCAGTAGAAGCCGGATATCCAGATTTTTATGTGAAAATTTCCAATTTTTAAAACACGGTGCAGGCCAAACAAAACCTATTGCTGGGCCAGGCCCGATCCACCGGCCACCAGCTCAAGACCCTGAGTTCCAAATGAGCGACTCCATTTTAATCAAAACACTGAAAAACCTGGATGCAAACTTCTGACCTCCTTCTAAGAATTTGGCCCCCGGAGGCATATCATTCATTTAACTATCAAGTGCTCGCGGTGTGCCAGGCACAGGAAAGATTCTAGAATGTGCATATTTTCTCATCTCCTCTGACCGCAGAACCGCTTTCTCTCTTGTTCTATCCATTAAGTGTTTTATAGATGGAAAAGTGGGAAGGAAGGAAATAGAAGGAAAGAAGAACACAAGCCTAGAAGAAACTTTTGGCACGTGTCTCATTCCACAAGTGGCGGCTCCCAAAGCCGCCATCATTGTACCCTTGGCAACTAGCCCAGAGCTCATTACTGCATATTGACAGATTCGATAACGATAACAGCGGACATTGATGGCTCACCGGTGCACTAGGAGCCTGCCCCAGGGGTGGCGTAGCATATTACTGGGCTTTGCATTTGGTTCCTCACAGCATTTCCATGATGCAGAGACCCCCTTGTGTACGATGAGGAAACTGATGCCTCAAGAAACTACGTAACTCGCTCACAGAGCTCTCAGGTGGCGGGGCTGGGATCTGAATCCAGATGTGCCTGGCTCCAGAACACGCGTTTTTACCATTATACTGAATGAATGAAACAGTGAGTGAATGAACGAGCGAGTGAGTGAGTAGGTGAATAAGTGAACGAGTGAGTGAATGAATGAGTGGATGAGTGAATGAATAAGGGAATGAGTGAGTGGGTGAATAAGTGA
>NW_011888787.1:4213753-4216404 GCF_000151845.1 Pteropus vampyrus | reverse complement strand
AATTAAAAAAAAAAAAAAAAAAAAGCTAGTGCAGACCCCTTCCCTGCCCACCCCTACTCCCAGCCTCCAGACCCAAACTCATCCTTTTTAACTCCTTTAATGCTAAATTCAGTCCTGGGACTAAGAGAGCGACCAGCCAGACTGCCACGTTTTTATGGTACAGCTTTCCCGCTGTCCGACCCCAGCGGTGGAAAACACATACAAAACGACCCGATCGCCATCCACCGTGGATACGCTCAGGGGTCCAGAGGTCGGGACGCACATGGACCGGGGTTAGAGCTGGCCTGGCCTCGCGAGGGCGCCTGGAAGGTTCCTCTCCGTGTTCCTCCTTCCTGTGCTGCCGCTCGGCCCCCAGGGTCTTGGCTTCACCTAGCCACCTCCTTCTTTACCTCTGTGGCCAAGTCCCAATTCTCTATGCCGTCTGGAGAACAGCCCCTAGGAGGCAAACCGCTCTCTCCTGCTAGGTAAACTGCCTGTACTAACCTTGACACGTAACGATGCTGACTGACACGGAGGATGAGGGTGGTGAGAGGCAGAGACTTTGAATCGGGATCCGAGTGGCGAGTTTTCTCCTCCGGCCCTTCCACTTGCTCGTCTGCTCCCGTCTCCTTCCTGGCAGACTTCCTCTTCCATCACAGCTCATCCCTCCTCTGAACTCTGGTTCTCGTCTCTCGTCCTCCGTGTTCCACGAGCCTCCCGGCTTCTCTCGCCCCTCAGCCAAGAGGAGGCGCAAGACCCTTCTGTCTTAAGAACACCAACTAACCATCCTCCCTAGTCCCGCGCTCACGTCCACGTCCTGCCCTCATTCTCTCTTCCTCCACGTCCAAACTCCTGGAGGAAGTTTTCTATCTGCATCTGTTTTGTCTCCTTTTATTCATTCCTTGTGCCACCAGCGCCCGCCCCCTTCACCAAAACTTCACCCATGGTCTTCGTATCGTTAAACCCCACGGACAATTTTCGGCCTATATCTCATCTGGCCTCTGTGAGTCGTTTGATAACGTCGTTTTCTTTTTCTTGCGATCCTGTCCTGCTTCGCCTCTGAACACCTCTTCTCCTGTTTCCCCTCGTCCCCCTCTGTCGGCTCCCTCCCAGGCTCCTCTGCCTCAAGGCTTGTCCTCAGCTCTCTGCTGTGCTCCTGCCGTCCAGCACCCTCGGACACCCCCGGGGTGTCCCGTGGCAACAACCACCATGTTTATATTGACGAGTCTCTAGCCCAGATCTCTCCCCTGAGCCCCGGAACAAAACATAGTATGTAACTGTCTTCCAAACTACTCGATTGTTATTTAAGAAACACTTATGGATGATGTAGCAAGTACTGCTTCAAATGCTTTATGAAATATTAGCTTATTAACAGCCCCGTCCGAAACCAAAAACCTCCAAAACTTTGCTAAAACTGAACTCATTGCCTTCCCACCAAACCTCCTCTTCCTTCCCTATGAAGCCAGTCTTGTAGAAAGGCATCCACGGTCCACACGACTGCTCAGCCAGGAAGCGAGTGGCTCCTTCTAGATGCACCTCTCCCCCACTGCCCATCCCCTGCCCTTCCCTTCCACATACGACTAGCCTCCAAGGCCTGCTGATCCCGCCTCTTTATCTCTACTCTACCTGTCCCTTTCTCCCTTCCCACTGGCACTGTTCACATTCAGGCCGTCATCAACGTGTGACCTGGATGACCTCGAGTCTCCTACCTCTGGTGTCACCCCTCTCAAATCTACCCTCCGTGCGGTTTTCCAAATAATGTCGCTAATACACGGGCTGGTTCTGTCTCCATCTTCACGCCTCCTGCTTGAGTCCTTCCATTTCTGCTCAAGGTTGCGGGATGCACCGCAGAAGGTGAGCGGCGGGCAGGCGAGTGAAGCATCATCTGTATTTGTAGCCCCTCTGAGACACAAGAAATAAGTCTAGGAGGTTCAGGTGGGCTCCAAGACGGCTCACTTCTCCTGCTGCGAACGGCGGATGCCCTTCCCCCCCGCCCTCTGTAACCCCCACAGGCTCCCCCGTGAGTGACCTTTGCTCTCAGAAGCCTTTGTGTTCTGATTTAAACCCCTCCGTGATGCCCCCACAGCATGCTTTGCACATATCTTCAGTTGCATGTATCATTCTGTCTTTTAATTGTTGATTCCTCTGCCACTCTCGTCGTGGGCTATACACTTACTAAAATGAAGGATTAAATGTTATTGAACTGTGACTCTTCAGTACTCAATAAGCTTCCCTCGGATGAATGAGTGAATGAACTAATAAATCATAGCAATAATTGAGGAGTACTATCATTAAATAATTGAGTGTTTAAAGATGTGGGGGGTCTAAGACCAATCTTGTTAAGTTGAAATCCCAGTTCAACTATTGTTTGCAAGATCTGTGACCACAGGCAAATTTCTTGATGTCCTACAGCAGCAGTCCTCAACCTGTTTGGCACCAGGGACAGGTGCTCCTATGAGAGTCTGTCTAATGCCTGATGATCTGAGGTGGAGCTGAGGCAGCGATGCTAGCGCTGGGGAGCGGCTGCAAATGCAGATGAAGCTTTGCTTGCTTGCCTGCTGCTCGCCTCCTGCTGTGCGGCCCAGTTCCTAACAGGCCACAGTCCAGTACCAGTCTGTGGCCCAGGGTTTGGGGACCCCTGCCTTATAGCTCGGTTTCCTTGTGCATACAGT
>NW_011888787.1:4209985-4210594 GCF_000151845.1 Pteropus vampyrus | reverse complement strand
TAATCCGAATCAATTCAGTAAATTCTACTTGTGTAAACTGAAGTAAAACATTTTTTTAAAATGCTATCTGCATATTCCTGAACCCCAAATCATAAATTCTGAATTCTGAGTTTCCTTACTTTCTGTGGCGATACAGTTATTTGCCATGGTACTTACCAGGATGTAATTGGACAAAAGGATTGTGCAACCAAGACCTTAGCTGGAGTGTCACATTTGACGATAGTCCTCGTTGAGTTAGGCATGACCGGTTGCTTTCCAGGACCAGCAGTTCACTTTACTTATGCAGCTGATGCCTACAAAACCCTACCGCAAGTATGGGTTGGGTTCTCATTCTTGCACGTGGTAAAGAAGGTCACTTTTTGGAAACCCAGGGACCTTAGCAACTTTGGGAGACCTTGAGAAGAAAGGGACTTAAGTTTATAGGTAACCGCAGGTGAAGTCTGGCGGGGAGAGTCGGGTTTGGCTTTTTAGCAGGCCGCCCCCTCTCTTCTCCATCAGAAGGACGCCCACGCCGAACCCGAGCATCCTGCCTGGCCGTCCTCCCTCTGCAGGGAGCCTCCCCCAGCTCCTTCTCCAGGCAGAGCTCTCCCTCCAAGGTTCTCAAATCAC
>NW_011888787.1:4205385-4209935 GCF_000151845.1 Pteropus vampyrus | reverse complement strand
GATGCCTACAAAACCCTACCGCAAGTATGGGTTGGGTTCTCATTCTTGCACGTGGTAAAGAAGGTCACTTTTTGGAAACCCAGGGACCTTAGCAAATTTGGGAGACCTTGAGAAGAAAGGGACTTAAGTTTATAGGTAACCGCAGGTGAAGTCTGGCGGGTTTGGCTTTTTAGCAGGCCGCCCCCTCTCTTCTCCATCAGAAGGACGCCCACGCCAAACCCGAGCATCCTGCCTGGCCGTCCTCCCTCTGCAGGGAGCCTCCCCCAGCTCCTTCTCCAGGCAGAGCTCTCCCTCCAAGGTTCTCAAATCACTTGCACGTTGTAATGGTCCTGCAGGCCCAGGGCGCGCGGTCCAGCACGTGGTACCACACAGAAGATGAAAATGGAATGAAGAGATGACTTGCAGCTAAGAAGAGCTAGTGTCTGAACTGAGATTTTAGGAGAGATTAGATTTTAAAACCAGGGGAGGGAGGTCAGGTTTAGGTACTTGATAATGCTACCTATTAGCCCCTTGGCCCACTTCGGGGGGTCTGCTGCCAGACCCTGCTTTCCCTCCCTGCCCCTCCCCTACCTTCCAGAATCGGGGACGTAAAACCGGGTGTTAAAAGCTCTGGAGACAGATCTGATCTGAGATCCCCCATTCCTTAATTCTGGGTGAGCCAGCAAGTTACCTAACCTCTCTTAACCCCCCATTTCCTTATCTATGGGTGGCTGGTAACGTCTGTAAAACATTTAGAGCAGTTCCTGGCGAGAAATAAATGATCGCTATTATATTATTATTGTCCTCACTCCCTCCCTCCAGGATCCCCACCCCTGTTATAGTAACAAGTTAAAAAGCTGCTGACCTCATTGTCCTCCCTTTGCACATTTGTCATCCTCTGCGGTGGCTCCTGCTTGCTAGGCTTTTACCTCCGGAGGTCAGGGTCCACGGTGTGTAATTTTCGTCTAGCTGGTGTGTGTTTCTGAGACTCTGAGGCTCTGGTACCCCAGGCGACAGCACACGGCCTGGGAGCTGGTACCCAGAGGAGTCTCTGAAGCGTCCCCTGCGTGCTTCGCATGTGTGGGTTTTGGCAGCTGCTGCTAAGGTCACAGAAGCCAGGCTGTGGGTGGACCGCAGCCCAGGCCCTGTGTGTCCGAGAAGGGCTGGCCCACCCACCTGGAGGAAGCAGGGGAGGCTGTGCAGCCCCAGGCCTGGGACCTGCAAACTCTGCTTCACAGCCAGGCGGCGATCTGCTTCGTGGATTTCTCCCAACCGGAGGGGCTCCCTCAGAAGGGAGGGGGGAGAGGCTGCGGGCTGGAATTCACTGTACCCAGTACCTGCTTCATTTTAGATGCTCTGTGATCCTCTGGAGCAGAACCTTTCTGAGTGTGAGAAAGGCCCCACCTACTTCCATTTCTTGAAGCTTCTGCTCTGTTTTTAAGAAACAGAAAAATGCCAAAACAAGATCATAAAAAGGGCAATTTATAAATCTTACATTAACGCTTTTAACGAAAAAGCACTAACTGAATGACCACATTTGGAGATAATGTCGGGGATCCCTTTCGGGCTTCCGGGCAGGGGACTCAGGCCCTCCTGGCCCTGCCTCCCACTCCTCACCGTCTGGGGTGGTCCCCTCCAGGGAAGGGAAGGGAGGGGCCTGCGGCTTGTGTCAGACAAGAGCAGACTGTGAACGTGACAGGAAGTGGACCGGTGTAGAAACACAAGGCTGGTGCAGGGCCTGTAGGGGACACAGCTCTTCCCGACCCGGGTGTGAGAAGGATCAGAGAAACCGTCACCAGCCCTGCCCAGCCTTGGAGCCACCCAGAGCCATCTCCGTTCATTTGTAAATGGTTGTTTCTTTGACCCTGGGATCACAACCAAGTCCCCTTACGGAAGGAGCAGATCTCCGTGCTCGGCCTGGGGACCCAGGACCACTGCCCGGCCCACCTGGGCTTCGGGGTACTCATACGGGCCTTGGGAGCACAAAGAGCAGCCCTGAGAAAGGGGAAGGCACCGGTAAGGAGAGGGGACAGGACGATCCCTAAGATAATCACGTAGGTATCACGGCTCCCCATCTCTGAAAAGCAGAGCTGAGACCTCTTGGACTACGTGTTATAAGGGCGAGTTGGGGACAAATGAGTGGGACCAGCCCAGTGTGACCAGGCCCAGAGCTGACCTGTTGCCTTTTCATCCTTGTGGCTGTCCTTGGTCCAGAGAATGCAGCAGGAGAAGACTTATGCTAGTCCTGGGACCCAGTGACCAGGCTGAGAGCCGCTTTGGTTCAGCTCCAAGCCACTGGGCCCGGCATTGAGACCGAAGCCTTGGGCAGACCCTCTGGATTCCCAGGCATGTAATGAGGACATGGAAGGAGAGGCCCTTCGTCCTGGGCCCCACAGCACCCCAAGGCCAGGCTAATGCTAGAGGCTCACATTATCTCTTTGAATCTGCTCAAAACCTGGCAGGTACACACTGTCATTTCCATTGTCCCATGTTGGGCATTAAGAGATCTGCCCCAAGTGTCTACAGTGGAGCGAGTTTGGGGGCTGGGTGCAGGCCCCAGTGGCTCCAAAAATCAGTGTGTGTCCCCCTCCATCACGAGAGGTGGCGAAGGGCCAATCATCAAAGCGCGGCCTCGCCGGTCCCGGCTTCTCAGCCTGGCTCTTCTCACCTCCTCATCCCGGACCCCGGCTGTGCCTTCTCCACCTGCTCTCTGCCTCGGGGCACCTCTGGCTTCCCACTGGGTTTGGCCAAAGGGAGGCCAAGTAGGGGCCTTTGCTCGCTGGGGTCCCCCAGTCCTGGCTCTCCCCCAGGCTCTAGATCTTCACTAGGTCCAGGTAACTGTCCCTCCATTTGACCTTTGGCCCAGGAATGGTGATGGCTCTGGTCTCCTTGCGATCCGGTCCCACCGAGACCTCGCTCCCACCTCTCCTCAGACACCCCGTTCAGAGGTGCCTTCTCTCTCCATGGGGGTCCTGACTGAAGCCTCCCCACACCCTCTCCTCAACATGTGATGTTCCCACCTTCCCCCTCCAGGTGCCCACTGGCCCCCAGGTCTCATCTTCACTTTCCAGGCCCCTCCATCCGTACCTCTGTGGCCCCAAAAGGGGCTCTTAGCAATGGGCCCAGAAAACGAGGGTCGTTAGCACCTGGCTGAGGCTTGAGACTTTGAACGGTGGGGCCTCGAGGCCGAGCAGCCTGATACAGAGGTCAGGGACATGGGAGCACAAGTCGGCCGCGGTGGAAATGGCTCGAGGAAGAGGCACCAGGGTCCAGGGCGAAGGCTGAGGAATGCGCCCGCAGTTTCCCCGTCTGCTGGAGGCTTGCAGGTCTGTGAGGCGGGACAGGCGGCAGAGCAGGACCAAAAGGTTTTGAGCCAGGATGCTCGAGATCGTTGTGACATACGGGCTCTCCTAGGAAAGGCAGGAGGAAGTATCGCTCTTGGAGAAAAGGCCTGGGATGCGCCTGGTCCTTGGGGAGCACCCGGGACCTGCATCGGACCCTGAAACTTAAAGCTTTGCCTCCGCTGGGGGCACACGGACACCCCGACTGGGAGGGCAGGCGGGAGGGGAGCAGACCCCTCTCTCCGCAGCGCTGCCTCTGACTGGGTCCTAGGAGAGGCCCACCATTACTTCCCAGAATTGTCTGGTGGGACAGGTATGGTTCCAGACTGTCCATCAGCAGAGAAATCTCGCTACCTGCTCCCTACCCACACCTTCAGTCTCTTCCAGGCCTGCCTTTCCGGGGTGACTGGTAGTGCCAGTGTGGCTGGTTCAGCCTTTGTCCTTCCTTCACTGTGAGGAAGGGCAGGAGGCCAGACGCCCACCTACAGAATTCCAGTGAACAAGTCTTTTCCTGGTCTGGCCAAGGAAGTAGCAAAGCTGGGGATTCAGTGTGTGTTTGGTGCCGTCTAGTGACTCAGGAGCCACATGTCACCCTGTTGGACACACATTCTCTCAGAAGTGTCCTCGGACTTCGGCATGCACGAAAATCACGGGAGGTGCTTGTGTCAGAGGAGGAGTCCTGGGCTCCAGGTTTTAATCTCGTTTGTCTGGCGGTGGGATGGTGGGGAGAACCCAGGAATGCTTTTCCTAACTTGCATCTCAGACATTTGCGAGGCAGGACTCTAGGCCACACTGCGAGCAACTCTCAGAAGGACGGTGCCTTCTGAGCGTCCTGTTGTCAGAAATAATTATGTACACTTGCACGCTGACTGCTCCTAAATCTATACCTTCGGCAAAATCTCCAGAGTTTCAGGCTGGTAGTTTCCAACCGGTTGCTTTATATCTCTAGGATCAGGCACACACATTTAACACGGTCACCTCCGAACCCTTAATCTCTGCACCTCGTCCCCAAGCTCCTATTATTTGGGGGAGGGTCAGCCTTTTTTATTCTATTCAGGTCTTTAACTGATTAGATGAGGCCCACCCACGGTAGGGAGAGCGATCTGCTTGATTCAGTCTATCCATTCAAATGTTAAACTCACGCGAAAACACCCTCCCAGAAACACCTCGAATTGTGTTTGATAAACTGTCAGGGCACCACAGGACCCAGTCAAGTCGACACATGAAATA
>NW_011888787.1:4195929-4204095 GCF_000151845.1 Pteropus vampyrus | reverse complement strand
ACACTTAAAGAAACTGAACTTCTTTGTACCAACAGAAGAGGGCACTGTTGAGTTAAGAAACGCAGCAAACCATCCGTTTCAGCTGGTTTCCCACAGAAGCGGAGTTGGAGACCAGAGCTTGCCTGCCGATAATCTGAGAAGCGATCTCGAGGAAGCTGAGTCAGGGACTAGGGAGAGAGGGAAAGGAAGGAGAGAAAATCAAGCCAGGGGGGCATGATGGGGCTGATTACTGCTTTGGGCAACCAGGGCTCAATCTCCTGGAGACCCTCTGAGGAGCCCTGTAGAATGCAGAACCATCTGCCCTCAGGATAGAAGAGGTGACAATTTAGCCCACTGGTTGGAATGTAATTTAATCCCATCGGAGAATGTGGCAGCCGGGGCCATGTGCTATTTGGATCGCCCTTCGAGAAAGAGTTCGCCATGGAGCTGTGAGGAGTGCACTTGGCAGAGAGCCTGTGGCTGCGGTGTGGTCGGATGTGCCCTGGCTTTCGAACCCGCCGTGCTTTCCCAGGGCAGCCCCCAGTTAACGCGCAGGTGTGGCGGGGGACTTAGGACCCTGCCGTTTCTGCCCAGTGTGACACTCCTCCAACAGGCAATCTTCCTTCCAGGCTTCCCTGTTGGGTCGAGACTTTGTCAGATCCGCCTTGCAACACGTTGGAGGTTGTCCTTGTCCAAGCCTGTTTCCTCCTGTTTTCCTTCACAGGCATCTGATTGGCGTTGTGCACGCCTCCCCCAGCCCCCTGCCACACACACACACACACACACACACACACACACACACACACACACACACACGCTGGCGCTCTTAACGCGTCTCAGCCTCTGCTTCCTGGGAGACTCAACTGGATTGCCCCGCGGAGCCCTCACTCCCTTCGATCACCCGGGTCCACACACGCGTCTGAGGATGGGCGAGTGGGCTCATGGGGGTACGTTACATGGCAGTGCCGGGAAAATCCCGGGGCAGAAAGCTAGAGCGAGGCGATGTCGCCGAGGCCAGACGCTATCGGTTTAAACCTGCGCCCAGCCGGTTGCCCCGGCAGTGGCCAGAGTGAAAAAGGTGACCCTGAAAGGATGAGAAGCCGGACATAAGCGAAGTCTGATGCCACCAACATTCGGATCCGTGCCCGACAGTAAATCCGAGCTGCGGTGCTGTCGGTCCGACTCCACGCACGAGGTTCCGCACACCAGAGTCGCGCTGCCGCGGTGGGTCCTCACAGCTGTCACTTACTCTCAGCGTGTCCGTCCTCCAGCGCCCCTAGATCTCCCTTCCTCTCAGCCAGCACGGCAGTGGGTCGAGGGTGCCAGCCTGGTGCGGCGCTTCGGCCCTTATCTCAGAGAGCCGTGGCAAGGCTCACCCGGGGGGCCAGGGGACGCCCGCTGTGTGGCAGCAGCCGGCTCCAGCTCTTCCTGGGAACCAGTGCGGACACCCCCTCCGAGGCTGCAGCTCCTCTCTCCGGCTGCTTCTCCAAAAGGTCGTAGCTATAGCTTCATTTTCAGGGGAGCCCCGACCGCATGCCCTGGTGGAATGCTCCCCGCTCTAAGTAAAGAGTCGGCAAGGCGGGAAAACGCCAGTCAGTCCTTTTTGCAAGTAAAGTACTTTCCTCTTTTTCGAAGAGCAGCTTTCTTTGGAATCCTCATGTCTGGCTTGTGAGTAAGGGACCCCCGAACACAGGGGTCCCCACTCCACCGTCCCTTTTAGGATCTCCTTGCTTCCTCACAGACTCACTGCTTTCTCTTTTATAGGCCCCAGGTGGGTGGACGAGACACCTCTGGGCCAGCGTGGCCACCCAGAGCACGTCCCAGGGGGCGGGCCCATTGCTTCTCCTTAGAAAACGGTAGAATTCGTCACTTACGGTTTTCAGCTTCAAGGCATCAGCAGAAATTCTGAGACCATCATAAATGTCCAATTTAATACAGAAAGATATTCGACCTCACTGTAGTCATGGGAATATAAATGAAAGCAATTGCAGAATTTCATTTTTTACTCATTAGGTTGGCAGAAGTTAATAAGAGCAATACGAAGGCTGGACAGGACCTGGAGCACCCCTCCGGGAGGCTGATGAGGATGTGGTTATAATTTTTCCCTTTTCTTGTTTTCATATGGGGAAAGGAGGCGTTTGTACCTGGAAAACACTAATTACAACTCATTGTGTGTTTTACATGTAATATGCAATATCTTAAAGGTATAATTTTTAAAGCCTAGTTTATCTCAAACTTTCGGGTTTATCTTGCAAATCGTCTTGTTCTATTTACAAATCTAGCAATTAAAAAGAATTTTAAAAATCGTTTCTACTGGCTCTCTGATCAATCTTCAACTAAATTTTAACAGATGAAATCTTTTAACACTTATTCCACTTATTTTTAATTGATCGTATTTCTTTAGACATTTGAAAGTACAATTACAATTTTAATATATTGGATTCTTCCGGGCAATCGAAACTTCCGTTGTGGCAGACCTAACAAGCGAAATTATTCTCTGCAATGATGCTACTTTTGCAAATTAATAAATAAATCTTGTAAATGTGGTGTTTCGGGTTCTCTTATCCAATCCAAGCATCATAAATACAGAAAAGCAGACAAAGCAGCAGAATGAGTTGGAGACTTCTCCCAAATCCCATTCCATATAATCCACTGGAAAGATTTCTGCACGTATTTTTCCCATTATCTCTATACTTATTTGTATACCTTCCCAGGGTTTCTAAATTGCTCCCTCAACCAAGGGAAACAAAATTACCACCTCAGCTGAACGATCCCATTCAAGATGCAGGTTGCAAAGTCGACTTATTTTACCACCCGGTTTGAGATGCGTCTCAAACCTTCCACATTATTTGCTTAACCGTCTCATCGCCCACGTTTTCTAGAGTGCTGTGTTGACCCAGGTGGAGATGATGAGCCTGCGTGGGGCGATCCCACCAGCCACAGGGGCCTCATTCATCGCCACAGGCTGTGAGCATGCGCGTTGTGGTAGTTATGGAGCTCCCTGATCCTCCTCCACTCCAGGCCAAGGGAAAACGACACGGTGCACCTCTGGACTACGTTGTCCCATTTAGATCAACAAGCTTCCACGACATGCTTCTTTCTTTGTAAAATCTGGCTCTTAGTTCAGAAACCAGTCCTTTTATACTCAGCCAGGGAGTACCAGGGTATAGGTGACACTCTCATGAATGAATCTTCCGGATGCAAAGCCCTTTCATTTCAAAGTCGGCCATGGCTGAAACGCACGTACCCACATGCGCGCCTCGTCAATGATCACACCCTATCGTTCAGCAAATCACCCACTCCTCCCTTTCCCATTCGTCCCAGCGGACGCTTCACACCGTTCTGGTGGCTGAGAAGTCTCAGTGTCATCACCGACCGACCCAAGAACATAACCTCTCCAAGAGCTTGGTTTCCAGTGCGTAAAATAAAAAGTGCGCCTCTTCTGGCCATTGAGAAAAAGAATGAATCCCATAATTAGAGAACGAGGCTTCTTTTCAGGATGAAGAAAGCTGGAAAGAATGTTCTTCCCACCCTAACAATGTATTTGTTCCCACTCTAACAAAATCCATTGCTGGATAAGGTACAAAGTCATAACTTTTACGGAGCCCATGAGAGAGCTGAGTTCAGAAGGCAGCCAAGTACCCTAAATTCCAAGGAGGGTCAGGCCCGCAAAGGCAGGGTGGGACGTGCAGCGTCTCTTTGTTGGCAGAGCGTGGGAGAAGGATGGAGCTGCCAAATAAGCCAGTGAGAGGAAGCAAACTAAAATGTTAACAAATCCTTAGAGGCCACGGGAAGGTCGGCATGTCAGTTTGGAATAGCTGGGGCGTCCGGACACAAGGAGAGCTTGTTCTCGCTTGCAAACTCTTCTTCATGAGCCTCCCCCGTGTGCTTGCAAGAAAGACTGAGGGCAGGGTCAGGGCAGGAGAGTGACGTGTGTCTCCTCTCTGATACAGGAGAGAGGAAGGTAATGGATGGCTGAGGGGGACAGGCTCAAAGCCCTGCTTGCTTCCTTTTCTCCATGAAGCAAAAGCATTAAGACGTTGAGGGAGAGAGTGTGAACACTCTAGGTCCACGACTTCTGGAAGAAGAGGAGAAGTAAAGTTCGTCTTTCTCAGGAGAAGGTAGGAAACGCTCTCCCAGGACATAGGCAGAGAGCCATTGCTGCTGGAAGAAAGGTAGGAGAACAAACCCTGTAACCATGGGGCGGGGGGTGGGGGGGCAGGAAATGTCGTGGGTCCAGAATCCTATGCTGATGTCAAGAATACTGCACGGCCGGGAAGGGGTAGATCAATGAAATAGAATACAGAGCCTGAAAGAGACTCACAAATATAGTCAATTGGTCTTTGACAAAGGACAAAGGCAACACAATGGAGCAAAGATGGACTTTTCAACAAATGCTGCTGGAACGGTTGGCCATCCACATGCGAAAAAAAAAAAGAAACTGGACACAAACCTTGAACCCTTCACAAATTAACTCAAAATGGGTCACAGCCCTACATGGAAAATGTAAAACTTTATATAAAACTAAAAGATAACATAGGAAAAGACCTAGATGACCTCGGTATGTTCGTCTTTCTAGATAGAACACCAAAGGCGGGACCCGTGGAATTAACAATTGATGAGCTGGGCTTCATTAAAGTTAAAAACTTCTGGCATGCAAAAGAGAATTAGAAGAAAAAGCCACAGACTTGGAAAAAATACTTGCAAAAGACACCTCTGATAAAGGACCGTTATCCAAAATATACAAAGAACTCTTAATATTCAACGATAAGAACCCAAACAACCTAATCAAAGATGGGCCACAGACTTTTACAGAAACTTCACCAGAGAAGCCATACGGATGGAAAATAAGCACACAAAAAGATGCTCCACAGTGCATGTCATCAGGGAAATGCAAATTAAAACAACAAGACACCACCACACACTTATTAGAATGGCCAAAATATGGACACTGACGACATCAAATGCTGGTGAGGATGTAGAGCAACAGGAACTCTCTTCACTTCTGGTGGGAATGCAACATGTACAGCCATTTGGGAAGATAGTCTGGCGTGTTCCTACAGAACTAAACATTCTCTTGCCATATGACCCAGCAATCATGCTCCTTTGTATTTACCCAAAGGAACTGAAAACTTATGTCCACACAAAATCCTGCATATAGATGTTTATAGCAGCTTTTTTCATCCTTGCCATAACTTGAGAGCAACCAAGAGGTCCTTCAGCCAGTGAATGGATAAATAAAATGTGGTCCATCCAGACAATGGAATAAGATTTAGCACTAAGATGAAATGATCTATCATGCCATGAAAAGACATGGAGGATTCTTAAATGCATGTTACTAAGTGAAAGAAGCCAATCTGAAAGGCTACATACTGTATGATTCCAACTATATCATATTCTGGAAAACGCAAAACGATGGAAACAATGAAAAAAAAACAGATCGGTGATTGCCCGAGGTCAAGTGGGAGGAATGAACAGGCAGAGCACAGAGGATTTTCAGGGCAGCGAAAATCCTCTACACGATACTATAATGATGGACACGTGTCATTATCCATTTGTCCAAACCCAGAGAATGCACACAACCAAGAGTGAACGCTAACGTAAATTACGGACTTTGAGTGATTATGATGTGTCAGCGTAGTTTCATCGATTTTAACAAATGTACGACTCTAGTGGGGAATGTTGATAATGGGGGAGGCTGTGTGCATGGGTGGGGTACATGGGACATCTTCGTATCTCTCTCTTAATTTTTCTGTGAACCTAAAATTGCTCTTTAAAAAGGTCCTTAAAAAAAGTACAATCGATGAACTAATAGCGGATGTAAAATAAAATCGCAGACATAGTTAATAAAAATGAAGCCGGGGAAAAAAGGAAAACAACAAATTGAATGAACAGAAAACAATTAGCATGTGGTCAATGTAAAGCCGGCCACACCAATAATTAAATTACATGTAAACGATTCAGGAGTTCTGCTTTTAAGATAGAATAATAGTGACCAAATAGTGACCCTCATACCTGAAACCCCCCCAAAAAAAACCGGACAAAATGTGCACAATGGTTCTCAGGACATTTGACATTAGGCAACAAAAGACAGGGACCCTTGAGAGACAGGGAACACCCAAGGAGAAGCCTACGGTGGCCTCGGCTTACTCCCCAGGGAGATGTCCAGGTTGTGGTTCAGGAGAGGCAAACCCAGGAACTCCCAGAAGACGAGACACTGCCGAGGGCCCAGGGAGTCTAGTGGAGCCGGGCGGGCCGTAGAGAGTACCAGAAGGAGAGAGCTGACAGACAGAGCCCCTCCGAGATCCACAGAGAGTCCTTTGAAAGTCTTCTACGGAGTATGATGAGGGCATGAGCCTGAGGAAGCTATTCAGACTGAGAAAAGAACTACTCGAAAGGATTAGAGGGAAAAGTACCTGGCGTTCACACTACGAGGAGTGTTGTTTCCACTTCATAACCCATGGGGCATTGGACAGAGTACTCAGAAAGTCTTTCTCAGAGTTGGGAAGCAATTATTTAGCTCTAGATGGTCCCTATATGTTATATGGACCATATGATCAGCCCCATATAACATCTTAAAAGGAGGAGCTAAAAAGATCAAACTATTTCCAAGTAACTTAACTAACTCCAACGCAAGGCTTGAGAATACAAAGCTACGCAGCATTCAACAACAACAAAAAGCTCACAGCATCTAGCATCCAACAAAAAATTAGCAGGCATGCAAAGAAGCGGGAAAATATGACCCAGAATGAGGAGAGAAATCAATCGATCATTTGGAAATGACACAGAATTGATATAGATGTTAAATTTAGCTGACGAGGGCATCAAAATAGTTATTAAAACTTCGTTCCATATTTTCAAAAATTTAAATAGAAACATGGGCAATATAAAAGAGACCTAAATAAAACTTTAAGAATGAAAATTATAATGTCTGAATGAAAAAGTGCCCCGGATGGGATTACCAACAGAGGACACTGCAGAAGAAAAGATTAATGAACTTGGTGGTGATGAGTTGTTTCAGATCTCCTAAGTCTAAAAATTTCTTTCTTTCGCTTTTATTTTTTATAGTAATTTTTATTTGATACAGAAGTGTACTATTGTATTGAATTCCTAGTTGTCATTTTTTTCTTTTGGTATTTTAAAGATGTGACTCCCTTGTCTTCATGTTTGCATTGTTTTTCTTTTTCTTTCTTTTTCTTTTTTGGAGTCACATACATTTTAGTAATCGCCAGTGCACACGTAACATCAGAGGAGCAATAAGTCGATTGTTCTAAGGAATTACAAGGCAAGTCTAGTTTGCATGAAAGTTAAAATCATGAAAATGTAAGACTCAGAATTATTTCTGATGATAACTTTACTGTTATTCTTTTCTTCCTGCTGTATGTCATGTGTCTTTTTCTGCTTTTAAGAATTTTCTCTTTGATACAGTTTGAGCAATTTGATTTTGATGGGTCTTGATGTTGCTTTCTTCATATTTCTTGTGTTTGGAGTTCATTGAGCTTCTTGGATTTGAGGATTTATAGTTTTCATCATGTTTGGAAAATCAGAGGCCATTATTTCTTCATTTATTTTTTCTATCCTCCTCTGGGGAACTCTTAGTACATGTGGATTAATGCCGCTTGAAGTTGCCCACAATTTACTGATGCTCTGTTTACTTTTCTTTAATTCCTTTTTTTTTCTAGTTTCTATTGCTATATTTTCAAGTGCACCAATCTTTTCTTCTGGAATGTCTACTATTTTGCCAATTTTATCTGTTTTTTTTTGTTTTTTGTTTTTTGTTTTTTAAATTCCAGACATTGTGGTTTTCAGCTCTAGAAGCTCAACTCGGATTTGTTTTCTATCTTCCATTTCTCCGCTTATTGTGTTTAATTTTCCCTCCAGCTTTCGAACATACGAAATAGTTAAAATTGTTGTTTTAATGTCCTTTTCATTAATTTTATCTTTTGTGTTACTGCTGTTGAGTTTCAACTGATAGATTTTTTTCCTCCTCATTATGAGTCATATTCTTCTACTTCTTTGTATGTTTGGTAATTTTATTATAAGATCCTAGTCATTGTACATTTACTTTGTTGGATGTTGGATATTTGCATACTCCATACATATCCTTGAGATTTGTTCTGAACACAGAGTACTCAGAAATGGTTTGACACTCCAGGTCTTTTGCTTTTAAGCTTTGTTCGGCCCAAA
>NW_011888787.1:4187408-4195879 GCF_000151845.1 Pteropus vampyrus | reverse complement strand
ACCCAAAAAAAAAACGGACAAAATGTACACAATGGTTCTCAGGACATTTGACATTAGGCAACAAAAGACAGGGACCCTTGAGAGACAGGGAACACACAAGGAGAAGCCTACGGTGGCCTCGGCTTACTCCCCAGGGAGATGTACAGTTTGAGCAATTTGATTTTGATATGTCTTGTTGCTCTCTTCATATTTCTTGTGCTTGGAGTTCATTGAGCTTCTTGGATTTGAGGATTTATGGTTTTCATCATGTTTGGAAAATCAGAGGCCATTATTTCTTCATTTATTTTTTCTATCCTCCTCTGGGGAACTCTTAGTACATGTGGATTATGCCGCTTGAAGTTGCCCACAACTTACTGATGCTCTGTTTACTTTTCTTTAATTCCTTTTTTTTTTCCTAGTGTCTATTGCTATATTTTCAAGTGCACCAATCTTTTCTTCTGGAATGTCTACTATTTTGCCAATTTTATCTGTTTTTTTTTTGTTTTTTGTTTTTTGTTTTTTAAATTCCAGACATTGTAGTTTTCAGCTCTAGAAGCTCAACTCGGATTTGTTTTCTATCTTCCATTTCTCCGCTTATTGTGTTTAATTTTCCCTCCAGCTTTCGAACATACAAAATAGTTAAAATTGTTGTTTTAATGTCCTTTTCATTAATTTTATCTTTTGTGTTACTGCTGTTGAGTTTCAACTGATAGATTTTTTTCCTCCTCCTTATGAGTCATATTCTTCTGCTTCTTTGTATGTTTGGTAATTTTATTATAAGATCCTAGTCATTGTACATTTACTTTGTTGGATGTTGGATATTTGCACAGTCCATACATATCCTTGAGATTTGTTCTGAACACAGAGTACTCAGAAATGGTTTGACACTCCAGGTCTTTTGCTTTTAAGCTTTGTTCGGCCCAAACGCTGCAGCATTTAATGTAGGGTTTTTTAAAACAAGGCAAGAGCTTTTGGATTACACCACGCAGTGCCCCTTGGATTATGAGGTTTTCCAGCCTGGCTGGTTATAACGGCACCATGTACTTTTCCGTGCGAGTTCTAGGTATTGTTCCCTCTTCTCCATTCAGGGATTCTCTCTCACACATGTGCACTGAACAACGCACCATTGGATACTTGAGAGAAGCCACAGTCGTTTTCTAGAGCTCTTTTGACCTGCAGCTCTCTCATCTGTCACTCTGCCTCTTTCAATTCTGGCTCTACGTCTTCAGCGCAGGAAAACCACTAATTTCTCCTTGCGTTCCTCCTCCCAGTCCCACAGTCTGAAAACTCTCTTTAGGCAGCAAGTTGGGGCAATTAGAAGGATTACCTAATGTGGCTGCTCCATCTTTTGTTGCCTGAATTTCTTGAATCCTGGACATCGAAGATAATTCTTAGACACCTGTTGTTTCATATCCTTTGTCAGAATGTATAATTATTTCACATGGAAGGGTGTATCTGGCCCTGTGACTCTGTCTTGGTCCTGGTGTTTGAAAAAACCATCATAAGATATATGAATGTTGATTCACTATGTCGTACACTTGAAACTGATATAATATCGCATGTCGACTATACTTTAATTTTTAAAAAGCATTTGAAACCAAGTACATATTTGAAAATTTTTTATCATTGAACTTGAAACGTAAAAATAATTACATGTTCAGACTTAAAGTCTTTTGTAATTAAAAGAAGGGATTTTATTATATTCTAACATTTATGATTTATTTGTCTTTCAGATTTTTACCTAGGGGGAAATAAAACATAAGTAACATTGCGAAGGAATTTTTTTTTTTTTTTAAGGAAAAGGTAGAAAGAAAGAAAAGTGCTGGAAGACTGGGTGAGCAATGATCATTAATCAGAGAAAGGAAGAGAAATATAGAAACAACAAAAGTACATCTTAGTTTTCTATGACCAGTACGGTGGGAAAGTCACTTAACCTATTTGAGTTTTTGTAAAATAGCTACTTTACTACTTTATAGTGTTACCAAGAAAATATCCCGAAGTAAGATAACATTTAAAAATAACCATTACAATGCCTGACTCATAATAAAGAACACACAAAAATATTAATTCCTTTTCTCTGCCTGGTCTTTTATGGTTTGCAAATCAGCAAAGGTTCAATAGACAGCCTGATTTGAAAGGTAGGTTTTATTATTATCTAGGTATCGTAAGACCAACAGACAGGAGGCATTTGCCATTGAAAAGAAAGTCTGTTACAGTCCCCAAGAGGAGGAGGCGTGACACGCCATGGGAGGCCACACGGGGAGGCACCAGCTTCAGTCAGGAAGCAGAGAGAGCGAGGGAAGGACAAGCCCTTAATTGTTGCTTCTTGTAAGAAGGAAAGAGGAAGGCAGGGGAGGCTGGCTTAGGACTGGCCGGCTTGAAAAAATTCAGCAAGTTCTGGGGTGGAGGGGCTATCTCTCTGTGTCTGGTACCTGGCCTTAGGTGCTTAGGACAGGTGGCTCTGATAGAGGAGGGGGGTGGGACTCTGGAAGTGGTTGGTTTGTAATGACGAGCACACTCACAGATGAGTCTTTATCTCTAGGAATCAGCCACCCCTGGGAGCTCAGCAAGGCCCCGGATGTCCAAGCATCAGAAATACAGAAAATAAATAGGCATGATTACTGCAAACCCCGATCAGCAAGGTGGATTCATGGTGTTGTCCTACTTTCCCCAGACTTGCCCCTCTCCCCTTCTGCAGCTCCCATGGAGACTGACGCAGGGGGAGATGGAGCTGCCTGTAGACCAGAAGCTGAAGCCTCCCTTCCATGCCTCTCATCTGCTCCACAGCCAGGAGGAGTCTGAGCCAGGCCCCCAGTGCCAGAGGCTGGTTCACCCTCAGGAAATAATGCCGCTTGGCGTTAGTCCAAGTAATTAGCCTAACGTGGGATGTGGGGGTGTTATTCAAGTGTTTCTCATAAATAGGTAATGAATTACTGATGACGTCTCCGTAGATTAAATACAACATGAAAGAGACTTCCGGGCCCCAGAAAGCATGATTCACCCGTCCAGCCCTGCCTGGGATCAGCCCCGAGCGAGATCCTGTGCACGGCCCAGGCCAGCGGGACTGCCTTGGGGACCCCCAGAAGCCTTGCAGCGTGTGCACTGTCTTCTCCAGGCTCCCTGGCCCTGGCCTGCATCCTTTTCACCGAAGTGCAGGAGTCGACTGCAGGCTTGGGAGGACCCTGCTTCTGAGATCTGAGCTCTACTTGACATTGCGCTCCCTCGCGGCCGGCCCCCAAGGTAATGATAGCCTAGGAGTGGGCCTGCCTGCCCGGACCTGCAGAGCAGCGTGGGACACCGGGGCCTGGCCCACTGCGGAGTTGGTGCACTTGGTCCATGAGCCATGACTGTTTGTTAAGGTCTCGTGAGCCGGTGGCTTTCCACACAGCACATTTGCTTTCATCTACAGAGGATACACTCCCGAGCCCCGCACAGCTCTTTCATAGAAAATCCCACTGTTTCAGCAGCTTTTCCAAGTTTCCACTTGGACGTCTAAGATAATTCTTAGACATGAATGGTAGCGAGCGCTGTTTCTGGGGTCCTGCGGAGGCCTTCAGGGTTTGAGAACCCATTCAAATCATTTGAAAAAAAAAATTGGGGAATGAGCATTTTCCTGTGGTTTCCATCCCAGTGGCAGATTGTCAAAGGTCCCCGAGGAGCCATCAGACACGCCTCCTCTCTCTGGCCTGACTTCGTCTCCTGGCCTCCCGGGTTCTGTTGGAGCATCTTGCCTCCTCCTTCGTGGAAAATACCAAGACGTCCTTGACCTTCCACGCCTACCCTGCGTGCTCACCTGTCTCCACCTGTACAAGGCTAATCCTTCTACCTGTTCCCCTTTCTTCCTTAAATTTTGAAATTTAAGGTTTCTTCTCCCTATAAACAGGCTTGAGCCTATGTCAAAGCAAATGACACCTGTCTCACCCCTGCATGTCCCTGCCTTATCTCTTCATTTCACAGTCTGCGTTTCTCTACCCAGCTCTTGCTTTTTTCGCTACTGCATTGTCAACTACATGTCACCTCCCAAAATGATATTCATTGTCAGCAGCCTACCTCCTCCCAAGTGCTACATCCACGCTGCCACAAAGCAGTCTGGCTTCTGGACTAGAGGTGGGGAATCTGTGATCAGCCAACCTGGCTGGATTCAAGGCCCGGCAGGTATGTGATCGCCTTTCTATGCCTGAGTTTCCTGCTCTATACTATGCAGGTGATCTAATACTTACAGCATGGATTGTAGCGAGGAATAAATAAGACCTGTAAAGCACTCGGCACGGTGCCTCACATACAGTAAATGCTCAGTAAATGTGACCTATTCTTGTTTGCACCTGCACGTCCCAAAGGTATGTACACACGACATGCCTAAAACTGAACTTTTTTCCCCTTGAACATCTCCCTCCTTGGTTTCCCACTAGTGATTGAGATCGGCCTGTGGCTGCAGTAACGCAGGCTCATTCATCACTCTGAGAGCCCTGTGTCTCGTCAGCCTCCTTCCCGCCTTCCTCACAAAGCCACTCTCTATACCACAAGTCAGCTCATCCGATCCTCCTCCACGAAAACTCTTCAATGGCTCCCTACTGCCTACCAGATGAAGCCAAACTTCTAAGCCACCATATGAGGCCCTCTGAGGTCTGGCCTCTGCCCTTTTCTTTCGGGTCATGGCTCGCCCTCCCCCGCCCGACCTGGCCCTGCTTCTCTGATGCTCCCCTTTGCCAAGCTGCTGGCAGGCCCCAGAGGAGCCATGCATCAACGCTCTGTGCCTTCCTGTCCTTCCCCCACGACACCGGCATCATTCTAGCGCCTCTCCCTCCAGACCTGCAGTTCCACCAGCTTCCCATGTCACCCCTGGCCCCTACTCTCCGCCAGCTCATCAGCACCACACACCGCTGTCAGATACAGCTCCCTGGACACACTCTGTCACACTTCTGTGCCTTTATCTGCCAAACACACAACCTTCAAGTCCTGCGCCCAGGGTCACGGCCCAGGGAGCCACGCGGCCCTCTCCCTCTGTGCTCCGAGTACTCCCGTCCCACCTCTGGCCTCAGTCACCACACTCTCATATTCGATCGTGCAGCTTTGTTTAAGTGACAGTCTCATTCGGCAGCATGAACTCCTCCAGGAAAGCAGGGTACACACCCCTGCCCCCTCCCCACTGTGTCCTGTCCTGTCCTGTTTGTTCCTTAGCTCTTGTTACCATTGACAAATGACACATGTCACTCACCTGTCCGTCTCTTCCACTAGAATGTAAACTCTACGAGGGCAGAAGCTTTGTTTGTTTTGATAGATCCCCAGAGCCTAGGCAGTGACTGGCACATAGTAAATGCTCAATAAATATTTGTTGAAAAATTATTGAATCACTGATCAATGTTGTTATATTACCTAGCTTTGTATCCCTGGTAGTTAATACATTGCCCAGCTTGTAATAGGTACCAAGTATATGTTTTTGAATGAATGAGTACTTTATAATGCTGCCAGCCTGTTTAAAAAGTTCAGACACTAATGCTGGATTCAAAGTTCTCTATCTTTTAATTCTAGCCTTTCGATTTTGAATCCTCTGTCTGAGCATGAGTCCTTATCTTGGGCCTAACCGCTCTGCTCACTGGCCTTGACTGTATCCCAGGCACGGTCCCCTCTACACCCCTGTCCATACTCCAGATAGAAACACTATTTACCCATTTTCAACTCATGTTTATTAAGCACTTGAGATAACGCAGTCACCGTTCCAGCCATGTCCTCCGCCAATGCCTATTCCACTTCTTTCTCTTCTCAAGGTGAGGACAAGTTGACCCTGACCATCTAGGTCCATGTGACTCTCTCCTTGGGCACTAATAACCTATATTTTAGTACCTCATGACCGGCATTATTAATCTATAAACAGATATTACATATATGTAATTTTAAAGAAAATAGCCCTTTAAAGAATCAGCACTTTTTAACATTTCAAACATTTTGCATGAAAACTTTTGTAATTTTTTTTCACATCTTCCTTAAATAGAGCACTGTATAGAAAAATACTTATCTGACTTTTATACCTCAGGGTCATCACAATGGACACTGTTATTCGGTGATGTCACCGCGTGCCAAGAAGAGTAACTGGTAAAAGGAAAAGGTATGAGTTTTAGAATTAAACAATTTTCACAATGACCTCGTTTGCAGCCCCTGGGGTCTTATGAGGTCACCTCCTGCTCTAATGTTTCTAATCTATAGTGGGCTTAGGAATCAGGTGATGAAGCTTAATAGAAATGTTTGTAAACTAAATGTAAATACCGTCTAAGTGAGGGTATGAGATTCTTTCATTTATAAAGTCTATCCACGTTAAAGCATGGATTTTGTATTAACTATTTTGTTGATCAAAAGCCTTTCTCACATAACTCCTGTTTTTCAGGTGTATTCAGAATTCTTGAGGCTGGATGAACGACTTCTTTAAAAGTCCGCCTTGAGTGCATTTAGCATTTAAATATTCTCTTTTGTTATTATTTTGTCATTTGTTATAGGCATATGTCATAACTTTTCAATTAGATTGTTCCCTGGTTAGATTATTAACTTCCCAAGGGCAAGTGGTATTTTATAATCATTTATTCATTTGCTAAGTATTTTTAAAGCAATTACTATGTAGAAAGATCTGTGATTAAAAAAAAAAAGACAAATAAGATATGACATTTGCACATTATTGAGGAGCGAGATGCAAATAACCAATACAAGGTAGAAAGGTGAGTATAAAAATCCCAAGTGCTATGGGAATTCAGCTTGGGGGAGGAGAATGTTTTCTGGCTGAGAGAACTGGGGAAAGCTTTGTATAAGAGATGGTTTTTTAATTGGATCTTGGTAGACAGGAAGAATTTTAGTGGGTAGCATTGTAGGGTTTGGGAAAGCTGTGAGAATGGGCAGGAAGGGAGAAATATATAAACGAATTTGTGGATAAGACAAAGTAGTGGTAGATGGAGCTCACAATACTACCTTTATTACCGATTAAGGTAAAGCTGGAGAACTTGACTTTAGGCAAGGGCTCAATATGTCTGCTAACTGAACCCTGGAATAAAGCTGACCCACTTTGTAACAGATAATGTTTGCCAGGCAGGCCTCCAGGTTACACAGACCATCATTCAGTTCCTGAGCCATTTTCTAACTCCTACCTTTTCAACTCGAATACTTGAGATTGTAGGATAATAACAAACAGTAGCTAGCATTTAAAGGTGAATTTATTATCTCAAAAGCACCACATGGAAAGGGAGCTAGACTTACTAAAGTGAATTAGAATCACTTTCCGAGAGAATCCGTTGAGGATCTGTGCATCACATGGGGGCTATGCCGAAGCATCATAGCTGGAATCGGAACTCCCTGGCACGCTGCAACTTTGAATGGTCTAAATTTTAAAGATGAAAGAGACACATTTTTATAAAGCTCTGCAGTGAAGCCTGGTGGTGGGCTGGTGAGTTGGGGCTGGAGAAACAGGGTGAAGATCACACTTTGAACCTAGGATGTCCTCAGAAGAAGTGCAATGGGAGAGAGAATGGGGACCAGAGGGGATGGGGAAGAGGTGGTAAAGGGGGAGTGAGCGTACTGGGGGCTGAAGGTCCCTAACTAAGGCTAGTTCAGGGTGGGTGTGTGTTTCCTCACCCCAAGTGCGCCCAGTGTTCATTATACACCACCTCTACTCAGAGATGTGCCACGCAAGCAGCTTTGGGTGTCAGCCAGATTCCAGAGTCTCCATCATGGATCCCCAACACTATTCGCATAAGACATCTAAGGAAGAAGAGTGCAAATATTCACGTAGTCGACAACCGCTCTCGAGCCTCTGGGCACCAGCCACTTTCCATGATCCTCGCCACAATCCTGCAAGGTTGCTGTTATCACCCTCTCACTTTTCACACAGGGAAACTGAGACTCACAGATGGGCGCAGACCTGGCGGAGTCAGGATTGGAACCTGGGCTGCCTGCCTTCAGAGGTGTGCTCCTCCGGCAGTTTCTAAAAGACGGGCATTTGGGGGTCAGTGGCTGTTAGGTCAGGGCAGGAGGAGGGAAAAGGTTGTCTGTGGGAGCCTGTGGGGGATCTAGGTGTGTATGGTTCTTGTGGGGTCATTTGCTGGGCTGCGTATGAGTTTCAGGGTGAGCGTGTATGCCGGTGAAGGTGTGGGTGTATACGCATATTTGTTGGCCAGTTCTTAGAATGTGTGTGTGTATGAGTGTGTATGTAGGGGGTGGGGGGGTGTTGGGAAGGCTAGCCCCTGGGCTGCGTGCTGGGGCTTGTGACCGCAAACGGGCTTGAATTTTGTGCATGACTGCGAATGTGTGTGTGAGCTTGGGGGTGCAAGTGTTGGGGTCAATTCCTGGCCATGTGTTTATGATGTGAGAGTGAGTGTGTATGGTCAGTCCCTGGGGCCCGTGCGAGTGTAAATGTGCGCGCTCGGGGGCGTGTGCGTGCGCACGCGTGTCCCGGGGCGTGGAGTGACCGGGGCTGGAGCGCGGGAGCGGGGACGCGCCGGCCGGGCCCCGCCCCC
>NW_011888787.1:4176547-4186558 GCF_000151845.1 Pteropus vampyrus | reverse complement strand
CAGGCAGGTAGGAGTTTACTTTCAAAAAACGCCGGGGTGGAGCAGAGGGCGGCCGGCGAGCCTCTGCCGGAGGGGTCCGGGTCGCAGCAAAGCGCGCCGCGCCGGGGCAGCGTCGCCAGGGGCAGGACCTCCGTGCCCCCTGCAGGGTTTGAACTGCCCCGAGCAACGCGCCCGCAGCGGCGTGAAGCTTTAGAAAATTTTAAACGCGTCAGTGGCGGAGGCAGGAGTGGGGCGGAGCCGCGGCCTGGCGGCCGGGGGATGAGCTTGGAGAGAGACTTGGAGCCCAGAAGAAATCTGTTGCTCAGTTTTCACGTCCTCAAACCAGGTACCAAGCCCACACCGCGAAGGTGTTGTGAGCTCTCTTAGCTGCTCGTTAAGAGATACTAGAGCGGCTTTATTATGGTGATTGTGTAGCTGGCACGTGCATTTCGTTAACACCTTTTTTTTTTTTTTTCCTTTTCCGGGGCTGTGGTTGGAAATGCATGTATTTTTAGACGCTTATTCCAAAAGCTAGCAGGCTGTAAAGAATCTGGCATTTTCAGCGATATGTTTATAAATTTTACAGGGTTGCTGGAAGTATTATAACTTGTCTCACCCATCAACAATGCTAATTAGCATTCTCCTTCCTGGGGGTGGGTTGTTTGATTACACAGCTCCTAGGCTCTTTACGTGAGATGGCATCCAGAGAGATGTAATTAGTCACTTTATGTAACCACTAATTAGAGTTTTTAGAGTTGAATTAAATCAGTGTGATGTAGTCGGGGCTTTTTGATTTGTGGGAGGAAACTGTTTCAAACATTCTGCAGTTCAAAGAAATAACACTTTTCACCTATCGGTGAGCATTTAGCATTCTCAAACATAACATCGATGTCTCTCAGTATAATCAGTGAAACATCGAGTGTGAAATTTTCACCGTGACCGTGTTGGCAGGGTGACTTGGTTGCAGCTTAATTTGTAAGTAAAATGGGAGAAGAATTTTGAGAACGGCATATTGGTAAGGACCGATTGCCAGGCGGTACAGTTTTATTGTCTTATGAATTCGAGGGACAAGATGAACCCATAAAGGGAGGTGTCCTTACCCAGCGGCAATTCCATGTCACACGCTCTATCGAAGACTAAACAAGCGTGGAGTGTGTTCTCCCATCCATCTCCCTAACACACGAACGCCCGGTTTGTTACCCTAGGCTGACGCTGCAGGGGTGCTGATCACATTGTATTTGAACAGGCAGTTTCCACCTCTGGCCTGGGAGCTCCTGAGGAGCTAGAGCTATTTCAGATTCGTTTCTTTTCTCCTGGACTCCCCACAATGCTCGGGACACAGAACCTGTGAGTCGGAGTTGAAACTGCAAAATTCTTTGTGGGTTTTGTGTGGTTTGAGACCATTTATGATTGTTACCCACCCACCTTTGAGGAAATACATAGTTCTGGTAATTGCTACATCGCTGTACATTTTCCATAGCTAAGGGCACAGGTTCCGCAATTAGACTCAGAGTTTAAGCCCCAGCACATACCAGGTGTGTGACCTTGGTTTTCTTAACTGTAATGGGAAATTCATATTTTATCTTCCTTATAAGGCTTGTTCTGAGAATTAAGTGAGATGGTACATGCAAATGACTCGAAACCGTCCCTAACACATAGTAAGCACTCAATTAACTGTAACTTAGATTATTGTCATCGTCCTCTACCTGTAAAATGAAGTAGTTGTGGTTAGGGGACTCGCTGGGTATGGGCAAGTGATTTGGGCATCGTGCTGTGCTGTTTTTTCCAGAGGGTGGACAAGACAGGATTAGGTGGACTTGGGGCTGGACCGTGTTTCTCCTAGTGACTTTGGTCTCTCTTGAAGCCTGATGGAAAGGCACATGCGTGTTCAGCTGCTGTCTGTCTCTGTTAGTGCCTGAGTCCTGCTTATTGAACAGCAATCATTGGACCTGGCACCATGGGATTTACAGAGGAGGTAGCACCCGTGGAATCTATTTTTCTGAAGCTTAAATGTCTAGCAAGGGCCAAGAGGGGTCACTTAAAAGCAAATATACATCATAGAATCCCAGATACATTAACCATTCACAGCTCTTCAGAAATATACACCCAGCTGCTGGGAGTGTGTCAGAGGTTATTAATGGCTTAAGCCAAGATCAGATATTCTGGGAAGGTGAGCTGAAATCATTGGCAAGACAGGTAAAATGAGGTTGACATTTTCTTTCTTTGGGAATAGTGGCCCAGACTTATTCCTTTATAAGAGCTATGTCGTAATGAAAGAATCATAGGGTTTGTCATAAATGCCACAAGCCCTCTGATCCCAACATCAGTGACCTGGATGATGTTTTATGGTTTACAGACCACAAGTTCAGCAAAACGTTTTGCACACCTTGCCGTAGTGCTTCTCCCCACCCTGGCTGCCAACCCTGAGGTCCTCCAAGCAAACCCAGTAAAACACATCCAGTATTCTCTGATCTCTGTGACACTCACTTCCAACCTGGGAACAGTAAAGGGAGGCCTGCAAGGAACAGAATGGAAATCATTAAATTACTTCGCTACAGTTCATGGTATCCATTAAAGGTAGACTAGCATAGACCAAAAAAAAAAAAAAAAGGGACATAAGTTCAATGAAAATGGTACTAAAGTCATATGCCATACAAAGGTATTCTTCCTAACTAAAGAAATTTCACTTTACTGAACTAAATAGCGTTGCCTGACAGTGGGGCACGCCTGCCGGGTACTAGGCACTGTTCTAAATGATTGTGAATTATCTAACTTAATGGCCACCATGGACCTATAAGGTAATTAAAATATAATTCTGTTGTTATAGTTAGGGAAGCAGGCACAGAAAGGTTAGTAACTCGATCTGAGGTCACACAGCTGACAAGTAGCAGAGCCAGGATATGAACAGTGACAGTCTAGCTCCAGAGCCTGTGCTCAATTTTTCTTTTGTCGACTTCAAACAAAATTATTTAAATTGTCACTTTCCCCCTTGAGTGCCATATAATTAAACACGGGTTATCTCGAGAAAAATGTTAGCGTCAAAACATAATAAAAGTAATAATTAATGGAGTCAACCTTTTAGAATTGCGTGTATGATTAAAAATTCAAATAGTCAAAGTATTGTACGCAGTATATATAAACACAATTGCACCAGAAACTTCTTTGCCTTGCAGATCCATCCACGGCAGAAGGAGGGGAATGCTTCTATAAATTCAGCACGTGTCTCTGTACCCCTCGCAAAATAACTTTCTACCCACCACACCAGAGTTCCCTTAATTACATTACTTACTAGCTCCAGGCAGAGCTGTTGATGTTTTATAATTTCCTTTTCGTGAAGGTGAGCTGTTTGTGTACCACCGTCACTACCATACATATTATTTTCCTCGTGTGATTTTCTGAACACTGTGTTCTTTTAAGTGGCAGGTACGTTTTACATGAGTGGACGTGACTGTAGGAGAAGCGTCTCTTTGAGGCCACTGATCTTCACTTCGCTTTTACCAAAGGAGAGCGAAGGAGGTTCTCTCTGACGTGTAGGCCTGGGAATTCCAGAATGTAAGGTGCCACACCTCAGCAGGATCCTGCGTACCTCAGCACTGCCCTGCTGGCCTTCACGAGCTGGGGTGTGATGAGCTCCAGCCTTGTCCCGGTGTTTGCCACTAGCAGTGCCTACAGCTGCCAGGGAACAAACACAGGAAGGCAGGGGGAGGCAGCCAGTCAGCAGATGAAAGAGGCTGCTACTGGCTTCTACTTCGTGCGTCTGAAACATCAGTTGTGCCTCTGAGCGAGCCCGACATGTTGAGTAGGCAGGCAGCTCCACTCCTGGGGTTCTGACGTCACTGCCGAACCTGATCTCTCTGCCTTTTTTCCTCGTCTATGAAACTGGGGATTTAAAATAGACAACCTCAAGGCGTCTTCCACAGTGAACGAATGGCCTCCACGTCCTGAGGTTGGCCACCGGGACCCTTTGTTCAGCACACATTTTTTGAGTTAGAATCCGGGAGAGACAATAACGAGAGTAGTCCCTGTCCTCAAGGAGCTGGCCGTCTATATGGGAGCCAGACCTTGAGCAATGCCCCCCAAAGCGTCATTGGGAACGGCGATGTGAAGGAAGGGAACAGGGGCCGACTTCGACCGGAGGATCAGGAACGGCATCTTGAAAGAAGCAACATTCAGGTTGAGAAGGATGGGCAGGCACCGGGCAAGCAGGGCGTGTGAAGAGGGGGTGTAGCGGACACACTGGGCTCTGCTAAGGCCCCAGGTCCTGGAGCCGGAGGAGGAGACTGGCCCTGCAGAGGTGGGCAGGGCCCTGCAGACCAAACGGAAGATCCTGTACGTTATTCGAAGTTCAGGGGGACACCATGCAGGGGGTTTAAGTAGGAAAGTGGCATCTACATTGTGATTTGAAAAACTACTTTGGCTGCCACCCTGTTGGGCCCAAGCACAGGGCGGGTTGCGTCAGGGGTCAGTGTGATAGAGGGACATTTCCAGATCCCAGGATCCACATGACACCTTCATACGCCTCCACCCCATTCAGCCAGCGCAGCGGCCTGTCAGTTCCTTACCCTGGGAGTCTGGTTCCTTTTCATTACTTTATTATCTTTCTGATAAGGCATCCCCCTGACCTTATCTGAGTTTTGCTAATCTCTTGTGCTCACAGGGAAACTGTAAACAGATCATTGCAGTGATAAGGAAGCTTCAGGATATGTTTTTCTTTTATAACCGCATAGTCTCCCCTCATCCACGGTTTCAGTTACTCGCGGTCAACCACTGTCCGAAAATACTGAGTGGAAAGCTCCAGAAGTAAACAGTTCGTGCTTTAAATCACAGGCCATTCTAAGTTGTGTGGTGAAATCTCAGGCATTCCTGCTCCATCCCACCCAAGAAATGAGTCATCCTATTGTCCTGGTAGCCACACAGTAGCCACGCTGTAGATGCTCCCCGCCTGTTACTCACTAAGACCTGTCGGTTATCGGACTGGCCGAGGAGGTGCTGCACGCAGAGCCCGTGTTCAGGTAACCCTTATTTTACTTAAAGTCTCATTCACCTCACTTCATCTCATCACGTGGGCATTTTAACATCTCATGTCACGAAAAGAAGGATGAGTACAGTACAATAAGGGATTTCGAGAGAGACCACGTTCACATAACTTTTATTACAGTATCTTGTTATAATTGTTCTATTTCATTATTAGTTATCATCTCTTACTGTGTCTGATTTATAAATTAAACTTTATCACAGGTGTGTACTCAGAGGAAAATACATAGTATGTTCACTGTGTTGGGTGCTGTCCATGGTTTGGGGCATCCACTGGGGGTCTTGGCACGTGCCCCGTGGATAAGGGAGGACTGCTGCGTATCGAAGCTCTCCCGTTGGCTTTTAAAATGAGTTCACTCTGGATTTTTGTCAGTTTGCCTCCCGGCGCTGCTTCTTAGTCCTCATTCAGACCTCAGACAAAAGTCAATAGAAGCAGTGTGACATAGAAGACGGAGCCTGGACCGGAGTCGATGAGGACAGCTGCAGGTGTTGTGATAGGTTAGCCCTGTGTCCACGCCGCCTGGCGGAGGCGGGTGGCTGAGAACTGGGAGCCTGAGGGGAGGACCCTGGGCAACAGAGGGCTCATACTGACAGTGAAGATGTGTAGGACGAAGGGGGACAGAGCATCAGAATGGCACGAAGTCGGATCTGTAGGATCGATAGGATGATTGTATCGCCCCGATGGAGGAAATTGTCAAGAATAGCCAGGACAGCGACAGCCGCTGCGGGGGGGGGGGGGGGGGGACGAGCATCCCAAGTGGGGCGAGAGGCATGTGAGTGGGAAACGTGCGCTGGGGGTTTATTTTCGTAGCAAGTGTTCGCTGGGCGCCTCTCATGTCCAGAGTGCCCTGGGGGTGGGTGGACAACAGCTCCTGTGTCCAGGGAGCCTAGTTAGAGTGAGTCTGTGGGAGCAGAACAGCGGGCGAGTGGAGTCTTCAGGGACGCCTCGATGGGACACGGGAGGGCGAGTCGGAGGAGCGGCCGCAGCACCCATCGCATCGGAGGGCGGCTGGCAGCAGAGAAGCCCGGCGAGGGCGGGCGGCGTGCTGTGCGCGTCGTCACCGCCCTGCCCTCGCGTTGCTCGGCCGGGTCTCCAGCTGCTTGCTGGATGTGGCGGTGGATGAATAAATCAGCGAGAGAAGGTCTAGGGGAAGGAAGACGAAGATGCGACCTTTGGATTCGGCTCACAGCCATTGCCGGCCAACTCAGAGCTGTTTCAGGAGGATGGATGGAGGATCGGGGTACAATCGAGAGGGAGGGAGCAGCCGCGTATACAGACCGCCCCTTCGATAAGTGTAGGCAGGAGTTAGGGGGGAGAAACCGGACAGGGGTGGCTGGGAGAGTTAGGTAAAGCCTTTCCCGACCAAGGACACTTGGGAGCCCGTGATCTCTGAGGGACATGCCTGGAGTGGCCGTCATGGGCGGCCAGGATGTTAATGAAGATGAAGGATGACGTCGCTGGCAGAGGGGGGACGAGACTGAAACTTGGCCTACCAGATGCCAGAGGCTTTACATGGGGAACCTCGATTCGTGCTCACAGCCACCCTAGGAAGGGCTCATGCTAAATGGCCTCATTTTACACGGGGAGACACAGCAGCTCGGAGAGGTGAACGTCTGCCCCATGGCGTCTCAGTCAGGAAGCACAAATAGGGTCAGCCCAGGTGTGTGGGGCCTGGGCCACCTGCCTCCAGGATGTCCCAGCAGCACTGAGGCAGAATTAGCTAGAAGTTGGGCTGGAAAGGGCAGTCAAGAACCATGGGCTGGAAGGCAGAAGAAAGCACAGGAGTTGTGAAATAAGCTGCCTTATTTCGATTTAAAGGATGAGAAGACCTGAGGCTTCCAGGGGACCCCGCCCTGCTCAGGTGACCGCCAGTCAGCCAGCAGTGGCCTGAGATGCCAGCCGCATGCCGCCCGCCTGCCCGCGAGCCGTGCGGCACAGGCCGCGCTCTGCCCTGCTCCTCTCTGAGAGCGTCCTGTCCTCTTCCTGGGAGAGGCGAGGACGTTGGGCTTTGGAACCGCGGGCAGCGCTGAGCCAGCTCCCATTCCTCCGGCGTACCTGGAGCCGTGCTGGGAGCCTTCACACTGGTAGCCTGTCCCCTGCTCCCAGCGGCCCTGTTCTGCACAGGTCACAGATGTGGTTGCAGGCAGGTTTAATAATTTGACTGAGGCCACACAGCTACGCTGATAAAACCTGGGGTGGGAACCCGGCTCCAGATACCGTATCTGCTCACATCTTTAGATCAGCCCTGTGACGGGTTGACTTGCCCCCATTTGACAAATGAAGGTGCTGAGGCCCAAAGCCAGTGGCTTCTCCCAGGCTCTACTAGACAGGGAGGAGCTTCGGCCAGAACCCAGTCTCCGTCCGCTCGCAGTGGGCCTTCGATGGCACGGGAGAGATGGAACGATGAGTCACGACCTCCGGGACCAGGGAGGCCAGCCCTGGGGCACAGGCCAAGGAGGTGAATGTACCTCACGGCTGGCAGCGCGAATGGTGAGGGGGAAGGTGCCCTGAGCCCTCGAGGCTGGGCGTTGCGTTGTTTGTGGTGCTTCTCAGGCAGCTCCTCCGGACTCGCAGGTGGCAGCTGGGGTCTGGGCGCTGGGCCCCCTCCCAGCAGGGTAGGAGCATGGCATTTGCAGGTCCTTTGTCTTCCCGTCCCACTTATCTCGCCAGCTCTGTGTGCAGTGTCAGCTTCCTGGGGATCTGGACGGAGGCAGCCCGTGGGGCGGGGGCCAGCTCTGGGGGTGAGGGGTGCAGGGCGAGGCATGAAGTGCACATCTCGGTTTTCTAGAAGTAAAAAATTAGCGTGCGGGGCTCAGGAAGGTCTTGGAAATGTTTCCAATTTATTTTTATTGCCAGGCAGTATCTAATGAAAATGCGGGAAAAGACCCAGGAGCCTGCAGCTCGTAAATCACCTGCTCGCTTTTTCTGAGGTTCCTTCTTAACTCTTGTCCTTACATAAGCGATTTTATATGGTTGTAACGGTAATGGAGATTCATTGTGTCTCCACAGTCCTGGAACCTGCTTTTTAAATTTACCCATCCTATCATAAAAAGTTCCATTCTTCATAATTGTCATTTTAAACAGCTATACGATATTTCTTTGGGTGGATCAACAGTGTTTTCCTTACCTATTCCTCTGTTTTGGAAGGGATTTAGGTCGTTTCTAGCTTTTTACAGTTATAAACAATGCGGTAATAAGTTTTTTCTTTAAAAAAGAAATTAGTTCCCTGAGATAAATTCTCATGAATTTGGGTACCAGGAATGAAAGAGACGGAGAATTTTTCTTTCTTTCTTTCTTTCTTTTTTTAAAATTTGGCCATTGGAAACTCTGAGTAAATCCCTTAAAAGCCACTTTCTTGGGTATTGTTCTTTTGTAACCAGTGAAGAGTGGGGGCTGGGCATCATGTCTAGGGCCCTGAGAAGCCGCCTGCTCCCGCCTGAACCCACGGGGCCAGGCTGTGTCCCGGAAATGGCCCAGGGCCAGGTCTCACCCACCTCTGGCTTTCCCACTGCCGTGTGTGGTAGGGGCTTGGTTTGCGCGGCCCCTGCCTGTGCCCCTCCCAGATGCCTGGGGAAGCTTGGGGCTGCATGAGTGGAGCATTCAGCATCCAGACGCTTCACCCTCACCCCACTCCCTTGTTCTAGTTCGAGACCCCAGGGGAGGCGGCCGCTGTCATTTATCTTCCAGCCCCTTTCGGCTGGCTTTGAAGGTTGACATGTTTTGTTTTGTTTTTTTTCCCTTTCCCCAGAATTTGTTCCTGGTGAAGGGTGGCGCCTCGGTTCCCAGACCCCGTGAGGTTTCAGGATTCCAGAAGGTGAAGTTCTCTGCCTCTAAGGAGAAACGGTACCTGCTCCTTCAACAAGTGCGAGTTCTCTATTGCTATGGATACCGAATCCACGTATTCTGGATATTCTTACTATTCAAGTCATTCGAAAAAATCTCACAGACAAGGGTATGTAAGCTGTGCCTTGTTTTTTTCCTTTGGGAGAAACTGCAGGTTGCTGGGGCGTTGTAGATTCACTTTTGAAACAGTGACGGGGCTGTTGGTGCTGGGGGTTTGTTTTGTTGGCGGTGCATGAGAAGCTGAGCTTGAAGAGCATTTAGCATGCGTCGGGAGTAACTATGCCACCAGTTGACATTTTATAGCTGCCATTACAGTTGATGACATTAATTTCTCGCAATTGATTTCGAATTAAAGTTTCCCCTTGCAGTGGAAACGTTTTTCATTGCCAAGTACTCCTCGTAGAAGACAGTTCTCCCAAAGATATACCAAGGATGTAAATGAAAAAACATTTTTTTTTAAAGTGTTAATTTGTTGCTTTTCACCCAAAGCTGCTGACTCAGTGTCCATTAAGCATTTGCTACGAGGCTTATACATTGAAGCCTGTGGCACTGGCCTGGTGCCTTATTTCTCGCCGACTAGTCTTCCAGTCGAGCAAGCCTGGGGTTTGAAACGCTGTCCTGGGTGCTGGCGGCCAGCCCCTCCGCTGAGCAGCATGAACAGGTGTGCGCTGGCGTTCGTAGAGCCTGCCGTGTCACAGACCCTCGGGCTGGTGAGTGAAGGAACAAGGGATGAACGAGTAAAGAGGCGGCACTGTGCTGGTTAAGAAGGCAGGCGGTGAAATCATAGTGCCTCCACTTACTCTGACTGCTCAGCTGTGCAATGGGTGTAGCAGTACCCTCCTTACAGAGCTGTTGAGAAGAGGAAAGATTATACATAGAAAGCATTTAACATAGCACAGAGTAGGAGGTCACTAGCCAGTGGCTGTATTAATGCTATTAAGGGCCTTGGTATTTCAGCACCACATTCAAAGGCCTGAACTGGCCACAACCCAAAGGCCCACCTGTGGTCACAGCCCTGCGTGGTTCCCTGACCAAGCGGTGCCTCATGCCGACTGCGGAGTGTCGTGTTTTGTAAAACAGCAGTAAGATCTGTGTATCTACTGAACTTACTTATTTGCGATCCCGTATGGCTGGAAAGAGGTCTGGAAGGGTAT
>NW_011888787.1:4174021-4176171 GCF_000151845.1 Pteropus vampyrus | reverse complement strand
AAAAAACTTTCCTTATTTCTCTAGTTTTCATGGATTGCCGTTCTAATCATAAAAATTGGGGGAAAGGATATAAATGTGTTTGTGCTGGAGGCCAGGTGAGCCTTTCTCGTCAGCACAAGGAACAGAGGGGAGTGTGCCAGGCGAGCCTGAAGTAGCACACCTGAGTCCAGATCCTGAGGGAGTCACATACCGTCTGGTGTTAAAAATGTCATCACAAACTTCAGCTATTGGGTAAACAAGTCAGATTAGTTATAAAACCTCAGAAACAGCTCTTTTAAAATATCAGATCTTTGACCCTAACTAGAAAAAGCAATTCCTTGTCAAAACGCCAAGCTTCTCTTTCGCACACCACAATGGCAGAAGTCAAAATTTGGGGTTCTCTGGGTGTTTGAGGATAATAAAGGAGGACACCTTGCCAGTGTCCTGAGCAGGAGCCAGCTCTGGGCTCCTTTACCTACAGACCCGTGTCCCAACTGTCACCCTTCAGGGCCCGTGCTGTGCCCTGCTGTTTCCTCAGGCCTCTTGGGGCCCCCAGATATTGGTACAGGACTGCAGAGCCCTTGTAGAAACTTTGAGGGACTGTAACTTTCAATTAAAACAGCCTGCAGAACTCTTAGTACCTCTGGGACTCATGTGAAAAGTCCTTGGCAAACGACAATTCAGGCTGAGACTTTGAATAAATTCATCAAGGAATGTTACTGAATGCCTACTCCGGAAAGCTCTGGGTGAATGCGCGACCCGTAAAGATTGACAGGTGCACGCCACGGTTCTTCAGAAGAGACCAGCAGCCACGTGTGGCGAGTTCTCTGACTGGGGCCCTGGGGGACGTTGTCGCTGGAGCCACGCTGGACGCCTTAGAGCATGTGTGCCCGGGGCGTAAAGACCTTTAAGCAGTGCTAGGACCCCTCCACTGGCATCTGAGCAGGCCCTGGACCCAGCCGAGGGTACCGTATCACCCAGGGGTGTCCCTGTGAAGGCTGCTTTGCTCAGGGATTTGTTGGGAATTTGAATGGAAGTGGAGGAAAGGGGAGGCACTTGGCTTTTTGGTGATTTTAGTAGGATTCTGACGCTGAGGAATAATGAAGGGCACCAAACTCCATATGCCTGATGATGCTGCGGTCATCTTTGGCGGACTGGCTGGGTTCCAAACAGATGACAGGTGACTCTTTTCTTAACAAAGAGGTTCGTGGTCTGGTTTTATGATGTCTGCCAGCTCCAGAGGATGTCCGGTTAACCTGCTGCGGAATGGCCCCAGCCGACCTCGCCTAACCTGTGGGTTTGGAGCGTCCGTTCCCCAGGTGAAATATGGCAGCGGCCACCTGCAGAGCCCCTGCTCGGACCTCAGCCGTCATCCCCCGTCCTCGCAGAGTCGCAGGACGGTGGGGGGCGGTGCTGCCATGTCGGCAGGTGACGAAACCGAGGGGCAGTGGCAGCATTTTGCTTTGCCGAAGTTCCAGGGCTGGGAGGGCTCCTCTGGTTCCGGGCCGACTTGCTGGTCCTTCGGACGCTCATGCTTTTTCCCCTGGACTGGGTGGGGAGCAGCGGGAGTCGCTGGGAGGGGGACAAAGGAGAGGAAGCAGTCAGCAGAGAGAAAGGGCAGGTGGCGGGCGGTGGTGGAGAAGGAAAGGGAGGAGTAGCCGGCTTTCCCCAAATAGAAATAGCAAACAACAGAGACTCCTCCTAGGAAGCGCCTCCCGTAATGGGAATGCGGTGGTCGCTGACCGAGCTTCTGGCTGGGGCGAGGGGGGCTTTACGGCAGCCCCCAGGGGCCCGGCTCCAGAATCGCCTCGGCGGATGCGTGCGTGCACACGCGCAGGTTCAGACACGCGCCCGGCCTCCTGCGAGCCGTTGCCTGCTCGGCCCACCCCTCTCGCGTGCACATACATGTGCACAGATACACCGATCTTTCCTCACGTGGGCCGATGGTGCGTGGAAGCAAACCCAGGGGTGAAGATACCTGCAGCCGACACACCTGCCCGCACGGGCCAGGCGCACAGGCGACCCAGACCGCTTGGGCAGCGTCGGAAAAACACCCAAGCGTGCACGCGTTTGTGACACCCCTTTCGAGGGGTTTGGTCGCCTCGCTCCCCTGGTCTCCTCTTTGTCCTCCTGGACACTGATGGTCTTCACCACTGAGGAGCCCTCTCCCG
>NW_011888787.1:4170545-4173971 GCF_000151845.1 Pteropus vampyrus | reverse complement strand
GAGGTTCGTGGTCTGGTTTTATGATGTCTGCCAGCTCCAGAGGATGTCCGGTTAACCTGCTGCGGAATGGCCCCAGCCGACCTCGCCTAACCTGTGGGTTTGGAGCGTCCGTTCCCCAGGTGAAATATGGCAGCGGCCACCTGCAGAGCCCCTGCTCGGACCTCAGCCGTCATCCCCCGTCCTCGCAGAGTCGCAGGACGGTGGGGGGCGGTGCTGCCATGTCGGCAGGTGACGAAACCGAGGGGCAGTGGCAGCATTTTGCTTTGCCGAAGTTCCAGGGCTGGGAGGGCTCCTCTGGTTCCGGGCCGACTTGCTGGTCCTTCGGACGCTCATGCTTTTTCCCCTGGACTGGGTGGGGAGCAGCGGGAGTCGCTGGGAGGGGGACAAAGGAGAGGAAGCAGCCGCCAGGCCCCAGCAGTCGGCAGAGAGAAAGGGCAGGTGGTGGGCGGTGGTGGAGAAGGAAAGGGAGGAGTAGCCGGCTTTCCCCAAATAGAAATAGCAAACAACAGAGACTCCTCCTAGGAAGCGCCTCCCGTAATGGGAATGCGGTGGTCGCTGACCGGGCTTCTGGCTGGGGCGAGGGGGGCTTTACGGCAGCCCCTAGGGGCCCGGCTCCAGAATCGCCTCGGCGGATGCGTGCGTGTACACGCGCAGGTTCAGACACGCGCCCGGCCTCCTGCGAGCCGTTGCCTGCTCGGCCCACCCCTCTCGCGTGCACATACATGTGCACAGATACACCGATCTTTTCTCACGTGGGCAGATGGTGCGTGGAAGCAAACCCAGGGGTGAAGATACCTGCAGCCGACACACCTGCCCGCACGGGCCAGGCGCACAGGCGACCCAGACCGCTTGGGCAGCGTCGGAAAAACACCCAAGCGTGCACGCGTTTGTGACACCCCTTTCGAGGGGTTTGGTCGCCTCGCTCCCCTGGTCTCCTCTTTGTCCTCCTGGACACTGATGGTCTTCACCACTGAGGAGCCCTCTCCCGTAGGGCACTTAGCATGTCCTCGGAGTGACAGCACTTGGAGCCGTGGGGGCGAATATTTGGGGACCTGCGGCAATAAAGCAGCCAGCCATACTGTGGCTCGTAGCTCCGTAAACCCGAAAGCACTGCCGGGTCGTATTTTTGTTGGACTCCCTCCTTCGTACTGGCTCAGCGACCTCCTTGGAGCAGTAATTCAGGACCGGTGCTTTGTAGAAGAGCCGTGTGCCAGTTCCTGCTCCCTTGACAAGGACCATCACAAGTCACAGCCCACGTTGGGTTAAATAGGATGATCGTTGCCCTTCACTTACCAGGATAGGGGAGGCACTGGGCTCTGGGTGTCCCTTGGTCCCAATGCATGCTGTCCCGAGCCTTTCTTCCAGCCTCATTCACTGAATGTTGTTTTAATAAAGAAGCCACGGGATGTTGCAACGTTGTCCAGCTGGGTATTACACTCGTGGCTCTCACGGGTGAGTCCCTGCTGTATACAGGCCAACTTCCAGAGAACGTTTGGGCTGAGGAGCCTTGGGGAACCTTTCCTGGACTGCCTTCCCCTGGAGTGCGGGTGGGAAAATGCAGATTCCTCTTGTCTCCCTTCCAGACGCGTTTTCCGAGAGCAGCGCCAGCGTCTGCACCCAGACCCACGTGCCAGTGCTTCCTCTGCACGCTCAGCTTTGACGAGCACTGAGTTAGGGTTTCTGGCTCTGGGCAGGAGGAACCTTCCTGGAGTCATCAGATAACGGTCTCTTATCTGGTTTACCTCAGATGTGAGTTACCAGGGGAATTGCTAGACTGTCTCTTCTCCTTTGAGTGCTGTTGGGCCCTTCAAGAGCCAGGCTGGGTGGGTCAGGGGTTGAAGCGATGGTGGGTCCTAGAGAGGCGGTATCCAGCCCAGGGTAGTTCCCAACCTGCCTTCCGCCTTGGGCGTGTCCAGGCTCCAGGAATTGGCACTCAGTGAAAGAATTTTGCTTTCCAGTGGAATTTGTGCTGTCACAGGATTTGACCCATGGGACTGGTGACTAGATAGATGGGTTAGGGAAGCATGTGACGTGGCTGATGGCAGAGAGAGGGCTGGATGTGACAGCAGCTGGGAAAAGTGGGAACAGGAAGATCGAAGAGGAGGCTCCTGGGTCTGGCCAGGGGGCTGGGAGCAGTGGTTCTAGGCTTAGTCTAAACAGTTCGCTCTGGACACTGGCCAGGCACGTGGGAGGTCGCCCCCAAGCTGTTTGTTGTTTCTCGCGGTGAGTCCTTTAGAAGCGATCGTTTTGGCAGCCCAGAGTGCTGGGCTCATGGCTTCGTGCTATCCGAGGTCACAGCCTAATCGTGACTCCCAGCGGCAGCTTTGGAGGCATATTTCGTAGCGCTGATAGGTTATCAAGTGTAGGGTGTTTGGGTGAGCATTAGGCATATTTATGCTGCAGAACCTTCCAGTGGCTCCTCAGATCCATGCGGCACAGCAGGCGTGGGTCGGGGCGGCACGAGCAGACCTGGGTTCAGATCTTGCCCTGCCACTTTCTGTGACTTCGAGAAGTCGCTTAACCTCTGTGAGCCTCAGTTTCCTCGTCTGTAAAACGGGGACAGTAATACCAGGCTTATAAGATTATTGTTGGGATTGAGTGGAAATATCATGAAGCACTTAGTAAAGAGCTCTAAGAATGGGGGTGGGGAGTAGAATGGGGTGGTTGGCGTGGATAGGTATTTCTCAGATCTCTCAGTAATTTCCTTAGTTGCCTGGTTGAGCAGAATACATCTCTTTCTAGACGCTAGTTATACTAGGTCATAATGATAAGTTGTCTGGGGACTAGAGATGCTATCACTGAGTTTCTGCTCTTTCAAAGCCTTAACCACTGCTTATCCTAGGGAGGTACTGATAAGGTAGGAGTGGCCACAGGAAGTCTGAGTGTGGTTTTGTTAGGTAGAGAGCAGGTTGATAGGAGATTGCTGTGGAGGGGAAGGGGCTTCCTGTGTTGATAGTTCCTTTTACATCTTTTTCTGCGGGGTGCACACACTTTGCCTCGCCAAGTCCGGTCACCACTCTTTGCCCTTGACGGCTAGTACTAGTGAGAATAACAGTGTACTGAGCACACCCCAGTACTGAGCTCCGTGTGCGCTATCTGTGCGCTGGTATCATCCCCCCAACCCCCATCTCATACATGAGGACACTGAGGTTTCCAGGGGTTAAATAACTTGTACAAGGCCATACGTCTAGGAGGAACAGAACTGAGATCTGACTGTTTGTCCCCAAAGTCTGTGTGCCTGGGAGACTTGGGAGTGAGGGTAAATGGTTGAAGGAGGGAGAACCGATATCAAGCTGGCCTGTGGGACCAGGGGTTGAGGAGACTTATTCTTGGTCACGGAGGGGCCCCTTTGGTTGGGCTGACCGTTCACAGTTTGTGGGTGGGAGTGCCAGTTCCCACAGGGGTTAATGCGCAGGTTATGACCTC
>NW_011888787.1:4153183-4167230 GCF_000151845.1 Pteropus vampyrus | reverse complement strand
AGGCCCGATACAAAACGTGGAGTCCAGTATTTGCCTTCACTACAAGTGTTACAAAGTAGGTAGCCTGCGAACTCACCTTATAATAAAGCAAGTTGTCCATCTTTGAATTTGTAGCTATTTTTTCCCCTGCCGCTGATTTTTTTTCTTTTTTAAAAATTGAAATAAATTTGTACCCAGAGAAATAAAGACGTCTAAAGCATACAGTTTGATGTTTTAAGAGCTAAATAAACCCATATAACTCATTCCTATCAATCCAGATACTGTATTTCTGTTACTAGAAAGTTCTCTCATGCTCTTCGCAGTCAATTCCTGTTCCCCGCCCCCACCTCTCCAAGGCAAGCCCTGTTTTGATTTCTGTCACTATAGATCAGTTTTGCCTGTTTCAGAATTTAATGTAATTAGAATCATATTCTTTTGTTTTGGACTCTTTTCTACTCAGCATACTGGTTTTGAGATTTATCCACGTTTTGGTGTGTTTCCACAATTCATTCCTTTTTGTTTTTGCCGCATAGTATTCCGTTTTATGAATACGCCGCAGTGTGTTATCCATTCTCCCGATGGACAGACATTTGGGTTGCACTGTTTTGGGCTCTTATGCATAAAGCTGTTAAGTATATATTTACGTTTATATGAGACTGCCAGACCAGTTTTCAGGAGTAATTTACACTTCCACTCGAAGTAGCCGAGAGTCTTGGTTGCTTCTAATGATTGTCTTAAATAGCCATTTCTCTCATGGTATGTGATACCTGTAACTTTCCACGTCAAAGAACTATTTCTTCATAGGTCAGGACCTTTGCCACCACCACTGCCTTTGCCATCGCCTGCACGTGTCATAAATCATATTTTTTATCCTGAAGATTTTTACCCTGAAGATTTTTGTTTGGTTATGAGAGACTCCACCTTACTGATTCAGCTGTTAAACTGGATTTTTCCAAGTTGGCGTCTTACACATTAATTTCACTCAACTTGCCCCTCCGTCTGACTGTTTTTTCCAAGTTATATACGCACATCTCTAAGGCAGAACCTCTTTGGACTCCGTGTAGCTTTCCATGGCCTCCTTGCTCTGTCGTTAGTTTGGAATGCAGTCCGAATTGCCAGTAAAATAGCAAAACTGTTTAAAATTCTAACGACTGGATCTTGTTAAACAAAGACAGTAATTGCTCCAACCAGAAAGTACCTCAAAGTTCAAAAAGAGAGAGAAAACAAGAGAATGAAAGGCAGGCACATGATAATAATCTTGGTGACTCCTTGCCCTCGATCTTTCATTTGTCATGAGAACGTGTGTTTCGGGTGGAATTTTTGAAATGCAAGTGGCCGTAGACGCTTGCATTTGCTTAGCTTATTCAGTAAGAAATGTCCAGGAGTGCGTGACACTGATAGATATTAAATGGGTCTTAAAAACAATATGGAGGCTTAAAAACAGTGTGTCCTAACTGCGGGTCGGCTTCGATGTGCACGTACATTGGTAAGTCCCTTCGCTGTGCCCTTGGCTCTTCAGAGCTACTGAGAAGGCCTCCCGAAGTGGGACTTATCTGTGAGCCTTCAGAACCCAGCCGTGGAGTGAGAACAGAACACAGAGGGTTTTCTTCTTAGGTCGCAGGTGAGCTCTCATGTGCAAGCCTAACAAACAGCGGATTGTTTACTGCAAGCAGTTAGCCCCAGACCCCTCCACATCTCTCTGGGGATTCCAGCTCAGTGGATGAGAATCAGTGTTATAGTAGTGAATCACCCAGACAAAGAGGTTAAATCGTGTTCAATTTGAAAAGGTCAGTGTAGGATACATTTTGAAAATTTTCAGTGAAAATCGTTAAGGTTGACAATGCTTCTAATTAACATGTTAAGCTTCCGTTTTTCTGGGAAGCCCCTGGGTGCGGTTTGCTTCGGGGGGGCGGGCCCCCCCCGCATGTCCACTGGGTCTCCCAAGTGCCTGCTTTGTGGCTTTCCCAAGTAACCTGCCGTGCGTGGCTCTGCATCTTCATTGTTCCCTCCCCGTCAGGATGACAACTGGGGAGAGACCACCACGGCCATCACGGGCACCTCGGAGCACAGTATCTCTCAGGAGGACATCGCCAGGATCAGCAAGGACATGGAGGACAGTGTGGGGCTGGACTGCAAGCGCTACCTGGGCCTCACCGTCGCCTCGGTGCTCGGACTTCTAGTTTTCCTCACCCCCATCGCCTTCATCCTGTTACCCCCCATCCTGTGGAGGGAGGAGCTGGAGCCTTGCGGCACCATCTGTGAGGGACTCTTTATTTCCGTGGCGTTCAAACTCCTCATTCTGCTCATCGGGACCTGGGCGCTGTTTTTCCGCAAGCAGAGAGCCGATGTGCCACGGGTGTTTGTCTTCCGTGCCCTTTTGTTGGTCCTCATCTTTCTCTTTGTGGTCTCCTATTGGCTTTTTTACGGGGTCCGCATTTTGGACTCCCGGGACCGAAACTACCAGGGCATTGTGCAATACGCCGTCTCCCTCGTGGACGCCCTGCTCTTCATCCATTACCTGGCCATCGTCCTGCTGGAGCTCAGACAGCTGCAGCCCACCTTCACGCTGCACGTGGTCCGCTCCACTGACGGCGAGTCCCGGTTCTACAGCTTGGGGCACCTCAGGTAAGCGGGAGCATCCAGGGAGGCGGGCAGGACGCCTGATGTCTCTCGCTAGAAGTCAGCTGGTCAAAGGTGATGACAGGTGCCAAGTGCCAGGACCAGGGTCTGGCTCCTCCCTTCAGGCTTCGAGAAGAGCTGTGTTGGGGGGTCGGGTTGCGGGGGTGGGGGGTGGTGACTTTTTGACTTTACATTGATTTTCCCGACTTCCGGAGGGGGTGGTGCAGTTGCTGGCGCTCATCCAGGTTGGAGTTTAGTTGGGCTTGAGGTCAGAGTTGTTGGCAGAAAGGACACATAGCGACGGCTGCTGGCCCTGAAATGGGCCTGTGAACAGTGGGTCGAGGGATTGGCGGTTCCGTTTGCTCAGAAGGGCACATCTGGTTTACCCCGTTGTCTCCGGGGAATAATTAGTCGTCCCTCTTTTGTCCACCACCCTTAGAGGTACTGCGGTTTGGGTGATCAATGACGTGGTCACCCTGGTGGCCGTCCAGTAAAGAATGAAGTGTAGGTTAGAGACCTCAAACTTGTAAGGGTCGAGTGTTTGGAAGATACATGCACGAGAGAAAGAAATACGTTGAGCTATCGCGCTTTAAATCTGTGCATGAAACCTGTTTTATGGTTAACTAAAAGAGTGATCGCCATCATTTATTTAATTTTATTTCTGTCCATCCCGAGGTCAGCCATTCGTATAGACTGTCATGTTTAATCTTCTCCGAACCCTTTGATTTAGGTCTTATTCATCCCCATATTACAGATGAGGAAATGGGGTTTAGGGAATTTAAGTCATTTGTACAAAAATGGCGAGCCTCGCGTAGGTTTCACCCGGATGTCAGGACGCGAGGCCCACCTCGTGCCTCATCGTGGCGTCTCTCACTTCGTCTTCACTGGCCACAAATGATAAACTCCCTGGAGAGAGGGGCTGTGTCTCATTGCATCCTCAGTGCCTCGCCAGGAGCATGACACACAGTTGGCCCTCGTGGTCACTGGGTGAATGGATCCCCTGGGATGTCTGACCGTGCCCTTACCTCGGGCTCCAGCCTCTTCAAGCCATATGTGCCAATGTGTGTAACCTGTTTGGCTCCTCGTAAGTACTTACTTCATCGCAGCCGTCATCACTGTGCGTTCATAGCTGGCAAGGGCCCCTTAGTGGGCCTGAGAACAATGGGCTTTGTCATACTTCTGGCCGGGGCCCAGAAAGGTGGCGCGAGCCTCGTTCGGGGTCAGGTTTCCCCTGCAGCCATCCTGGTGTTGGTACACATCTTCTTTCACCCTTGGACTCAGCTGGTACCCCCTGAGGACGGGGTGGTCTGGCGTTCAAGGCTGCTGCCCCTCTGACCCCTCCTTGGAGGGATCAGTGTCTGAGTCTCACGCTCCGTGCAGCAGAATCAGATGTTCGATTCCTCTGCAGATGCCGTGGGGCTCAGAAGGCAAGTAAGTCACTGCTGTGTTTTCGTCTCAGACAGCTCGCTTTCCCCGTATTTCGTGTTGGAGAATGACCAGCAGACTTGTCTGTTCCCTGCAAACCCAGGGCTGGGGCCCAGAGACATAGGATGGACGCCTTTGGAGCTCTTTTCTGAGACTCCCGGGGCTCACGGTCCCTCAGAGACCAGCACATCGCTGTGCAGGGGACAGTGGCTGACACGGGCCTGGCATGGATGATGGGAACACAGGAGGACCAGGGAATTGCAGGCAGCAGCAGCAGTAAAGCCCTGTGGGAAGTGGGCTGTCTCAGGACAGGACAGGTGTAGCCGGTGAGAGGGTGAGAAGGTGGAGAGAAATCCCGCTCTGGTCCCAGGAGACAGGAGTGATATCTGGGACTCTGCAGCCGTCAGCAGCCAGGACACTGGCCATTAGTGAGGCCCGCGGTGGTCTTGTGTTTTGGCCTCAGGCCTAGTAGGTGTGACTCCCACCTGTGGAGGTGAGAAAGGAGAGGGCGTCTTCTCACCTCAGGTGGCAGGGTGATGGGGCTGACTTCCTCCCTAAGGCTCCGTCAGACCGGATCTGGGTGGGGGCGGGGAGAGGGCACACAGGACAGCTTCTGGCACCTGGAACTCACCGTAGCTCTGCCGGCCAGGAATGGATGAGCTGGGCCAGGAGAAGCAGGACCGATTGCGCCGTGTGACCCGCAGGCTGGCTGCAAACCCTCGTGGTTGTCCTCATCTGACCAACAACCCCCCAGGCTTTATTTGCTGACCCTGAAGTCACTAACCCCCGGGAGACCCGAGGGTGCCACTTCTCTAGCAGCCCTGGAGGAGAGCATTGCGGGTGGTCCCAGTATCTTCCTTTCAGCTCCTCTCCAAGGCCCTTTGTTCCCCCCGCCTTCAGTAAGGCCCCCTTCGTCCCTCACGTGGAGACCCTGGTTATGGGATGGAAAATGGCTGAAGAGGGAGAGACATCTTTATTCACAAATAGAGCCCTCAGGCAGGGCCAGCTGCCCTGTGACAGCCGGTGTGTAGGAGCAAGGACACGCCTGCTGGCACCGTGTGGGCTCTGTCACCTGCCGATCCTTGGGCTCAATCTGGTCCATACCCAGCAGTGGCGGGAAGAGTCACTGGGCCAGGAGGATAACTAACTTCTAAGCCCTTTTGCAAAGTATAGAAACAGACAGGAGGGAAGGGGGAACCAGAATGAACAAAGGAGCAGGTCCTGGGGTGACGGTAGCCAGTCCCCCACGCGACGGGAATCCCAAGCTGTCCCACTCACCCTTTATGTAAAAACGTCCCCACAGCCGTGACTTGTTGGGCTGAGCTGCAGAGCGAGCGTGAGTTCTTTTTTCATTTTGTTTTCAAAGATGATTTTATTGAACCGACTGAGCTATTTTTGAGAGTTGTCAAAAGAATCCCTATTCTTTAGTTTCTTAAAGAAAATCTGCTTCTTGTTAGCTCTCCTACAAGGTCCTCGCCGTGGCCCTGCTTGTTGGCCAGCGTGGAGTCATGGCTTATTTGAAAATGTTCCGAAACGTAAAAGGTTATTTTTGTACAAAGTGAGAGACCATAAATAGCTTAAGAGACTTTCTGACTTTTTCCTGGTGCCTTTGAGATGGCAAAGGGCTTCGGGGGTGTTGGATCTCATTCATCCTCCTGCCCTGTCAGGAGTGGGGGCCGGTGGACCTGCTCGAGGCTTCAGGGAAGCACCAGCCCCCTGGGGGTCACACTCCCGTGCTCTCTGCGGCGTCCTGGGGTCTCAGCCCATCTGTAATTGTCCACGCACACCTCACTTGTCACTTTCCTCGGCCCTGTTCTCACAATGAGTTGCTCGCTTTTCCAGGATTTCACCAAAGACTAGTGAGTTGATCTGACTGTATACGGAGAGAAAGCCAGAAGAAAAAAGACTAAAAATGACATTTCATTATCCTGATTGATAATTTCTCACTTTTGAAATCTTTACAGGTGAATACTGTGAATATTGGTGCATAGAAGCTAGTGTGACTGACTGACCAACTCGGAGATGTGCAGCCATGAACTTTAACCATGCACAGTCCTTACCGCGTGCCAGGCACCTTCTAAGCTCTTAACTTATAACTCATTTAATCCTAACGGCCCTGCGAGGTCGGTACTGTCATCCACATCCTCAGACGAGAAAACAGGCACAGGAGAGTTAAGTGGATTGCCTGTGGCCACGCAGTTTGTGGTTGTGGGAGGCAGGATTTGAGCCCAGGCCGTCTGGTTCCAGAACGATCTGAACCGTGTCACCATAGTGCCTCTGCATAGATGTGTCCATGTTCTTATTGTTGCTTTAAGAACGCGTGAAGGAGTCATAGCATTTTTGAGTGCTTAACTATGTGCCAGACTGGATACTATTTTTTTTTATACATGATCCTATTTCATTTAACTCAGCTTCAGGGCTGGAAAGGAGGGAATGAGGGGACAGTCAGGGTTTGGCTGGCTTTTACTCCGCAGGCATTCCCGAGCCCACTGGTTTTTTTAATTCAGTCAGCAAACAAAGCCTGGGCCTTATAACCACAGCAGTTTGAGCCCTTGTCTGCTCATACCTTTTTAACTGTCTATATGTCAGTTGTCCCAAAGAAGAACCTCTTTTTATCTATTGCTGTATAAAACCGCCCCCAAACTTAGTAGCGCAGGGCAACATTTTATTATTTTATTACCGTTTCTTACAGCTCTGTGGGCTGGGCTCAGCCAGGAGGTTCTTTTCCCAGCCTGGCTAGTGGTCCCCATGTAATTGCTGTCATGTCGCGAGGCAGTGGGGCCTCTCTCTCTTCCCACATGTTCTGCGGTTCGCACCCTCCTCAGAGGGCCTCCCCTTTGGGGAGTAGTTTCTTATTAGGGTAGCTAGACTTTCCAGGGCTCCCAAGAACACAAAAGCAGACACTCCCAGGCTCTTTAAGGATTAGGCCTGGAACTGGCCCAGGACCACTTGCCCTGAACTCTCTTGTTCACGTGAGTTAGAGCCCCAGCCCAGACTGAGGAAAGCAACTGCAGAAGCGGGGTCACTGGGGTCTGCTGCGACTCCCACAGCTGCCTCAGGGTCTCGTTCTCAGAGTCTGCTTGTTCTTACTTTGCATACAATTCTCACAGATTTAATTATTGACTTCTATGCCTCAAAAAGTCCAGAAGAAGCATCTTTCAAGTGGGAGAAACAGCTCTGTACTATAAGAGGCACATGAACATCAGTGAAAAGTGATAGCTGATAGTCATCGGCAAGGGGAGAGACTGAGGCCACAAAAGCCGATGGAACGCTTGTCCCAGCCCTCTGGGAATTCATAGTGACCAGTTCTCTAAGATACTCATTTTACCGAAGCTCCATTGTATCTAATTCAGCCAGCAGGTTTTGAGTGGGTTTCTAAGCATACTTCATTCATTCGAGACTAAGTATCTTTTAAACTGGCATTGACCATGGACCTTTTTATTGAAGGTTGGTTTACTGATCACAGAACCACCTGTGCTTTAGAAGAAGTGACTCTTGGCTTGCTTTTCCAACAGTGAAAGTTTATGATTGTGCATGATTGTAGCGTTGTTGTGCTGAAAAGCAACCGTTATGGACTGAATGCTCCCCCGCCACCACCAATTCATAAATATAAATGAGAAACATGTTATCGGACAGTGAAGCAAAGGCGAAACTTGTTATAAAGTGGCAAAGAACTTGGCTGAATTGTGTTCCGTTCTAGTGTGTTGTGGCAGGTAGAACTTAGGAGTGAGGAAATTAGATATTTAGCTGAGATTTCCAAGCAAAATATTGACGTTGTAGCGTGGGTCCTTCTTCCTGCTTCTAGTAAAAAGCAAGAGGGAAGAGAGGAATTGAAAGAGTTGCTAAACAAAGATTCCCAGCCTATCTAGATTGAAAAAAAAAAAAAGAAGAAGAAGAAGAAGAAGATGAAGCTGGAGCCGAAAGGTGTGGGTGAATAAGCCTTTGATAAAGAGATTAGCATGGGTGTGAACCAGGGCTTGAATCAGCCATTTCAGCAGAAGCCAGGAATAAAGAGGGATTATACCAGGAGAAACACTGTCAGTCGGATCTAAAGGAAACAGAGAAAGTAGGTGGGAATGAAGAAGGGCTGGGAACAGGCATGATCCTTCAGGAAAAGGGAACAATGGCTCTGCCACCTAGTGAGCCCCTAGGGCAGAGCGTTGATCCAAAGAGGGTCCTTCTCAAGTGTTTCCGTCCAATGGAATTTACACTGCTCGGTTTGGGACTGGTTTTGGAGCCATCACCCTTCTCTTTGCTGATTCCTCCCTTTTGATGCTCGTGTTTATCCGATGCCGGGTCACGGTGGTATTTGGGAAGCACATAATTTAAGTGGTTTTAAGTGTTTGCAGCCGAGGAGGCATTTTGCCTCAGTGTGAATTGTGCGTCGAGTCTCATCCTTACGTGGTTTAGAGGAAATTTAGATGAGACTTTGGGCTTTAGACCTAGAGTCGATGCTGGAATGAGTTAAGGCCTTCAGAGCTGTTAGGATGGAAATGAGAGATTTTGCATGTGAGGAAGCCATGAATTATGGGGAGGGAGGCAAAATGCATCAGTCGAAGCTCTAAACCTCAGTGTGGCTGTATTTGGAGACGGGGCCTCTAAAGAAGTAATTACGGTTAAATGAAGTATAGATCCGACAGAATTAACGTCTTCATAAGAAGAGACACCAGAGAGGTCTGCATACTCTTTCTTTCCCCTGTACATCTGGACCCAGGAAAGGCCATATATGGATATACTGAGAAGGGAGTGTTTGCAAGCCAGGAAGAGAGCCAGCCCTCTAGAAACCGAAGTGGCCAGACCTTGATCTTGGACTTGTAGACGTTGAAACTGTAAGAAAATAAGTTTCTGTTGTTTAAGCCACTCAGTCTATGGCATTTTGTTATAGCAGCCCAAGCTAAGACAGGAACGTATTATGCACTCTGGTGACTTTTGACCCCAGAGCTCCAGGAAATCGTGGAATCAGTGAATGCAGCTTGACTCTGAGAAACAGAGCTCGTATTGTCCAGCTCATGCCTCGAACTTGCTTCTCTTGATTGTACTTTGGTTTTCTAGTTAGAAGTGAGAAAAAGAGTCTGCTGGGGAGATTGAGGTTACGCCAGTGATGCTGGGATAGATCCAGCTCCCCTTGAAATCCTATGTCTGTGATCGTGGATCCAATGATACCCAAGCTGGTGATCTCACTGCTGATCAGATTTGGCTGTCACGGTGGGCTGTGGGCCCCTGTCCCCAAGTTCAAGACTAGCATCCGCGGTCTCGGAGGACCCAGCGCTGTCAGCAGTGAGGTTGGGAGTGTTTTTAAATAGCCAAGTTCTTTATGATCATGGTTTCATAGACGATTTGATTTTTAGAAATGTGCATTTCGTTTAACTGCTTTTCAGTGAAGGTATTTGCCAGTCTGTACCCCTACTCCCCCAAAAAAGCAAAGGATGAAAATGAGTCAGAGCTCAAGAGGAAAGTGTGATGGTCGTCGCTCAGATCTGCTTCGCTGTGGGAGGATCCCGAAGGCAGGCACAGACCTGCTGTTTGCGCTTTGGCCCGGTGCTGCCTGTTAGAAGTGGTTTGATGTGAGAGTGTACGGTGCTGGACACTGCAGTCCTGTGTTTAGACAGCTGTCTCCTGGCAGTAGTCACAGCCGGGATGGCTTCCCTTGCAGGGTGTCTGCCCCCAAGCCTCACCCTGAGGCCGAGAGGAGTCACTCGCAGAGAGCACGGCCACCAGAAGGGGAAGGAGCCCGTGGACACATAGCTGGTGTAGGTGGCCTTCCCGCAGGGCCCCAGGTGGCCGAGCAGAGGATCCCGTACCCCAAACGGTGTGCTGTTCATGTCTCTGAAGGACCCGCGCCGTGGGCAAGGCCTGGTGTTCTGCACACTCATCCATGGATTGATGGGTGTGATTGGATACAGTATGTGTGAGACGCTGACGCTCAGTAAGGCAGATGGACAAAGACCTGCTTTCCATGACCTGCAGAGCAGCTGCTGCCCGGCTCCGCTCAGTCTCTGAGCAGAGAGGTCCTCTTGGCCAGGCCGGTCACCCTTGGCCTCCAGACTTTTCACTTGTGCTCCTGTAGCTCTTCGCAGGGCCAGAGGGACCGATGTTGAGGAATGTGAGGATAAGGGAAGGCCAGTGGAGCATCCTGGGTGGGTCTGGAGGTGCTTAGTGTCTGTCTAAACCTCCTTCTTAGAGAACCTCAGCAGGCAGTTGTCTTTGATGTTTATTTGCTGTGAGTCAGCACAGTAATTTAAAGCGTTGAGAGGCTGAGTTCCCGCCCCAGGCAGGGCAGGTGCAGCCCAGGTTGGACTGTGTGGGGGGAGGTGGGGCATGGTGCAGTATGCGCCTGGGCTGGGAGGCCGGGCTCTGAGCTCTCCAGGCAGACTGGGGTGTCACTTGAGGGGAAACAGGTCTCGTAGATTCGCAGCCCCCCGCCCACCACAGGAGGTCTGCTAGCAGCTCTCTGCTGTGAGAGAAGCAGACAGGTGGACAGCTGGCCGTGACTGGATCATCTGCTCAGAAGGAGGCTGTCTCGTCACAGCTATCACCGCACTCAGAACCTCCTCACGTGGCCTTACGGCCAAGAGGGGTGACACATATGACAGCTTTTCGTTGTTCGGTTCCTGAGACCAGAAGAACCAGGTCGTAGCATGTGGCTGTTAAATACTTCTAGTTCCCACGGAGTCCTCCCAGGCTTGACAGAGTGGCCTCATCCGGGTACACATGCTGTGGTTTTACTTGTGTTATTGGAGAGGCCATCTGGTGATATTTTATCATCAGAAACTTAAAGCGGGGGGCATTCCAGGGCACGGAGAAGTGCTCCGGGTGCCCCGCAGCCTGCACCGAGGGGACCGTTCCATGACGACCAGACCTGTTGATTCTGCCACCTTCGAGCCCGGCTTCTAGTCACAGTTGGCTGTCTTTCAGTGGGGACGCCCTGCAGGGCTTGTCTGCAGCCCGGTGTTTAAAGCCGAGGCCAAGGTGATCATTGCCTGTTATCTGTGTGGGACTTGGTGAGCCAGCCCTGCACATGCAGCTGCAGACAGACATTTTAATTAAAAGGCTGGAGGGTCAGCAGACGAGACACTCCCGTGCCGGTCCTCATCGGAGGCGGCAGCAATGTTCGGGGGCTCATTACGTTTGCGTCTCTGGGACTCACAGGAATGCTGCTGCCAGGGGTCCCGGCCGTTTGTCAGATGAGTCCTTTACCTCCACGTCCAGGTCCAGGGAGCCGTGAAGCCCACACATCCAGGTGTGGTCTCGTCGACTCCTTCGGGGAGAAAGTCGGTCAGATAAGACCGAGGGCGTCAGCCGGCTCTCCCAGGCTGGGAGTCTGCACAAAAAGCTGAATCAGCTTTCCATTGTGTGCCCTTTGTTTTAGCGTTTTCTCAAAGACCCTGGTTCAGGCCTAAAATGCAGCCGCCAGAGCGGGCACCCCTGAAAGATCCGGACGCCTTGGGCTCCACGCAGCCTTTGCTGCCGGTGTCCTTCGGGCCTTTGCTGCCAGCTCACCCTCTCTCCTGCCACCCCTCCCCCTCGCCCTCCTGTGCCCTCTCTCGTCACCTGCTCACCTTAGCCGTTCATCTTAGCCAAACCTCCTCCTTTACCTGCCTCCATCCTTCTCGCTTTGAATACACATGTGGTCCTGTCCTAGGGCTGCTATAGCGAAGGACCACAAACCGGTGGCTCGAATTCTCAGTTCTGGAGGCTGGGGGTCTGAAATCCAGGCATGGACAGGACCGCGCTCCCTCTGAAGGTTCTGGGGACCAGTCCTTCCTTCTCCTCCTAGCTTGCGGTGGTCGTGGTGCTTGCTCCTCGGCGCTCGTTGTCCTGTTGCTCCGTTGTCTCTCGGCCTTCTTCTCTGTGTGTCTCTCTGTGTGTCCTCATTTCTTCTTATAGAGACGCCAGTATGACCTTAATTTCCTGTCCTCACGTCCGTAGAGACCCCACACGGGCCCATTCCGAGGTCCTGGGTGACGTGGATTTGGGGAGACAGAATTCAACCCACTACAGCAGGTTTCTCCAGGCCGCTCTGCGACTCCACCCTGAGACTCTGTTGCTCGTACAGAGTCTCAGGTGTGTAGCAGGATGGCTTCACCCCCGCCTGGTCTGCCCACCTGCTTCCTTTGCCAGGAACGAGCTTTACGGCTCATCGTCCACATGGCGTGACCATCATCCATCTATTAAGACTTAACTCAGAAGCTCAGCTGGGCCTCTGCTGCCTCCCCCACCCCCCAAGCTCTTGCTCCGTCACAGCCCCTGAGTCACTTGATTGTCGTCACCACCCAAGAGAGCATACGCCCCTCGCGGCCTTGCTCGTGTACGTATCCCAGTGCGTGGCTTAGTGGGTGCTCGTAGTTCGTAGTTGCCTGTGCATGGCGCTGGGGAGGCTGGTTATTACGGTTCCGAATGTCCACACCCGTAGTCGGCCTGTGGGATAGTAGGTACTCACCCCGAGAGGAGGCCTTTGCAGATTTTGCTCTGCGACTAGCACGCTGTCTCTTCAGTACCTTTGTGTCAGCCCTACCTAGGTCATCAGAATGATGGTGGCCGGCCACTCATGGGGGCGTTAGTGTGTCAGAAATGCTGTCACGTTTTTCATGCATGGAGAAAAAGCTATTTTTTTGTTGACAGCATAAGAGCGCAAATTAATATTTGAAAAGAGGTGACCAAAACGTGAATGAGGCTTCCGCACCTGGGCCGGTCAGGCAGGGCCTTTCTCCCTGGTCTGGAAAAAGTTAAAGGCTATAAATGTTTAGGGCTTTGGACTAGATGAGCTCTAAAGCCTTAATATTTCTGATTTTAATAGCACTTATCAGTCGAATGGCCGAAGCCACATTCAAATCCAGGGAAAGTGAATGAAGAGGAAATAGACAACTCTGCGTGTGCCCGTGAGCGTGCACACGTGCTTTTCTCGGCCTCCGTGCCCTTCGCCGCACACTGAGAGTTAAGGTGGGGGAGGCTGCAAAATGTTCATAATCGTTAGCAGTAACGTTGACACGTTATGTCTGTGTGATCCTTTGTCGTTTATAAATGCTTCCACCGTCATCATTTCATTTGCTCTCTTCAGGGAGCACATGGAATCGTTGGTATTATCTCGCCATCACACGCACCAAGGAACAGGCCAGAAAAGGGGAAAACGACTTATGCGGGTTTGTGAAGTCACAGGTTCAGACCTGGAATCCAGACCTGCCGACTGTAAGGCCAGCGGTTTTTCTATTTTGTGTACCGTGGCTGCCTCCCTCATGGCTGGACTTGATTTTCAGGACGCCGAAGGTTAGCAGGAAATGTCACGTACAAACAGGGCCCCATGACTTTATAGTCCTAAGTCCCTAAGGAAAACGGTGCAGAGGGCCCTATCCTGGCTCACTTCCTGCGACAGTGGCCTTGTGGTGGCCCTTGATGGGGAGGGCATTGCGGGCGCACGCAGGGGACACATTGACCTTCCCAAAATACATGGACGGGTAAGCTCATAGTGCGGCCATTTACCAGCCGTTCGCTTCGGGCATTCATTTATAAATATATTATCTCATTTAATTTTTAAAACAGACCTAAACCAGGCATGCATCCCCTCCTTAGGAAGCAGGAAAGTAGAGGGTGAGTTTCCAGTATTTTTTTTGGCCTAAATCCAACCGACTTTAAAGTCTGGGAAAGTCACAGAATTTGAAATCGTCCCCATTGATATTTAAACTCAGGAGATGACTGCCACAGGTGACACTGGCCCTCTGCCAGCCCTGGATGTTTGGATCTCTCTGTCTATCATGAGAATATCTGACTTGCCACCTACCCCAGACTTGTGCCAGTCACTTCAACAGCCTTTCAGTAATACATTTTATACAGTTAGGTACTTTGGAGTACAGTTATGTCACAGCCGAGTTTTCTATGTTGCTTTTCCCACCCTGCAGTTGGAGAACCTAAGGTTTGGAGAAATGAGTTAATGTGTTCAAGGTCAAAGACTAAATGAAAGAGCCAAGAGCCACGTTTTCTGGGGCCAGAAAGCCAGAACCATTTGCCCAGTGCCTACTTCCTCCCACAG
>NW_011888787.1:4151619-4153133 GCF_000151845.1 Pteropus vampyrus | reverse complement strand
TTCGCTTCGGGCATTCATTTATAAATATATTATCTCATTTAATTTTTAAAACAGACCTAAACCAGGCATGCATCCCCTCCTTAGGAAGCAGGAAAGTAGAGGGTGAGTTTCCAGTATTTTTTTTGGCCTAAATCCAACCGACTTTAAAGTCTGGGAAAGTCACAGAATTTGAAATCGTCCCCATTGATATTTAAACTCAGGAGATGACTGCCACAGGTGACACTGGCCCTCTGCCAGCCCTGGATGTTTGGATCTCTCTGTCGATCATGAGAATATCTGACTTGCCACCTACCCCAGACTTGTGCCAGTCACTTCAACAGCCTTTCAGTAATACATTTTATACAGTTAGGTACTTTGGAACACAGTTATGTCACAGCCGAGTTTTCTATGTTGCTTTTCCCACCCTGCAGTTGGAGAACCTAAGGTTTGGAGAAATGAGTTAATGCGTTCAAGGTCAAAGACTAAATGAAAGAGCCAAGAGCCACGTTTTCTGGGGCCAGAAAGCCAGAACCATTTGCCCAGTGCCTACTTCCTCCCACAGCAGATGGGCGCAGAGCGCGGGGCAGGCATTCGTTTGCTTTTGGTTTTCGTTGTTCAGAATCCTATCTTTCAAGAAGACATCTTCCAGATTTTTATGAAGTAACATCTGAACTGTGTTTGGGGTGCCTCTCTCCGGGCCTGTTTAAGAAACGCAGCACAAGGGCCGGCCCCCTCCTCCGTTGCCATGGCCATTGTGTGACGGTTGCCATCGGCGCCGAAAGCGTTTCTGTGGTTGATCAGACACAAAAGGCCGCAGCGTTCCACATGCCACCCTCTTCGTCCTGAAAAGAAAATAGGCCAGTGAGGCGACATGGCCACCGGCGAGCTTCGGACTTTAAAGTGGCTGTCAGGTTCCCTCGGGCATTGGTGCTGACCCACTGCTGCCCTGTCTTTCCCATGAGTTCGAGTTCGGACCAGCCTGGACGGAGCAGAGCTGGGGGCCGGGGGGGTTGCTTCCCCCTTGGTAGCAACAAGAACTTCTTCTGTTCTTGAAGATGCCATCATCGGCGTTGTCTCCTCACGTGCCTGTCACATAGGATTCCTGAGTTTGTGTTTTTGTGTGTTTTCCACAGACATATGTGGAAGGGCATTTCCCCGGGTGGTGACGTAGGAAGGTGTGTGGATGGGGCATGCGTTGGGCTCAGAGGTCTGATGTCCTCGCCGCGGATTTTTGGCAGGGCCACGTCCCCAGTGTGTACATCGGGTTCCACCTGCCTGTAATACAGGGTGTCTGCACGAGGCTTGTTTAGGTAGATTACTACCTATTGTCTCACGATAGGACGGTGACGAGAGAGAGCACGTTTCCCACCCACTTGGTTTTTCTTGCCCCACCCCTCCCCCTTCTCAGAGATGATCTGGTCGGGACACTGGGACCCGTCGAAGGATTTGCATTTGTTCATCTCCACGGCCCTTTTATTACCTCTGAAACTGTGGTTTTATGAAATACAGTGTCAGGGCCGATCCTACACCTGTGG
>NW_011888787.1:4142706-4150349 GCF_000151845.1 Pteropus vampyrus | reverse complement strand
AAGGATTTGCATTTGTTCATCTCCACGGCCCTTTTATTACCTCTGAAACTGTGGTTTTATGAAATACAGTGTCAGGGCCGATCCTACACCTGTGGATTCCAGGTTTCCTGTACGAGCCACTTGAACCGGCGGATATTACGTACCAGTGGGGGAGTCCAAGGGGTGTTCCTCGTGCGTGGGGCCTTTCACAGGCTTGTCGAGGAGGAGACTAGCATGCTCAAGGACCTCACCAGTCACGTGTAGTGGCTGTTAGGGACAGATCAGTGGGGACCAGAGAGTTGGAAAAAACATCCTAAAAGAAATTGATCCTGCTCTGGCCTTGCATCTTACCTGCTCTGGCTGAACCGTGATGCTGGCTGAGGAAGGGGTCCCCTGCCGACATCGTGGGGCTGTGACTCCGGCCAGGGTGCCTGCAGGACGTCCCCTCAGTAGATGCTAAGTTATCTTGTTTAGTTTTTTACCGAGAAGCCAAATGATATGTTAGTATCTTACTTTTAACCTAAAGTCAATTATCTAACAAACTCAGCCAATTCAGAGTATGAATCAGGAGCCAGAACAGACATGAAGAAGGCCTTAGACTTTGGCTCGAAGTAGAGATGACTTCCTGTGCCACAGTGGGTGTCACCTGGCGGGAGGAGAGCTCCTTCCTTGGGCCCCTGGAAGCCCGTTTTCTCTCTTTATACCTGATTTGGGGGTGTACGAGAACAGAAGGGCAGTGGCCGAGGGAGGTAGGCTGACAGCAACTAGGAATGACTTCGATAGCCTGCAGTAAGCAAGAATACAGAAAAGGCGTGGACAGACAGCCGGGCGTACTCAGACGGCACTGCCCTGTGGGGCGCGGGGCCAGGTAACCCCCGCCTCCTGCTGGGTGTGACGTCCTCACTGTGCTGCATATGGGGCACAGCCCCTAATGAACGTGCATCGTCATCGTCCCGAGTCACCCACGAGACTGACTTAGCGTTGCATAGTTTACCCTCTTTAAAAAGGTGAAGAAAGGCGTTTAGGATTTTAGTCCGAATCTCACAGCCGTTCTTTTTTAAGTTGGACATTTCGGTGTGTTATTTACAGTTCGTTGGAGCTTCTCACGCTCCGGTATTGCTAGATCTGTCAGGTGTGGCCCGGACGCTCTTCTGTGGGCCAGGATGTGCCCTGTACTCGGGGCTTTCCTACGCTTCCCCCGGGAGTCCCACATTCGCCGGTCAGCCCGAGGGGCCGGCCAGGGCCGTGGCTGCTTGTGGGGCCCACCTGTGCCTCCATGGAGATGATGGTGCTGGAGGAGAGCACAGCCTCAGCGTCCCGCCTTGCTCGGTGTGTCTGAGTGAAGGTTCTTGAACTTTGAGGACAGTGAGACCCACTCAGGTGACTTCTGGGGCTCCTGTCCCCTGTTCCCTGCACGATCCCTGAGCACTCCCCAGCATCACCTGGGCTTTGGCGTGAGGCGGGCTATGGGGTGTGGGGCAGACACCCCTTCTTGGGGCAGCCCTGTGCACGGTGTGTGATTTCGGGGTGGAGGGTTGGGACACACGGCCAGGCTCGGGGCCAGCTCTGCCCCGCCCGCCTCGGAGGCCTGGGCTGAGTCAGTAGGATCCCCTGGGCTCCTCCTTGCAGCCTGGCTGAGTGGAAAAGCCAAACCCAACAACCACAAGAGGGTTCGCTTTGAAGCCAGGCCTGAGAATAACCTCTGGGTTGCCTTTGAACTTTTAAGTTTTCATCAGGGAAATAATTTTCTGCTGGAATCCAGGCGCTGAGAGATGCTTCCATGTCAGTATAGGAGTGTGGGATGGAATATTTGCACCCCAGCATGTCTGTGTCATAACTGAGACTTCTTTCTGTGTGGAGGGGCCCCTTTTCTCCCATGGGGACTCCAGCAAAGCAGGGCACTTTTAGGTGCAGGAAAGGGAGCGTGTGTGTGTGTGTGTGTGTGTGTGTGTGTGTGTGTGTGTGTACGGGTACGTGTGTCATCAGGCACAGGGCGTGGCCAGTCTCCACGTGGAATGGGACGTGAAGAAGCACTTGCCACCCTCGGAGATGCCAGAGACAGACGGGCAAGGGGGGAGGGGGCATGCTGAGTTGCAGATCGAGCCACAGGGCAAGGCTTTCAGTGTGAACAAAGAGGACCTCTGCGTAAAGATCTGACACACAAACCTCTCCTCAAGGACCCGTTCACCTCTGCAGGGGGCTGCTCCTGTACCCACCCAAGTCCTGAGCCGTCAGAAGCCGTCCTCTGTGCCTCTCAACCCTCATGTGTTCCAGTTAGTTGTCACAGGTCTTCTGTCCGTGCATGCCTGCCTGAGGAGATGCTCCTTCCTCCTTAGCTCTGCATTCCTGGGGCTCCGCGGACATCAGTGCTTAAATATGAAAATGACGAGTGAGCAACCAAATAGCCAGGGCTTTCAAAATGTGGATTGGCTCCTAGAAATCTAGTACTTCCAGTGTTCAAGGTTGGCCTCCCCACACGTCCCCAGCCTCACATGCGTGTGCATAGCTAGGTTGGTGCTAAGTACAGGCTGAATGCAGAGACAGATCGAGGCCATTGGGGTATAAGTAAGACAGCTTTGCTGTGACTCTGCCCTCAAGGAGGCTGGCTGGCTGGCGTCTAGATTGTTTTTAGATTCTGTGTTCAACTCTGGGGTGGGGAGGGAGGAGGGGGTGCAGAGTCCCAAAGGGAGATGAGGGGTGAGTTGGCAACGTGTCCCGCTGATAGGTTGGGGGCTACGCTAGCTCGGTGTCAAGTGAAGACCCCTGAGAGCTGTGGGAGGCAGCACGGTCATCCAGGAATCGGAGGCAGCCCCGTCCTGGTGCCCGGGCTACTGTAAATAAGCCTTGTAAACTCATCTGCTTAGGGAACTGGGAAGGGAAATACAAGGGCAAAATACAGATGACTTTGTAGAGTTGAGCGCGCTGGCGGTTGGCGGCAGTTCGTACTCCGTCCCCGAGGCCACACGTCACGGGGAAGGAGCACGCGGTGGAGTTTCGCCAACGCAGATTGGAGCTCCAGCCCTACTGTTGAGTAAACGCACGCTGTCGTGCAGGCCCCAGAGCTTTGAACCTCAGTCTTCTGACTTTGAATGATGGTGGGGGTCCAATGAGGTGAGCTGCGTACAAGCCCACCCCGCATTTAAGACGAAGAGTGTGTGTCCTTTCGCTGCCAGTACTGAGTGTGGCTGCCCTCCCTCACCTACCCTTCTCCCTCAAAGCAGGTAACAGGTCAGAGACGGCAGGACACTGGGGCCACAGAGCTGGCCTGGGAAAGATGGGGTGGAGCAGAGAGGCGGAATCAGGATTAACTCACATCTGCAGCTGCTGCTTTCACATGCTCCATGCCCTGCGTGGGCGTAGCTCTGATCTATAGACACCGAACACCCCAGCGTTCCTTACGCCGGGGTGCTGGGGTGGGTGCGGTGGGGTGGGGGTACACCGCCTTAGGACCCGAGACGCCCAGATCCACACTTTGTTCTTCCACTTGTGAGCTCGGCAGCCATCTGTACGTCTCAATTTTGGGGTCCTCGGTTTCCTTTTTTGTGAACTGGGAAAAATAGGGAAGTTCTGTGTGGCCTAAACATTTCTAAGTTATAACTTATTCTTTTCTCAATATTGGCTGGATGGGATATGGCTAATGACATAGCCTGGGAGAGGGCAGAGAGGCACTTGACAGTGGGACTTAGTTTCATCTTGAAATTCTCATCCTGGTGACAAAAGCGGGGATGAAACCCAGTGGCCTTCTGTGTGCGTCTGTCCGCGGTGCTCTGTTATTTTACCCGACTCCCAAAGAGGATTTTTATTTTCACTTAGGACCTGCTGGTTCAGTGAAAAAGCTCTGCAGTAATTTTGCCTTTTTTTTCCTCAGCATCCAGCGAGCAGCATTGGTGGTTCTGGAAAATTACTATAAAGATTTCACCATCTATAACCCCAACCTCCTAACAGCCTCCAAGTTCCGAGCAGCCAAGCACATGGCAGGGCTGAAAGTCTACAACGTAGACGGTAGGTGCCTTGAATGACATCTGCGGCGGGCGTAGGGAGCGTGTGGGCGACTGATCAGCATAAACATCGTGGTCCATTTGGTTCTGCCTCCTCTCAGTGTCTGTCTTTATGGTGCATTCTCATTTGAAAACAATTTCTTTTTTTCTTCTTTCTCTCTCTCTCTCTCTCCCCCCCACCCCCAAACTTATTTCCAGAGGAATGTTGATTTACTGTCTACATCTGTGGGAGGTTCATTCATTTTGAAATTTTATGACTGAAAATAATAGTGATGTGTTTTTCCTGCCTCCTGCTGGGAACATCCTAGATTGAAAGCGGTTAAGAGAGGGCTGCTTTTCAAACTTTGGATAAATTACCCAAAGACTCAGCTAATCCAAACTGTTAAGACTCTGATTCTCAGTGTTTCAGGCATCTGGGTGAGATACGTACAGGCATTTCTCAATCCTGGCTAGGAACTGGAGTTGAGTGGGTGGCAGGGGTCCAGAGGCCAGGCTGGGGACATCAGAGCGGTTTCAGGCTATCAGATGGTCAAGTGCAAGAAACAGGACACGGTGTCATTTCTTGCTTGGCAGCTTAGGTCAAGGCAAGAGCTTTGCAAACCTTGGAAGGAGAGTATTTTGTTAGCAAGTCCAGTGATTTATAGACGGCGTCAATTTTTGGTGGGGAGATCCTCCTTTTTTTGTTTAGTTTTGTTTTTTGCCTATTGAGACGTGCACTCTGGTGAATCCCGAAGGATTGGTAAATTTAGCCTGTGATCTGAAAACAGCAAAAATCCCCACTAGGAAAAACCAAGTCATGAACCGAGCAGGGAACCTATTAGAGAGCATGAGATGTGCCTCATCCTCCCGAAAAGTTAAGGTGGTCGGTGGTCGGGGGAAGGAGACCAGCAGTTCTAAGTGTGTATCAGCGAACGGGCCGTTTGTCGAGCGTCGGTCTTTTCTGGACGCGTCGTGGCTGCCGCGATGCTTCAGCAGGGCCCGTCTTCTCGTGTGTGGTCTGCGTCGCCGTGTCCCGTGACGTCCCTCTTCTCCGTCCTTGCCCTCCCAACCCTGTCGTCCTCGCTCTTGTCTTCCTGCCGAAACGGGATGTTCCGGCCGCCCTTACCTTAGGGCCCAGCGCGAACCTTCTGTAACACGTGGCCGCATCTTTTCACACTCTCTGTCCCCGTGTTATTTGTGGCCCGCGTTTTCATCGTCCAGCATTCTTCTTCATCCCCGCTCCGAGTTCCTTTTCCGTTTTCACCGATCACATCGGGCTTTAGAGAGATTTCCTTCCGCTCATGAGCATCCTGAGGGTGGAGCCCGGGTGCTGCTCAGCCTCCCGGGAAGTCGCCTTGGGGGTTTGCATGCCTTGCGGCGGGCGGTCCCGCGGGCGGTCCCAGGGGCTCGGCCCCGTGTCACAGCCCCACGGCGTTACACCGGTCTCCCTCCTCCGTCCTTCCCCCACAGGCCCCAGTAACAACGCCACTGGCCAGTCCCGGGCCATGATCGCCGCGGCCGCTCGGCGCAGGGACTCCAGCCACAACGAGCTGTATTACGAAGAGGCGGACCACGAGCGGCGGGTGAAGAAGCGGAGAGCGAGGTGCGGGCCCCCGCGGGACAGTGCCCTCTGGTCGCGGACTTTTCCTTTCTTTTTTTTTTTTAACCGCCAAGGTCACTCGCTCTTCAGTAAGCCTGGAGGTGCTTGCAGATTCCCAGCGCGGTTTGAGTGGTCCCATCCTACACCCGCAGGCCCTCGCTGGCTTTCGAGATCCGATCCTAATAACCGAAGTGGACGGCAGTGGTTTCCCAATTGCGTGCACTGAGCCTCTTTCTTTTTCCCAGGGGCTGCTGGTTTGGCTGCCGGATGAGCAGGGAGGCGGCTGTGGGGCTTTGCAAGATGCTTCTGAGCCACCTCTCAGCGCATGCGGAGCCTTTCGTAGCCAGAATTCGAGGAGCCTTAGACCCCTTTTCATCTCACCCTTCACTGTGGAGATGAACAAGAGCGAAGCGAGTCTCCCAAGCAAATTAGAACGGAAATCGTCTCCCAGTCCCGGGCCCCCCCTTCCTCACCCCCGTGGCCCCAGTTCCACGTTATTCCTCTGCCTTTGCCTCCCTCTCCCCCTCCCTGCCCTCCCAGCCTTTGGAGTGACAGCTAAGGCCGTGAGCTCCGGGGGAGCCGCTAGCAGGCTCGGGCAGAGCAGTGGGGCAGGAGCCCTGCTAGGTCCCGGAGACGGTTCTCACACCCTGTCCCGATGACCGTGTTGCATTGTCCCCAGGCTGGTGGTTGCGGTGGAGGAGGCCTTCATCCACATCCAGCGTCTCCAGGCCGAGGAGCAGCAGAAGGCCCCGGGGGAGGTGATGGACCCGCGGGAGGCCGCCCAGGCCATCTTCCCCTCCATGGCCCGCGCTCTGCAGAAGTACCTGCGCACCACGCGGCAGCAGCAGTACCACAGCATGGAGAGCATCCTGCAGCACCTGGCCTTCTGCGTCACCAACAGCATGACCCCAAAGGTGCGACTCGGCGCCGAGCCGGCGACGTCCCACAGCACGGGCCGATAACTAGTGGTTCTCACTTACTTTATAGTATTTAAGTTCTGTTGCTTTTTTAGATGTGCCTTTTGAAGGCTTCGAGAGTCAAGCAGAGGGGAGACCTCTCAGAGACAGTACAGGTGGTCGTTAGGGGAACTCGGTGGGTCCTGGAGCCAAGCCAATGTGCTCTCACCTGGCTTCTCCACCCACCAGCTGGGAGACCTTGGGCCAATAGCTTAACAGCTTGGTGCCTCAGTTTCCCAATCCATAAACAGGATAATACTAATATCCGCCTCATCGGGTTGTGAGAACTAAAAGTGCCGGAAACAGTGCCTGTCACATGGGAAGGACCGAATACATGGCTGTTATTAACGCTAAAAATGATACTATCGCTTTGTTAGGCATTTTGGACGTTGTAGAATTCGTTTTACTGAATGGTCTTTATTTTGTGATGATCACTCTTTTCGCGCTTTTACAAGAAACAGCCATGTGTCTAATAGAGGCCTATGGCCATGGAGGTGAAACAGAGTAAGTTTAGCAAATGCTCTCTCTTCACACAGAAGTGGGTTCATATCCTGGCTCCAACACTTCATTGGTTTGTGGCTTTGCATGATACTCTACACTTCTTTTTTCTTTTATAAAACGGGGATAATCATAGTGTCTACTCGATAGGGTTGTTGTGTGAGAATTATGTTAAATGTGGCAGCATGACGCGTAAGTCATGTGGTAGAGAGTAAACGGGCTTGGCGTATAGCACACGTGCAACGTTTCGTAGTCATCATTAGTATACGGACCTGTGATCATACATTGTCCTACACATGTACAACTGCTGGTTACATTGTCACTAACCAGTAACTCCAACCTGGAAATAACAATAGAGCAGTGGCTTATAAATTATGGTATATCACTTGTTGAAACATGGAAGAATCTTTGTTAGAATATTAAGTTACAAAAAGCGGAATGCAAAACAGGATGAACACATGGTTGCAAACACATACAGTGTGTCTACATATGCAGTGATAGCTTGTACAGCCAACAATCCACGGAAGCAGCTTTTTTCTTTTTTCTAAGATTTTGTAAAGTTTCCCAATTGCTTTTATTTTCATTTAAAAAATGTACTTTTCAGAATTAAAAATAATAATCTGGACTCCATGA